>NC_140619.1:18108807-18596307 GCF_057382275.1 Copadichromis virginalis
GTAAAACAAATATGCCAGCAGTTTATCTCAGTTAACAAGAGGAGCAGGCATGTGTTTGGCTCCTTCACATAGAGGACATTGAGTTGTTGTGTGGGACACCAGTAGTCCATGTCTGTTGCTGTGACACTAGTTCATGTTTAGAATAGAAAATCTCAGCTCACTGATTTGATAGGGGCAATTGTGTGCCTAAACCACCAGGTCATTCAGTGTTCCCTTAGTGCCAAAATATAACAGATGTTGGTGTATTATAACTGAAGTAATGATGTTAAGTCCTTAAAGTCATATTCATGAAGCAATTTTTATTTTTGTATGATACCTGATTTATATGGATTATGGCTGAAGTAAACTAAAGCCTAAAATACTTAGTCATTTGTTTAATAGTAATTTAACATCATATAATTCACATATAAAACTATAAATTGTGATTTTAAATGGTTTAAAAGCATGTAGAATAGCATATGTAGGCAAGTATATTTCTCCGCTTTTTATTAAGAAGCAAAAACAAAAAGGAAAAAAAAAAAAGAAACAGGGCAGGGTTCAGTGGTTGAATCATCCGTCCCCACCAATGCCAAAACCAAATCTACACCCTTGTGGGTAGTGGATCTAGTCTTGTGACTCTGCGTCACCGTCTCCTGTCTGCAGTGACTCAGAGTCAGCTGACTGAAGAGTTGCTGCTGATTGGCCTAGGCTGACAGAAAAACAGTTAAGTTTAATAAACATGAAACGCGTCAAAGATCAATAAATCAGTCAGACCTGAGAACTTGGACACTCGTTTTGAAGTTTTAAACTTTATTTAAAATGTCCCTGAGTGTTTACTTGGTGTTTTTAGAGATAAAGGTTGAGTTATCAGTTGAAAGGTTTTATTGTCCAGATTTCAGGACCAGGTTTAAAACGCTTCAGTCACGTGACCATGAGCATATCTTTGGTTTTGATTGGAGAGTAAGCAGCAGAGCCCGAATGATTGATTTATTAATCCCGTCAGCTGTGAGCTCTGATCAGTCCGCCTAATTATTGATGATTAGTTTCATATCGAAAGCCTGCTCTGTGATCAGGTGTTGAAACCGTCTTGTAAGGATGACTTTGCGATATTTTATCATGAACTTTAAACAGGTCACATGACTCAGGGAAAGTACCTCATTGGAAAGCCGCTGAGTCATTCCTCGGTTGCCATTGGTCCTGTGGGCGGGACTCTGAGAAAAAGCCAATAGAAGGCCGAATCTGTGTTTACTTCCCTGACGTCACAGACGTCGTTTCCCACGTTTGTCGCGGAAGTAAACATAAAGCAGAGCGAGAGATTTCAAAGTGCGTCACAAACTCACCAACTCCCGGACCTGGACACCTCTCAGCGGACATAGACATAAACCCGGCCTCCGGTTGACTATCAGCGAACAACACGCAGACATACACCCAGCCTCCGGTTGACGATCAGCGTACAGAGACACAGGTGTACCCGGTGTCAGCGGCAGGATGTCGGTGACTGTTAAGGCCTACCTGCTGGGGAAGGACGAGGCGGTGAAGGAGATCCGCAGGTTCGCGGTGGATCAGGACGTGTCCTGCAGCTTCGAGTACCTGAGCAGGAAAACTGCGGACGTGTTTGGAAACCTGAACAACTTCAACCTGTTTTACCGAGGTGAGCGCGCGGGGGTTCAGATGAGGGATTTACACTCTGACCGCTTCCTGGATTCTTATTGATTGTTTTAAGTTGTGACTGTGAGAGTGAGGACGTAACTGAGTTAGTGCGCAGGCGCACACTCACCTGACCAGACTCACCCGTTTCCCTGTAAACACATGAAACCGTAATCAGTTGTCGAATTAATCTTTATTTATAGTCATGTAAACGGACAAACACCCTCAAAGTTAGTCTGGAATTATAAAGTCACCTGCAGCCTTTGTAGTTCACCAGTGTGTGACTAATGATGATGATGGTGTTGCAGATGAAGATGGGGACCTGGTGGCCTTCTCCTCTGATGATGAGCTCATGATGGGTCTGGGGTGCATGAAGGACTCCACCTTCCGCCTCTTCATCCGAGGTATGTTTGCAGTTTGTATAAATGTTATTGCTCGCGGTATCCGTCCTCCAGCTGTGGTAATATAGCTTCATTCTTACAGAGAAGAAGGAGCACAGACGGGACTTCCCTCTCCATGCTTTCCCTCCCTTTGCCTTTGGGCCTCCCCCTCCCCCTGCTGGAGGTCCTCCCCCTCCCCCTGCTGGAGGTCCTCATGCCCCACCCCATGGACCACACATGGGTCCGCCTCCTCCTCATGTGGCCCCACCCTACACCATGCACCCCAACGTTACCTGTGATGGCTGCGATGGCCCTGTGATTGGGACCCGCTTCAAGTGTTCAGTGTGTCCGAACTACGACCTCTGCTCCTCCTGCCAGGCTAAGGGGAAGCACACTGAGCACGCTCTACTGCCCATTTGGCACCCACTGCAGGTGAGTCTACCTGTGCAGGTCTGCAGGTGTCCTGTTCAGGCCCTTCAAAACATGACTGTGAGGCTGTGTTTTACAGTGGTTTCCTCGGGGGAAGTGGATGAAGAGGATGAGACACTGCATGTGGAACCTGAACCAGAACCAGGCTCAGAACCAGGACAACGACCCGGACCAGAACGAGTCTAGCCCTTCCAAACCTGTTGCTGATGCCAACACCCCCTCTGGTGAGTTCTGCCATCTTGGTTAAAGTGATACTTGATCAATAAGTCAGATCAGAGCAGATAAGGTCAGGAAGCGATGTACAAGAGGGAAAATGCAGCAACATTTCAAAATAAAAAGACCACGTGCGGACTGAATGGTCATGACATCAGAGCCGCGTTTGTGTGGCCCTTTAAACATCCTGTCACAGCACTAAAATAATGTTATGTGTGACATCTGTGTGATTTTAAAACATCTTTTATTTCTCCCTGCAGGCTCTCAGACCAACGTGGACTTCCTGAAGAACATTGGCGAGGGTGTGGCAGCCATGTTGAGCCCACTAGGTGAGTGTCAGTCTCATTTAAACAGTTGTTTGATGCTGTAAGGTAAAGACTATGATGTCACTGTGTTTGTGCATGTGAGATGAGTGAACATCTCTAGCTGGCTCTAAAACAGGAAGTGGTGTGTGTGTGTGCTTTACACAGGTATCGATGTGGACATCGACGTGGAGCACGAGGGCCAACGGACCAAGGTGACCCCACCTACTCAGAGTGGGGGGGGTGAGGGCGATGAGGAGATGGAGCATACGAGCAGTGAGGACGGGGCCAGTCTAGGAGCAAAGGTAACTTTTAATTTTATAAAACCTCAAAGTGCTTCATGATGTAAATATCAGAAGAAAGAACAATCAGCTGATCCTGACGGGACAGCAGGGAGGAAGAACTACCTTTTAACATCTCCTGTGACCTTTTAGCGTGGTGACCCTCAGGTGAGCAAGGACTCTGATGAGGAGTGGACCCACCTGAGCTCCAAAGAGGTCGACCCCTCCACAGGTGAACTGCAGTCCCTGCAGCCCGACAACCAGGAGCAGGGGCCCCTGTCTGAGGGGCAGGCGGGCCCCAGCGGGCTGAGGGAGGCGGCACTGTACCCACACCTGCCTCAAGGTAAGCTGGCATCCACACTCTGACTTTAGTTCTGTTAGTACTGACCTCTAAACCCTGCTGACCTCTTGCCCTCAGAGGCTGACCCCCGCCTGGTTGAGTCCCTCGCCTCAATGCTCTCGATGGGCTTCACTGACGAAGGCGGCTGGCTCACCCGCCTCCTTCAGGCCAAGAACTTTGACATCGGCGCTGCGCTGGACGCCATCCAGTATGCCAAGCAGCCCCGCCCACACTAGCACTGATGATATCATCACGATGTCACAACATGCATCTGATTATTTCTGCTCTGTTGTCTGAATGATAATCAATACTGTCCATTAATCAATGTTTCTGTTCTCTTTATTGATCATCATATAAACATTTCTGTGTGAGCAATAAAAGCATGAAGAAAAGCACAGTCTGTCAGAGTCTCCTCTTTAGAAACACACAAATGCACAATCACTCCGGGAGACGTTTAACAAGGAAGTCGTCGTCAAAGTTAAAGTCCTCGCCGCTGTCGAACATGGAGGTAACAGGAAGAAGAGGGCGGGGCCTGCTGATTATTCCAGAGCAGGAGGGAGCAGCGACACCACTTAAAGACTGACTCCACTCACCAACTGCAGGCTTCTCCCCCTCCTGCACCTTTGAGTCAGGGCTGAGGAAATTATCCCACCTGGTGTTGAAGAGGGTGGGGCTACAGGTGTTTATGGTTGAAGGTGTTTGGAGTTTCATACAGTTTAGCTGCAGAGAAGAGCAAAGGTTAAAGGTCAAGTACATGAGGAGGCATTCTGCTCTTCTCACAGTCTGAAGGTCATGGGTCTGAGCGCTGAAGGTGAGCAGCTCTGTTTACCTGTTCAGATGTGTGGACATCCTCTGGTCCTGCTTCCTCGGCTCGCTTCCTCTTCCTGTCACAGGTCAAAGCGATGATTTCAGTGTGATTAGTGATGCTGAACTCTAAGAACTCTTTGTGAGCCACTCATCATGAATGAGTAATGAACTGCTGTTCCTCCAAATGTCTTTAAAAACAAGTCTAAATTTATGTGGGATTTTCTCTGATCCACACAGGCTCAAATATGTACGCAAACCTCCACTGATATTTGGTTTAATGCTCCTTAGCAAGTTCCACATCGACCCCATGCTTCAACAAGCCTCTTTTCTAACAACATTCACACATTCACACTCAGATGGACGCATCGGAGAGCAACTTGGGGTTAGTATCTTGCCCAAGGATACTTGGCATGCAGACTGGAGGAGCCAGGGATCAAACCACCAACCTTCCGATCAGTAGGCGACCTGCTCTACCTCCTGAGCTACAGCCACCCCACAGATAAAGATGAAGGCGGTAACCCCAGCGAAGACTGTTTCCTTGAATCTTATTGAATTGAAACAACTAGAAGCTCAGTGTTCCAACATTCACATGTTAGGGTACAACACATATGCTACGGTAAGGTTGAGCCAGGACAACAGGATGAGATTGGGTACCAAGCCCCAAGTGGGATGGAAGAAGGATAGCTGTGAGAGGACCTGAATGACAGGATCATGGCAAGGCTTGAAACCTGGATCCTCCAAAGATCTACCAGATGACTATCCAGCTGATGCTTGTACAGGTGTTCCTGTAGTTCTTCTTTTATCGTCACTCTGTTCTGGCCAAAACTTTTAAAAATGCTGTACAAATAAAGCTGACTTGACTTAAATCTTTCAGTAACTAAGTTGAGCCGGAGGATCAGAGACGATCCTAAATTAATTCAACAGTTCCTTACCCTAACATTCATGCCTGTGATGATGATGATGCCTCCAACAACACCTGTCAACATTCACCTGTCAGTCATCTTGATGCCATGGAGCTGCCTTCGATTTCCTAAATCCTTCTCCTCAGGCTCTGCCTCATCGTCTTGCTCCACCTCCTCAGGTGTGTCCAAGTATTTGCTCCAGCGGCTCACCGGTTCGTCTGTCTGCTCCTCATCCTCCTGCTGCTCCTCCTGCTGCTCCTGCTCCCTGTAAACGGGAAAGACCTGTGAAGACCTGGTGGTGTTAAAAGACGGCGGGACTACAACACACAGTGGAACTGAAACCTGGTTACCATAGTGACCAAGAACGGCGCTCTTGCTCCTCCATCATGGCTCCTCTCATGGCGTTTAGTTTCTGAACGTGACGTCTGCAGTCTGCCGCATTGCCCCGCCCAAACTCCTACCGATCAATCAGATGAGATCGATCAGTCAGAGGATAAACTAAGAGCAGGCTGGTAAATGCAATGACGTCCTCACACTGAGCTGTTTATGTGACCTCTGATTGATAAGAAACACAGTTTATACATTAATGATACCCATGAACCATCCTGCGTGACACCCACGAAGACTAGCCAGAGAACAGAAAGTACAGCAATAAAGGTTATTCAAAGCAGTAGGGTACGAGTGAACAGAGTCAACAGGTGTTTTCTTTCTGTTTGTTAATGATCAATATAAGGTTTAGAACTAAAACATAAAAGCATGAATCGATGATATTGTTATTGATAAAGCGACTGATAGATTCTGACCTTCAGCAATGACTGTTTCTCTCCACACAGTTTACAGCTCCACTTTCTCGCCTTTTTCACCTGTCAGACAAAACATAGGGCAAAGAAATAAATGGACCTCATATTGATCTTCTGATTTTTATCCGTGATTGTTATTGTGATCCGTAGCATTATTGATAAACGATCAGCTGTTAATATCAGTGCCCTAGCCTATGTACCTATGTAAAGTGTTGGAGTGTTTACACTGTAAGGGTGGCGCTGTCACTTGGTGTTCGCTCTCTCTGGGGTAGAGTATCACTTCCTGTTCCTGTTCTAACACACAGTGGTGTTTTTGTGTAGCTTATCTGCATCTCCAATTTAATTCAAACTTCTAGATAATTTATTTCATAGTGTAATCTTCGCGTGCTTTGTGCAAGTGACAACACTCTGTGTTGATTCACCCGCTAATGGTTTTCACAGTATTCACTCACTAGCTGTGTCCCAAAACGTAGACTGCATCCTTCGGAGGACCCGGCCTTCGCGGTCTACTTGGGCCGGGTCCTAATCAATAATATAAATCAAATTAATTTCAATTACATTTGGAGAAACAAGCAACATTATATTAGGAAGAATGATATAGTGAAGTCATTTGAAGAAGGAGGTTTGAATGCGATTGATTTTGAAGCAATTGATGGTTCAATGGATGTTAACATATAACAAATTCATAGATAAATGTGCCATATCATGTACTCAAAGTAAATTCATTAAAGTTGTGAAAGCCATTCCCCCTGCAATGACTTAGATGGCTGGCCAGTTTAACCTATTCTTCCTCTATAATTTGTGTCCTTAATAATCAATGATCGCCAATTTAAAGGAAAGGCACGCAATAACAATTTTTTAAAGACAATTTTCACCAAACAACTTTTCCCTTCTCAACTAAAAAAAATATTTAGAGATTATAATTCAAAGTTTTTGACTATCTTTCCAATTCCACCTAAAGCAACAGAAAATCATTTTAAAATTTTAAATTCCATATATCCGTCCAACGACTATCTTCAGAAGAAATTCAATACAAACACGCACTTTCTGCAATACTGATATTGAGACTACAGAGCATCTTTTTTATTCATGTGAAAGTTCCAGATCTTTTTGGGATGGTTTTCAGTACTGGTTAACCTCTAAAAATATTGACTGCACGTCTCTAACTTTTCAAGTAATTATTATTATTTGACCTACGAACAAAAAAAAAAAAAATAGAATTTGGGATTAACAACTTTACAGTCGCAAATTTTTTCATTCACAAATGAAATTACTCCGATTTTTGCTGGCTTTAAATATGAAATCCTGCTGTGGAAGGCTTCATTAGACAAGTGTAACCTAAATAAAGTTCACACCTTACTTGAATTTTTGATTCAGCTTTTTAATTGATGTAGCTAGATTGTATGTGCGTACCTTTGTTTTTTACTTTTATATGACAGGTCACCTTACCTATGGAAGCCCGTTTCCACCACTAAAAAAAAAAAAAAAGGATATTAACTCGAAATTTCGACTTATTTTCTTGAAATTTTGACTTCGAAATTTCGAGTTACAGATCCTTTTTAAAAAAAAAAATTTTAGAGGCTGCTTTATGCTGTTTCTGGCCTATAATGTTCTTTAAATGTTCTTTGTTCGACGACTGCTTTGTCCTTAACCACTTATACCTGTATGTAACTTTTTGTTGACATGTAAATTAAGAGCTTTAATTAATATTTTGTTTGACAATAAAAAAAATAAATTTAAAAAACTCCTGGGATATCGTCACGTGTCAGCGCCACAGGAGCACCTCAGGTGACTTTGATTTTCTGGCGTCACACAGGTGAGCGTGGATACGGGTGCCTAATGTTTTGTCCACCATCACTGATGATGACTTCATGTTATAAACAGCGCGCGTTCACTGTGACGTCAGTGTGAGCCATCTGAGAACGGCTCCATTACTAATAAATACACTGATTCTCCAGCCTGAGAAAAGCACCTGCATGCTAACCCTGTTAGCCTCACGCTGTCCGCTCTCACCTGTTGCACCTGGAAGCTCTGACAGCGGAAACACCTGACGATGTGAAACTCCTGACCCATGGCCCCACGGTCCCGTTCTTCCGGTGTCCGTCCGGACTGTTCAGTTTTCGCGGGTCTGTTTCAACCCGGGTTCCACGTCACAGCTTGCGTGACAGCAGTAACGGCCACAGTAAGCGCGCCCCCTGCAGGCCGGAGGATGACGTGTTTCGGGGGCGACTCGAGGGGCTCAGCTCCCAGTCACATGTCAGGCGTATGTGGTCTTCTAATTAGTATTAGCAGAATATGCTGCTTGCTAATGTCGTCTGCGCCTCACATTTGAAAACAATTCATTCAACTGGGACACATGACAATGCCGTCCCCAAAAGCAGCCTTCTTAGTTTGAGGACTTCAGAATACTTTATTGATCCCTGGTGGAGACTTAATGTAGAGTCTAGGAAAAATCTCAATAATATACACAGGTTTTATAGTGGACCCTTTAAATTCAGCTCAGTTTAATTTATACATCATCAAATCACAACAGCAGTCACCTCAAAGTCCTTTATACTGTAAGACCCTACATTAATACTGATCATGCGAAAAAACGTCTTTTTAACAGGAAGAAACCACCGACAGGCTCAGCCTCTGTAGAGGAATACAGAACACAAAATGACTAATTAAGGGAATTGGAATAAGAACACCAAACCAGAAATCAGAATCAGGATTAAGAAAACAAAAATAAATGAAAAAAAGTTTAGGATCCTTGACTTGGGAAAAACCCTGTTTTAGAGTGACACTAGCAGCAATATCGCATGCCTTCGACTGAGAGTCGAATCCATCCAAGCACGCTCCAGGATGAGTCTAGTAGAACAAAATATCAGCATGTGACCTTACCTGGTGCACAGGTGAGTCTGACATCTCGTTTTACTTTATCAGGTGAAGTTTGGCTCAGTGGATTATCACCAGAACTGCAGGTAACGATTTTCCCACGCTCTGAAAAAGTGTGTCACTTCCTGCATCAGTGCTGAGGTCAGAGGTCACATGAACCTACAAACACCTGCTCACCAGTTTATCAAAACTAATCTACTTTAAACGTCTTTTCTGAAAGTGTAACTGTGTCATTAATAAAAATCTTATAAACCTGAAGTAAGACGATGAAGCCCGAGACGACCTCTGACCTTTGAGCCTGTCATATGTTGCACCGACCCTTTAAATTATGACATATTTCTCAAAGATGACACAGCAGCGTAAGAACTTCCTCCAGTATTTATTAGAACAACAGATCAACACAGTGAGTTTAAAATCAGGTCAAACACATAAAAACACGATGACATCATCACAAACAGAGTGATGTCATCACACAGGCAGTGGAGAGAACAAACAAGGCTTCAAAGTAAGAGTCCAGGTGTAAACACACCTGGTGAAATATGGCGTCTTCATCGTTATTGATTATAAACCATTAGTACTGATCATAAATCTTTATTTCACAATAAAAGTCTGATGCAACTCACATGTGTTTGAGTCTTCTACAGGGGAACTCGCCAACCATTTATCGGTTTCTGTTTCCTGTTCACTGATTGGTCCTGCAGAGACACAGGAGCTGATCAATGAATAATTCAAAAGATGGATCTATACAGCGTTGTGGAACACTTCCTCCAGCTCCTTCACAGTAAAACACCTCAGTCACAATATAAGGGCTTTTATTGTGAAACATCTAAAGGAAATGTAGACCTTTAACAGATCAATGCGCTTATTGATTGATCAGATTGTCTCTAATCGATAAGATCTGAAACACTGAAACAGGAAGTTTAGTCTGCAGGACCCGCCAGCCAATCAGAGTCACTGTAACATCATCAGAGAGGCTCCAGTCCCATGATCCACTTAGCTGATTACATCGGTTACCTGTATGGTGCACATGGACAGGTGAGGGAGGTGCTCAGGTAGAATGCCGCGTGAGTTCATGGTCGGAGGCGGAGCTTATCTGGCGTTCCACTGCCCGCTGAGCCTTGCAGGCGGCCATTTTGGCCTGGATGTCCCTCTTCCTTTCAAAGTAGTCGACAAGCGGCGGCTCTGTCAGCATCGAAGCCAACACCTGCTCAAAGGTGATCGACCAATCCGTATCCAACACGCTACCCTGCCTCTGCTCGCCGCCCCTGATCAGCACCGTGTCCTCAGCGATATCCTCGCACTGCAGCGAGCCGGCACTCACCACCGAATATGAAGACACTGACGCATCATCTTTTGTTTCCTCGTCGGACATCTGAGGCGCCACCACCTCCAGCTGGGCGTCAGCCAGAGCTCGGCACACTTCGGACTCACCAGACGCCCCGTGACCAGGCCCCTCCTCCTCCCCCTGAGGGCTGTGGGGCAACGTCTGAGCAGAGAGCGAGGTCTGTGGCGTGGTCTCGCGCTTCTTGGTGCCGTTGTTGAACTTCTTGCCCACTTCACCGATGCGCAGCAGCAAACTGGCAACCGTGGCGATGGCGTGATAGAGCTGCTGCTCAAGAGCCTCCTCGCTGAACATGTTGTACAGAGTTTTACACAACTCAATGAACTGCTCCTGCACGCACAGACATACACACACACACACACACACACACACACACACACACACACACACACACACACACACATATATATATATAAATATATACAATAACAGACACACAGCTGTACAGGATATTTTACTTGTATGCTTGTTTGTGGCTTCCTCTCCCCACCAGGACTAAGAAAAAAAACACTAATTACTTAATTTTATTAAAATTAATCAGTCTCTCTGTGGCGACCTGTCCAGGTGCACGCTGCCTTTAACACCCCCTTAGATACCTGGTTTGAACCATCCTTGCTACCTGGGTGTCACACTTGTGTCTGTAAAAAAACGGTGTAACACCTCACATTCTCACCTGGTTCATCCTCGGCAGGTCTTTGATGGTCTCTCTCTTGGTCTCCTTCTCCTTGGCCCACATCCTCAGGTAGTACCTGTAGTCCTTCACCTCTAAAACAGACCAAAGGTCAGGGGTCAAACGATTGGGCCAAGCCTCAGAGTGATTCCTCCTCCTTAAAGACTCGAGTCAGGGAGGTCAAGTTACCTTTTTTCTCCTCACTGTCTCCATCTTTTGGCTCCTCACCTGTTCAGATAGAGATCATCATCATCCTCATTATCAAACTTTGGGGTTAAATGTGAGAATGGAACAGACGGTCTAAAGATGGATGAGGTCACCATGACCTCATTTTCCAGGTTAAATTCAATCCTGAGCTGAAGGTCTTCTAAGTTTAGCTAACGCTGAGGAATTCACCTGATAGCTTAGCCAGGAATTTTCAAATTATCTGCTAATGTTATGATCATCATCACAAAAACACGAGAAAAACATTAGAATAACTTGGCAGCAGAGTAACATCCCTAACCCTCAAACCAAACAGACACAAACCTGGTGTCACTTCCTGCTGCCGCAATGCATTCTGATCAGAGAAGTAGGAAGCTTCTGGAAGGAAACATCACAGGAAGAGGAAGAAGGAAAAGAGGAAGGAGAAGCAGAGTGAAATGTTCAGGTGTGTTAATCCAAGGTTTGTTCATGCAGATTGATCAGTTTGAGTTAAGCTTCATGCAGACTCAACGATTACCGACAACCACAGGATCCTCTCTGAACAGCAGGGAGGAAGAACTCCATTTTAACAGGAAGTGACAACAGATGTGTGTGTGTGTGTGTGTGTGTGTGTGTGTGTGTGTGTGTGTGTGTGTGTGTGTGTGTGTGTGTGTGTACCTCGAGGTTCCTCCTCGGTGAAGAACTGCGTGGCCTCTAGAGCAGACTCCGCCTCCTCTGGACACAGAGCTAAAACAAACAAGCAGCAGGTGAGTCGCAGGTTCTCCACCTGTGGTTCAGTCTTTGATCCATTCAGTTCTCACCAGCTCTCAATTTACCACCCTTCAAAACCAGGAGACCCCACAGAGACCCAAAACCCGACTTCGACCCCATTCACACCTGGTCCACCACGCTGGGTTTGGCTCCAAAAATCTGACAGTGTAAAGGCTGGAACCTCTGACGTCACGGCCAGCGGGTTACAGAATTCATCAGGACCAAAACCAGATCAGTGCAGAATAAGGAAGAGCTGATCTCATGATTCAGGGTTACACTCACCTGTACAGGTGAGCTGTGTTACCTGGAGGTAGGTGGAGCTTGTACAGTAGCTTCAGTTTTTCCGTCATGTCCCCGTGATACATCCCACCTGCAAAACATACACACTAAGACCTGTGGAGCTCTGTAACCTGAAGCTCTAATCTTGACCTGTAATATATAATATGTACTTTGGATTGTCGATCTGTAATCTATTTTCTGAAGTGCTAATCTAGATCTGTAATCTTTCGTTTGGATCACTAATCTATGATCTGCATATGTAATATGTAATCTGAGGCTGTAATCTGGGCTCACTCAGTCCGGTGATGAACTCTTTAAAGTTGACTAGCCCATCCTGGTTCTGGTCCAGCAGCCTGAAGAGGCGGGCCGACAGGGTTGGGTTGTGCCCTCCGCAGACCCAGGGAGCGAGCGAGACGAAGAGCTGACGGAACTGAAGCGGGTCGATGCGGTACTGCTCCAAGTACGGCAGGCTGGGATCGTGACGCTCAGCGGCAGAGCTGCTGGAACCCCAGTAACAGCTGGTCATGTGTTTGGACTGGATCGGCAGAATGGACAAAAAAGGAGGCGGGGTTAGAGGCAGTAACATGCTTGAACATACAGGTAGAGCTATGTTTACGTCACAGAACAGATTTGAAAAAGGAAAAAATGAAGTTCTGACTCTTGCAGGGTCACACAAAAACAAGGTCACTTCCTGTCTGATAAACAGGCGCGGGTTACACCTACATTTCTTCATAAGTAATCAGACGTGATGGAAGCTACTGTTAGACAGGAACAACGAGAACACCGGGAAAGGACACATCAACACTTTGGTCCAGAAGCAGAAACAAGAACATCAAAAGGCCGTGGGAAGGGGTGCTTTCCTTCATCACAGCGTACAGCCAAGTGAGGAAGACCCACCGAGAAGGCTTGCTGTCTCACAGAGCAAACTCAGAGCACCCAGGAGCAGAAAGACTAGAGTGTAAAAGGCTGAGCAGCTCTGGATCAGCCTGCAGGACGATGAGGTGGTTTCGTCCTGTTTGCTGAAACACTTTCTAACAGAATTGGTGAAAAAATGTTTTTGGTTTATTTCACACCTGAACATCAGGTCAGCACAGGAACCGTGTAACAAACATGAACTCACCTTGAACAGACAGTAGAGCTCCTCCAGCTCTTCAATACTGAAGGCTGACTCCGTCATCATCGCTCTCACCTGCACGCACACGCACACACACACACACACACACACACACACACACACACACACACACACACACACACACCTGTGAGCTCAATGTCTTCATTAACGCGCTGTATAAGCTCGTGAAAACACCCACCACACTTCTCTTGGCAGTGTCCTCCAGGGACTGGATGACCTTTAACCTCTGCTTGAACCTCATCTGCTCAATGACATCAGAGCGCAGACTGCCAAACTTCTGCACAGAGAAGAAGAAGCTGCAGTTACCTCAGAGAAGAGGACGCCTTTCATCACAAACATCCTTCCTGCACCACCAAACCTGCTCATCAACCTGCCGAGGAAGATCCATCAGCTCGTGTAGGGAACGAGAAAGACTGTTTGGCGCCGCTCTCAACAGGTAGTGTGGACTGTTAGACCACCCACAGAGCTTTACAGTCCACTCTGGGTGCATTAAGCCCAACAATACAGTGGGGCAAAAAAGTAGTCAGCCACCGATTGTGCAAGTTCCCCCACCTAAAATGATGACAGAGGTCAGTAATTTGCACCAGAGGTACACTTCAACTGTGAGAGACAGAATGTGAAAAAAAAAATCCATGAATCCACATGGTAGGATTTGTAAAGACTTTATTCGTAAATCAGGGTGGAAAATAAGTATTTGGTCAATAACAAAAATACAACTCAATACTTTGTAACATAACCTTTGTTGGCAATAACAGAGGTCAAACGTTTACTATAGGTCTTTACCAGGTTTGCACACACAGTAGCTGGTATTTTGGCCCATTCCTCCATGCAGATCTTCTCGAGAGCAGTGATGTTTTGGGGCTGTCGCCGAGCAACACGGACTTTCAACTCCCGTCACAGATTTTCTATGGGGTTGAGGTCTGGAGACTGGCTAGGCCACTCCAGGACTTTCAAATGCTTCTTACGGAGCCACTCCTTTGTTGCCCGGGTGGTGTGTTTTGGATCATTGTCATGTTGGAAGACCCAGCCTCGTTTCATCTTCAAAGTTCTCACTGATGGAAGGAGGTTTTGGCTCAAAATCTCACCATACATGGCCCCATTCATTCTGTCCTTAACACGGATCAGTCGTCCTGTCCCCTTGGCAGAAAAACAGCCCCATAGCATGATGTTTCCACCCCCATGCTTCACAGTAGGTATGGTGTTCTTGGGATGCAACTCAGTATTCTTCTTCCTCCAAACACGACGAGTTGAGTTTATACCAAAAAGTTCTACTTTGGTTTCATCTGACCACATGACATTCTCCCAATCCTCTGCTGTATCATCCATGTGCTCTCTGGCAAACTTCAGACGGGCCTGGACATGCACTGGCTTCAGCAGCGGAACACGTCTGGCACTGCGGGATTTGATTCCCTGCCGTTGTAGTGTGTTACTGATGGTGACCTTTGTTACTTTGGTCCCAGCTCTCTGCAGGTCATTCACCAGGTCCCCCCGTGTGGTTCTGGGATCTTTGCTCACCGTTCTCATGATCATTTTGACCCCACGGGATGAGATCTTGCGTGGAGCCCCAGATCAAGGGAGATTATCAGTGGTCTTATATGTCTTCCATTTTCTGATGATTGCTCCCACAGTTGATTTTTTCACACCAAGCTGCTTGCCTATTGTAGATTCACTCTTCCCAGTCTGGTGCAGGTCTACAATACTTTTCCTGGTGTCCTTCGAAAGCTCTTTGGTCTTGGCCATGGCGGAGTTTGGAGTCTGACTGTTTGAGGCTGTGGACAGGTGTCTTTTATACAGATGATGAGTTCAAACAGGTGCCATTCATACAGGTAACGAGTGGGGGACAGAAAAGCTTCTTACAGAAGACGTTACAGGTCTGTGAGAGCCAGAGATTTTCCTTGTTTGAGGTGACCAAATACTTATTTTCCACCCTGATTTACGAATAAATTCTTTACAAATCCTACCATGTGAATTCATGGATTTTTTTTTTCACATTCTGTCTCTCACAGTTGAAGTGTACCTCTGGTGCAAATTACTGACCTCTGTCATCATTTTAAGTGGGGGAACTTGCACAATCGGTGGCTGACTAAATACTTTTTTGCCCCACTGTAGTTCATGTTCAGTACAAAAACCCAACATTGGTGTTTGAGGGTCTCTGCCTAGGTGCAGACAGTCATCTATTCAACTCTATTTTCGATTCAGGTTTTTTCACACAGTGCCAAATCACAATAACAGTGGCCTTAAGATGCTTCATATTGAAAGGTCACAACCACAGCCCTTAATGTGACAGCTGACTTTCAGCCAGTTAAGTTAACGGTGAATATTTTATTTGTGCTTTCGAAATGAAAAAGTCCTGGAGAATCGCTTCGCTCAAGCAGCACTAAAGCTTTAGTGTGGAGGTGGACCCCACGGGGCTAACCGTCCTGATGTGTTGGCCGCTAGGGCTGTTCGATATAACGATATGTATCGGATGACGATATAAAAACGTTGATAGTTTCATTTTACGCTATCGTTTGTTTCATGGTGTCGCAAAATAAACTGTTTACGGCAATATTTGTTCATTATTTTGATGGTCACTGTAGTGGCCATATTAATTTCTTAAAGCTCTCTCTTTCTTTAAAGTTCTCTTATATTTAATATAACCACACTACAGACAGAAGTGCTTGTTTTTATGCGTTGTCGTTAGCAACAATGACGGTAACCGCATCACATGTCCGCTTGTTTATTTTCCACATAAACCTTTCACAATAAAGCTCAAGATCCTGTTGAGACTTTTCAAAATAAACTGAATCACGTGAAAGATGCAGAGTGTTTATGGATGAGAAGTAAAAAGAGCCGCCAGGTGCTAAAAAAATAAACCTTAGACTCAAACGTTAGAACAGGCTTTTCCCCGCAGCACGCCGTGTAAGAAACACTCACAAAGAAAACGGCGGCCGTTACAACTTATGTCTAAAAATGTATCGTTTCAATTAAAACACTCGACTCCAGGTACGCAACGCCCAGCTGGAAACACTTCACGCAAGTTGAGCTGCCTGAAATTCACAGAATTTACAGAAAATGTAAAAATTTTGTGATTTATATCGTCCTTTATTCCTCTTGTACTCCGTGTGTATTTGACTCTGTGGGGTTTGTGGCCCTTCCTCCTGCAGCTCTGGGTGAAGACCTAACGTGCAGCTCAAAGGCAGCATGCAGCGTGTTCTTAAGGCGGAATAATTCATTAAATATTAGAAAACATTTACGTTTCCAACATCAGTCACAACGTAGAGCTCTGATCGTTTTATTGGCTGTCTACATAAAGTAGTCTGTTTTTCTAGGTTCTGACCTTCACGTCATCCGTCTGAATTTATCCCAGTGAGAAAGCTTAGTGACCCCCCCCACCCCCCCCCCACCACCACCACCACTCTGGCATCACCTCGTACGATGACTTTATGAGGTCAAAGACATCGATTTCAGGCGACGGCTCGTCTCCACTTGTCAGCTGGGCGTGCGGGTGAGGGATGGGCGGAGCCACCGTCTGTTTATTGACCACATTATCCAGGTACCTGCAACACAAGTTGGATTTATTCCTCAGGTGTACACAGAACAGTTCGGAGTGAGCCGATTCTGGCTCTGGACTCGTACCTGCCCAGGATGGTCATGGCCTCTCCCTCGTCGCTACAGGAGAGCAGGGCATCCATGTTGTCATGGAGGACAGCCAGCGCCACCTGCGGGTACATTTAGAGACTGGAAGTCATTCAGCTATAGCACAATCTCATTCACATCCAAAATAATGGATCTGTGGGTGTCCCTGGGTCCATCAGCACTCCTACCTGAAAGATGACCTTGATGCCCTCATAGAAGAAGCAGTCGACCAACAGGACGGCGCTGTCGAAGGGCATCACAGACAGGAAGAGGGTGAGGAACCAGGACAGGCTGATGGTGGAGATGACCCCCAGCTCCTGCATGTGTTCATAGAGCAGGGGGAGGAAGGACCGGGTCAGCTCCTCAAACACCCCCTGATCCACCAGCGCTCCTGCAGGACATACGGAAACCACGTCACTATCCCCAAGCCTAAGGAGGACTCCTCAGACCCGTCTCCACCAGAGGATGGATCTACTCTGGTGCTGTGATCCTGCCTTCTACTGACCTACAACTCGGGTGTTGTAGTAGTCGGGCAGCATACGCTCACACAGCGCCACCAGCAGCCAGAAGGCCTCTTCCTCGGTGCAGTAGAGCAGCAGGACAGAGGTGACGATGTTCATTGCCTGGTGGAGGAGACAGAAGGTCAGAAACAACAAACCGACACCACCTCAGGACGCCTTACACATCATGTTAGTGCAGACGTCATCAGCTGTGTCAGGGGGTTGTTTCAGGCACCCGGCTGAGCTTGATGGGGAAACACAACGCTTCTGTTTCATTTTGCTTTATGGGAGTACCTGGCAATATCCGATGCCCGGGTTGCGGTGGGCGTATGCGGTGAGGACGCGGCGCAGGGCGGCAATGCCCATCTCATTCTGGAAGGCTCGGTGTTCAGGCATCGAGCGGTGAAGGTCGCGCTCAATCTCCTCAGTAGCTAATGAGCATAGCCCCATGGCCTGTTCCACCAGTTCACCATAGTAACCAGGGTGGGTTGCCATCTCGTTTTGCGCTCCTGGATGGACGGGAGGACAGATGAGTATGCGAAAATGAGCATAAACAGAAATTCGTGGTCCCAACTCTGAATATGACTATCCAGAGTTGGGACCAGGAAGCAGAGTTGCAGTCTTACACGCCTCTCTGCAGCTTCTCTCCTCCTGCTACCCCCCCAAAAACCCATCTCCATAGAGACTGTGTCAGCTCCCAAACAGACAAAAAACAAACTAAAAACCAGCAACAAACAACTTAAACATAAACAATTACAAAGAAAGAACAATAAAGTATCCACATCTGAACCAAAGAGTAAAACAGTGAAATGTGGATTATTAAATATTAGGTCTCTCTCCTCCAAGTCTCTGTTAGTACATGACTTAATAATTGATCAACAAATCGATTTACTCTGCCATACAGAAACCTGGTTGCAGCAGGATGATTATGTTAGTTTAAATGAATCAACACCCCCGAGTCATTCTAACTACCAGAAATC
Source organism: Copadichromis virginalis (assembly GCF_057382275.1). Lineage (NCBI taxonomy): Eukaryota > Metazoa > Chordata > Actinopteri > Cichliformes > Cichlidae > Copadichromis > Copadichromis virginalis. The sequence goes on from NC_140619.1 coordinate 18,127,243, forward strand.
TCGAAGCACAGGCCGAGGGGGCAGTGTGGCAGCAATATTTCACACCAGCCTGTTAATTAATAAAAGACCAAGACAGACTTTTAATTCATTTGAAAGCCTGATGCTTAGCCTCGTCCACCCCAGCTGTAAAACTCAGACACCAGTCTTACTTGTTATCATCTATCGTCCACCTGGGCCTTACACAGAGTTTCTGTCTCATTTCTCAGACTTTTTATCTGATTTAGTTCTGAGCTCAGATAAAATAATTATTGTGGGTGATTTTAACATCCATGTAGATGCTAAAAATGACAGCCTCAACATGGCATTTAATCTGTTATTAGACTCAATTGGTTTCTCTCAAAATGTAAAAGAACCCACCCACCACTTTAATCACACTTTAGATCTTGTTTTAACATATGGCATAGAAACTGAACATTTAACAGTGTTTCCTGAAAACCCTCTCCTGTCTGATCATTTCCTGATAACATTTACATTTACAATAATTGATTACACAGCAGTGGAGAGTAGACTTTATCAAAGTAGATGTCTTTCTGAAAGCGCTGTAACTAAGTTTAAGAATATAATCCACCCACTGTTATCATCTTCAATGCCCTGTACCAACATAGAGCAGAGCAGCTATCTGAACGCTACCCCAACAGAGGTCGATTATGTTGTTAACAATTTTACCTCCTCACTACGTATGACTCTGGATACTGTAGCTCCTGTGAAAACTAAGGTCTCTAATCAGAAGTACCTGACTCCATGGTATAATTCTCAAACATGTACCCTAAAGCAGATGACTCGTAATCTGGAGAGGAAATGGCGTGTCACAAATTTAGAGGATCATCATTTAGCCTGGAGAAATAGTTTGCTGCTTTATAAGAAAGCCCTCCACAAAGCCAGAACATCTTACTATTCGTCACTGATTGAAGGAAATAAGAACAACCCCAGGTTTCTCTTCAGCACTGTAGCCAGGCTGACAAAAAGTCAGAGCTCTTTTGAGCCAACAATCCCTTTAACGTTAACTAGTAATGACTTCATGAACTTCTTCACAAATAAAATTTTTATCATTAGAGAAAAAATTACCAATAATCATCCCACAGATGTAATATTATCTACAGCTACTCTTAGTACCATCGATGTTAAGTTAGACTCTTTTTCTCCAATTGATCTTTCTGAGTTAACTTCAATAATTACTTCCTCCAAACCTTCAACGTGTCTTTTAGACCCCATTCCTACAAAACTGCTCAAAGAAGTCCTGCCATTAATTAATTCTTCGATCTTAAATATGATCAACCTATCTCTAATGATCGGCTATGTACCACAGGCCTTCAAGCTAGCTGTAGTTAAACCTTTACTCAAAAAGCATCTCTAGACTAGAGATGGACCGATCCGATATTACATATCGGTATCGGTCCGATACTGACCTAAATTACTGGATCGGATATCGGAGAAAAATAAAAAAGGTAATCCGATCCATTAAATATCACGAAAGCACCTCACAAAACTTGCAACACACCGTAACTCACCTCAGAACGTTAGCACGTCGGAGCAGTATGCATCACGTGATAGAGCAGCTGTGGCATGCGGACCTGTGGTGGTCTGGATAGCATTTGGAGCTTCGCTAGCAACCCGGCATTTCATCTCCGACAAAGTTATCCCCGAGAGAAGTAAAGCAAGTGTGTAAGTCCATCTCTGAATGTTTGTAAAGCATTCCCACGTTAAGCTTAACGAGCGACTGCCTCTCGCTCTCCGGCTGCTACTTCAATCGTGAAACTGCTAATGATCAGCTGATCGGCTTTTCTGTCACGAGTCTCTCTTGTTTGTTTTTGGTCCACTTTGCGCCAGAAAGAGCAAACCAGCGGCTGAACAACAGCAGCACGTTTAAGCTTGATAAGCTGTTGTTACAATTTATTTAATATTACTTTCTACACCAGGATCTTTTTCTACGTAGCTGACGGCTGGTAACTGTGCAGGGGCGGATCTAGCAAAGTTTACCCAGGGGGGCCGATAGGGCATTAACTGGGAAAAGGGGGCACAAAGACATACTTTTCTTTCTTATTCTCATTTAAAATGTCTAGCTTTTAATAAATAATTATCTGACACCCAAAGTTTTAATTTGATGTAAAATGAATAGAAGTCAATTACTGTATATAGTAACTATTAAGTCTAATATATATACCCTAGTAAGCTATAGTACTTTTTCCTTTGGGAAGGTACCATCTGTGCAGTCTGCAATTTTGTTGAAGAAAGATGTTGAATCTATTTAATATTTCTTGAAAAATAATTGATTTCTGTGCATTTTTTTTCACACTGCATCAAATTAAGGTTGATTACGTCGATTAAGCATCATGAGGTGGCGCGTGAGGGGTGGTTCCCTATTTTTCATTTATTTATTTTTGTTGTTGCTGGAAGTTGGAACCCTATTAGTTAGGTTGCTTAATATTTACGCTAAGTACTCTTTAAAATACCAGAATAGGGAGGATGGTGTAGGTCTAAGTTTATTAGATTGATCAGTATTGCTGAACTATGAAATATTTTTTTTGTATACAGGTATAACAGAATAGCTTTAGTGTAGTTGTTGTTTTAAACTTGAGTATGAACTTGCAGACTTGCAAAATGCAGCAAGATATTTTAAAAAACAGTTTTGTTGATTAAAAAAACACTATATCGGATTCATATCGGTATCGGCAGATATCCAAATTTATGATATCGGTATCGGACATAAAAAAGTGGTATCGTGCCATCTCTACTCTAGACCCAGCAGTCTTAGCTAATTATAGGCCAATCTCCAACCTTCCTTTCATATCAAAAATCCTTGAAAGAGTAGTTGTCAAACAGCTAACAGATCATCTGCAGAGGAATGGTTTATTTGAAGAGTTTCAGTCAGGTTTCAGAGTTCATCACGGCACAGAAACAGCTTTAGTGAAGGTTACAAATGATCTTCTTATGGCCTCTGACAGTGGACTCATCTCTGTGCTTGTCCTGCTAGACCTTAGTGCAGCATTCGATACTGTCGACCATAATATCCTATTAGAGCGATTAGAACATGCTGTAGGTATTACAGGTACTGCACTGCAGTGGTTTGTATCATATCTATCTAATAGACTCCAGTTTGTTCATGTAAATGGAGAGTCCTCTTCACACACTGAGGTTAATTATGGAGTTCCACAGGGTTCAGTGCTAGGACCAATTCTGTTTACATTATACATGCTTCCCTTAGGCAGTATCATTAGAAGACATCGCATACATTTTCACTGCTATGCAGATGACACCCAGCTCTATCTGTCCATGAAGCCAGATAACACACACCAATTAGTTAAACTGCAGGAATGTCTTAAAGACATAAAGACCTGGATGGCCGCTAACTTTCTGCTTCTTAATTCAGATCAAACTGAGGTTATTGTACTCGGCCCTGAAAAGCCTAGAAATATGGTATCTAACCAGATTCTTACTCTGGATGGCATTACCTTGGCCTCCAGTAACGCTGTGAGGAACCTTGGAGTCATTTTTGACCAGGATATGTCCTTCAACGCACATATTAAACAAATATGTAAGACTGCTTTCCTCCATTTGCGCAACATCTCTAAAATTAGAAATATCCTGTCTGAAAAACTAGTTCATGCATTTATTACTTCCAGGCTGGACGACTGTAATTCATTATTATCAGGATGTCCAAAAAACTCACTGAAAAGCCTTCAGCTAATCCAAAATGCTGCAGCAAGAGTACTGACAGGGACTAGAAAGAGAGAGCATATTTCTCCTGTTTTGGCTTCCCTTCATTGGCTTCCTGTTAAATCCAGAATTGAATTCAAAATCCTGCTCCTCACATACAAGGTCTTAAATAATCAGGCCCCATCTTATCTTAATGACCTTGTAGTACCATATCACCCTATTAGAGCACTTCGCTCTCGCTCTGCAGGCTTACTTGTTGTTCCTAGAGTATTTAAAAGTAGAATGGGAGGCAGAGCCTTCAGTTTTCAGGCCCCTCTTCTGTGGAACCAGCTTCCAGTTTGGATTCAGGAGACAGACACTATCTCTACTTTCAAGATTAGGCTTAAAACTTTCCTTTTTGCTAAAGCATATAGTTAGGGCTGGACCAGGTGACCCTGAATCCTCCCTTAGTTATGCTGCAATAGACGTAGGCTGCCGGGGGATTCCCATGATGCACTGAGTTTTTCCTTTCCAGTCACCTTTCTCACTCACTGTGTATTAATAGACCTCTCTGCATTGAATCATATCTGTTATTAACCTCTGTCTCTCTTCCACAGCATGTCTTTATCCTGTCTTCCTTCTCTCACCCCAACCGGTCGCAGCAGATGGCCGCCCCTCCCTGAGCCTGGTTCTGCCGGAGGTTTCTTCCTGTTAAAAGGGAGTTTTTCCTTCCCACTGTTGCCAAAGTGCTTGCTCATAGGGGGTCATATGATTGTTGGGTTTTTCTCTGTATCTATGAAGCGCCTTGAGGCGACTTATGTTGTGATTTGGCGCTATATAAATAAAATTGAATTGAATTGAATTGAATGACGCTTAAACACGAACCAGAGAACAGCAGCCACAGCTCCCCTCTCAGGCGCTCTGGGATCCCATTGAGGACCAGTTCTCTGGTTCTGGAAGTCCGGTACATGCAGACGCCTCGACCAAACTCTAAGAAATGGATGTTCCATGACTCCTCCTTCATCTTCTCCCTCATCTGCAGGAGGGAGGAAATGAGATCAGTACCAGGACTGCCTGATCAGTACTGCTGAGTACTGAGCGGATCTGTACTCACGGCTTTGGGTCCCAGGTCCTCTGGGTCGTCTCGGTGGTAGAGCTGCAGGAGACCCTGGATGGCTGTGGGTAGGCCAGGGTGATAATGGCGTGCCTTCTGAACGGACTCAGAACCTGGAGAAGAAGATGGGGGTACGGAGGAGGACGCCTGAGGACAAAAACAAAACCATGAGGACTCTGTGAAAGCAGCTGAACCATGGTACGAGCTGTGATGGACATACCGAGTGACTAATCTGAGACAGCGGGTTGGTGTCACCCCACGAGCTGTCCGGGGTTCGCTGCAGGAAGTCAGAAATACGTTGGACCAGGAAGTCCCTGTCTTTGAGGTTGGCAAACAGGAAGTTCATCTTGTTCTTGGTGCTGATGGAGACAGGGCAGGGAAGGACACTGCTGCTGTCCGCCTTCTCCACAATGGAGACCTGCAGAGGACGATGGGTAAAGTGACCACAGTATGAAAGTATTTGTGTTCATCTGCAACACTCTGTAATATGTGATGTTGTAGCCATCATGTGACCTCTGACCACAGCTCATCTACTTCCTGCAGCACCAGCTGACCCAGCTCACCTCTCGGAGGGGTATGATGAGCTGACACAGGTCTTCCTCTTTGCTGCTGAAGCAGATGTAGTTGTTGGAGATGAAGAGCTGTCCGACAACATGCATCTTTGCGAACGGCGTCCACAGGGTGCAGTCCGTGTGTCCGTCAAGCCGCTCCTCCTGCGTCAGCCGAAACATCGCCCGGTATCGCTCGTTCTTCGCTCGGGCGTCCAGATCCCTGCAGACAAGAGAGAGATGTTGATGGTAACCAAGAGTGCGCTGAAAACAGACTTAAGGAAAAGAAACCCGTCTGGTGCAAACAGAGGGACACCTCTTCAGCGCAGAGACGTTCTTCAACGTTTTGCTGGGTTTGGGCAGCGACAGGTCGGCAGCAAATGCCTCGTTGTCGAGCAGCTGGCGCATGGCAATGTTAGCGAGTTGCTCCATCAACTTGAAGGTGTCGTTGATGTTGAGAAACATTGAGAAGAAATGTTCAGTGTCGCGAGTGCTCACGCGGACACTCTCTGGAAACAGCAGGGTGGCGTTCTTCTCCAGCCGCGTCACCTCGGTCCATGGCACCACCAGAGTCACTGAGGTCAGAGGTCACAGGATGACATCAACAAAGAACTTCTGAATGCTTCTAAACCCCACCTCTCACACATAAAGACAGCTGGGAGAAGCTCCAACACGCAGAGCTGGTTAAGACAATGCACGGGTTTCTACAGTAGAGACCAAAAGTAGAGAAAAACCTAGGTTTTCTGACATTTTCAACATACTACTAGTTCTGATTCAAGGTTCTCCTAAATCTGAAAACAAAAGACCCTGAAGGACAATGAGTTTTTGTTACCTGGTCAAGAATAGAATAGAATAGAATAATCCTTTAATTGTCCCACAAGGGGAAATTTGGATGTAACAGCAGCCAGAAAGACAGGTATACAAACAAACACAAGAACAGAAACATATTTACATATTTACATCAAGGACAATGGTTACCAAAAACAGAGTACTGTACCGTTATTAAATTAAATTAAATTAAATACAGATAAGAGGCAAACCAGGTTTAGTGTGAATCGCTTGATAAAATAGTGCAGTTACAGCACTGATGTAAACATCTATGTTTGTTGGGAGCAGTTCTGATTGTACAGTCTGACAGCTGCAGGGAGGAAGGATCTGCAGCTTCATGCATCGAGGACGCAGCAGTCTGTCACTGAAGGAGCTCTGCAGTTCAGCAACATTTACATGCATGGGGTGGGAGGCTGTCCATCAGAGATGTTATTTTGGCCAGAGTCCTTCTGTCTCCCACCACCTGCACTGGGTCCAGGGTGCATCCCAGAACAGAGCTGGCCTTCCTGATGAGTTTATCCAACCTCTTCCTCTCAGCCGCTGATAAACTGCTGCTCCAACATACAACACTGTAAAAAAATGACAGATGCCACCACAGAGTGATAGAAGGTATTTAAAAGCACTCCCTGGACTCCAAGGTGAGTTACCTGTAATCTGTAAAAGTTTGTTCACTTTTGTTTGTTCACATGAAGAGATCAACCTGAATCTGGTTGTTCAAAGAGGATGATTTCTGGGATATCAAAGAAAGCCCCAAAACACAACAGTGACATGAGACAAATATAATGTTCGCAGTTGTGGTGGGTTTCCATCCCCCTGATAAGGTCTCCTGTGGCAAATTGGTCAAAGGAGAAATCAAAAGTTCCCCTGCTAGGGACAGGGTTGGGAGTTTTCACAAGAAGGGGGACATCAGGTTCAGGGGCCTCACACTCCTCAGCCTCCACTGGACGTTTTGTGCCAGGATGCTTGAGAGGACAGCCCGACCATCAAATGTAGTACCTGTCCAGGTTGTGGAACACTGGACCAGCTCTTTATCCTCTGGAGGATATTTTAGGGTGCCTGGGAGTTTGGCGATCTAGTCCATGTGTTTTGTGCACTTGGAGAAGGCATTCGACTGCGTTTTCTAAATTCTTTCACACACATTACACGAAAAATGAACGCGAGGGCCCTCGGGGCGCCTGCTGCTGCTGCACTGAAGTCGGGGGAGGGGGGTGCTTTTGAATAGTGCACATTTCATTCATTATGTTGTCAATCCAAGTCCATTAAGCATAAATTACTTTTCCTGGGTTGTGTGCAATCCCAGAAAGAAAGACCCTATCCAAGGTGTAGGTCTATTAGTTTATGTTGTGGGGTTTGTGTTAATACTGGAGTGCAAAATTACTGATGGAAGGTGGACAAGAGAAGGTCAGACACAGGTAAGCAGATGTGTCTTTGGATAATGGCAGGTATTATGTATCCTGAAACAACATTCATAAGTAGGGCCAGCAAAGACCATCTGAATCGAGGAGGGGGCCTAAGGGTACATCTGTCACCATGTTACAATGCTATGATTGCAGCCATTCCCCAACTCTCTGTGAGTGGGACTCATGGCATAGAGAAAGTGTTCGCCCAGGGCACCAAACAGGCCAGGACCACCCCTGCCTGGGAACATCTCGGTGTCCCCCTGGATAAGAGAGAGGAAGTGGCCAGGGAGAGGCAGGACTGGAAAACTTTTCTTAGGCTGCTGCCGCCGTGACTCAAACGCACACAAGCATAAAAAAAAGATAGGAAATGAATGGATGCGTGTATGTTCTGCACTGACCCGTTCTACGATCAAGAGAACGACCAGAAAGGCTGGGGAACATATGATGTGAGGAGAACCTTCAGTGAGGGAGGAATGTTTGAGTTGGTCCAGATAGATCATAAAAACGACTGCACCCACAGGAAGTGCTGAGGTTTGTGTCTTATTATAATAATAATAATAATAATAATGGATTGGATTTATATAGCGCTTTTCAAGGCACCCAAAGCGCTTTACAATGCCACTATTCATTCACTCTCACATTCACACACTGGTGGAGGCAAGCTACGGTTGTAGCCACAGCTGCCCTGGGGCAGACTGACAGAAGCGAGGCTGCCATATCACGCCATCGGCCCCTCTGGCCAACACCAGTAGGCAAGTAGGGTAAAGTGTCTTGCCCAAGGACACAACGACCAGGACAGAGAGCCCAGGGATCGAACCGGCAACCTTCCGGTTACAGATGCGATTCCCAATCCCCTGATCCACGGTCGCCCGTGGCTTCAGGTCTTACTCTGAAGCAGGGTCCGTTCCTTCACACAGTTATTTTACAACATAATCCTCACAGCTGACCCAGAGTCCTGATCCAAACCCAAGAGAACCTGGAAGACCTCTGGGGACAAAGCTACAGCTGATAAAATCAAAGAAACCAGGTCCAGATATCAAAGTGTGGGCGAGATGGAGGCAAGAATGAGCTCAAACCAACCTCACACAAAGAAAGAATGTGCAAGAACCTTGATTCTGAGTAAGACCTGAAGCCACACAAGACACAAACCTTAGCACTTCCTGTGGATGCAGTCGTTTTTATGATCTATCTGAACCAACTCAAACGTTCTGCCCTGGTTGTTTTATATCAAATCTTGGTAAAACACGCCCACAGAATCGATTCCTTCACGTCATGATCATCAACAAGAGAAGAAAAAGGAGTACTTTATCCTCTAACTTTGGTCTCTGCTGTTCAGTCAGGTGTATATGATCCAGCTGTTTTATGTCTGAGCTCTCTCTTTGAGCTTTAAGCAACAAAGCATTCAGTGTAAAAACAAGACTAAATGCTGGCCTGTGATTGGCTGCTCGTACCTTCCTTTCCAAGCAGGAAGGAGTAGAAGCACAGGTGGTTGACGGACAGGTAGAGCCAGCCCTGTCGTGGCACTCGGCCCTTCCAGTAGCTGCAGGAGTAATAATTCACCAGCTTCTCCTCCTCAGGCATGCCAAACAGCTTCCTCATCTTCAACTCTGCCTCCCGAAACTTCCCGCTGTCCTCCTCGTGCTCCTCTCCGGGCTTTAACCGGTTCTCCTCCGCGATGATGCCCTGCAGGAAGTGACATCACTCAGCAGCAGCACACAGCAAAAAACAGACAGTCTGAACAAATAGGAGGTGACATACAGAGATCTTTCCTTTGACGAAGGTGGTGATGTCTTCGTCGTTGTCAAAGATGGAGATGGTCTGGAGGAGATTGGCTTCCAGCCAATCCCAGTGCTCAGTGATCTCTTTCCTAGATGAACCTGCAAGACACAGCTGAGGGTTTAACCAGGTGGCTCCTCTCACACGACACAATTAGATGTTACACACCTGACACAATCAGCCAATCAGTGCCTGTGATGTCATTACGCAAAAACAAAGAACGCAAACTACAAATGAAAGCCGACGACCTTTTCTTCAGTGAAATTCATATTAGCTTCTTAGATTAGCGCCGTCCACCAGGAACGCTGCAGGTGAGCTAACCAGGTAACTACAAATCTGTGAAATGATTTAGATCTTAGCCCGAGCTGGTAAAGTGGAGCTGGACCACAGAGTCACGGTTATGTTAACCTAAATTAACCAACATGCTTACAGCCACTATGATATCATCAAGTTAAGGATAATCTGGGCAATCTTTGGACAGGAGACATCCTCAGCCCATGGTGTCGACCTCAGTGACGATGAACTTGTGAGTTTCTGTTAGAGGTCACATCCTCCCCCTCACCAGTCAGAGGTCTTTCGAGCGACGGCAGCAGATATTTTGTGCAGACTGAGGACAAAATGTTCTCCATCTGTTTGAGGTCACAGTCCACTGTGACCTCCAGGTCATTATAAGAGGTTCATGCATCAGAACTCTTTGGAGGCTCTCAGAGGCAGTGATCACTGAGCTCGGCGTTCATGTGACAGTGTGACGGCAGCACTGACACCACAAACAAACATGCTTTTGAAGCCAACATGGGAACAGACCAGCCAACAGGAGCTTTGGGGAAAATACACCTGTTAATCGTCGAGCTATTGTGGAGTTCTTACCTCACAATATGAAGCTTTTTCCAGGCAGCTGTTACTGAGATTTCACACTTCTTAAATAAAACTGGACTGAAAAAGCTCTGCAGCAGGTGAGCTGGCTCAGAAAGTCTCCTCACCTCTGGGATGGTGACTGTCACACCAAAATGACGAGCAACTTCTTATGTTAGAGATCTTTAACAGCAGCGGTCGAAGGCCGCAAGTTAAACTGCTGGAAGCATCAACCCGAGCGCATTGCATCGGAGCGCCGCTCTGCTTTATGACTCCCGCCTTTGTGTTTCTACACGTTTACCTGTAAACATGACCAGAAATGACATTTTCTGCATTCACGGTCGTAGCTCGACGAGGTCCACTCACCACAAGCTATGTTCCAGTAGATCTGAGAGTCCGCAGTCTGCAGCAGGATCCTGTATGGTGCTACCCGGGCACTGGAGTCCAGAACCACATCCAGAGTCCCAACCAGGAGACCTGCACAGAGACAGACAGGTGAAGCAACTTGGGCAGTTATCTGGATCTGATCAGTGTTTGGATTGAAGGTGTTCTGGACTTGGACCATATCAGAGAGCATTTCTTGTTCCAGACCTTCATGGTTCTGATTTTGGGAGACAGTTATTTGTTCTGTTCTGACTGAACAGCTGTTGAAGGCAGAGCTCGGACACGTCAGAGCCGAGTCGGTCCGAGTTTCAGAGACAGTCACAGAGCTGAAAGACATCTCTAGTCTAACATCATGGTTCCCTCTGCGATTTAACTACAAGTGCAAGTCACACCTGATTGATCCTCTGTCAAACTGTTATGGTGCTACAATCGCTGGCCCTGATTGCTCTGGTTCCCCAGGTGGACTCGCACCTGAAAACCTATTAAATAATTCATTTAATGACTTAAACCAACTCCCAGCAGCATCCAGGTCATTACTCTGACACATCGTTTCAGCATTTCAGTGGTGACCTCATGTACACGTCCACCAGCTGAACGTAATTTTGAAAAACTCTCAAAATTTTTAATTAGTTATACCGTGCATATGAATTCATCGTTCTATGAGAGCATTGTCTCCCATTGAGCCAGCTACACATACAGTGCAGGGCGACACACCTGTTCTCCCTGATCACCTGCCCCAGGTCGTCTTGGGCGTTACTGCAGCCTTGTCAAACCAGCGCCCCCGACCACAGATTCTTTTCATTTACAAATTAAACCAATTGCAACATTAAGATCATCATGGAGGATCCTCTCCACACTGAGCACACACACACCTCAGCTCAGGGTGGGTCTCTGCTGCTGTGTGGTCTTCACCTCTGATTGTTCCTCCATGTTCTGGCTCCATGTGAAGCTTTGCTGCACCTCCCTGTGGCAGCATCAGTGAGACCTCCTCCTCGTCGTCCTGCAGGCTGAACCACAGCTGCTCAGCCCTTTTAAACTCTAACCTTTCTGTTCCTGAAGCTGACGGATTCTTCTCTTTACCCTTCACTTGGACAGTGGGCCTTCTTCCTCACGTTGCTGCGATGATGAAACGACCCGCCACCCCAGCCCTGTATATGTTCTTGTTTCGCTGCATCTCTGCTCATCTTCCCATTTCATCTCCATGCTTTCAGCCACTTATGAACAATTCATGAGACACCTGTGATATGCTGAACAGGCCTCCCACCTGTCCACCCCCACTCCTTTAAAAACACTATGACCTTTCAACCCAACAAACTCGATTACCGGGACAGTAAACACTCCTGTCAGCTGACCCCTGAGGACCTTTCTTGCATCCTGCGGTCAGACCATGAATCATACTTCCTGTCAGCTGGTTTTCGAACTGCAAGTCACTTTCTGCACAGCATGAATGAACACAATCTGCAGGAGCTCCACCTCAGACACATCCACACAGTTAAATCTAACAGACAGCAGCATGTGGGCTGAGTGTGCAGGTCACTCAGCAGCCATGTTGGTACGGCAGACGGGCAGTTATTTTACAGCACTGTGTGAGCTAACGGTGATCTCCGGGTTAGGGTTAGCTGCACAGCATCACGTTCAATCACGTGGAAATTTGCTGATGTGTGCTAAAGTTCAAACCGCATTTTTACCCTGTAGACACGGGCGATCGTGGCTCAAGAGTTGGGAGTTCGCCTTGTAATCGGAAGGTTGCCGGTTCGAGCCCCGGCTTGGACAGTCTCGGTCGTTGTGTCCTTGGGCAAGACACTTCACCCGTTGCCTGCTGGTGGTGGTCAGAGGGCCCGGTGGCGCCAGTGTCCGGCAGCCTCGCCTCTGTCAGTGCGCCCCAGGGTGGCTGTGGCTACAATGTAGCTTGCCATCACCAGTGTGTGAATGGGTGGATGACTGGTTGTGTAAAGCGCTTTGGGGTCCTTAGGGACTAAAAAAAGCGCTATACAAATACAGGCCATTTACAAACTTTGCCTCCATCTTTGCTCGTGCAGATCACCTACTCACAAAACTACGGAAGCGTAGAGCTGCCACCCAGGCAAAAGAAAAATACAAGTGTATCACGTTATAACGTGAAAGGTTTATTGTTCTAACAAGATACTTTTCACGTTTGAACAACATAATATCACGTTATTACAATATACATAATTATCACGTTCGTACAATATAAATATTATATTGTACAAACATGATAGTATGTTGTACAAACAGGAAAAGTATCTTGTTAGAACAATAAACCTTTCACGTTATAACGTGATACACTTGTATTTTTCTTTTGCCTGGGTGGCAGCTCTACGCTTCCGTACAAAACAGCAAACACCCCCGGATCTTCAAGTTTCAGCTTATCGATCACTAATCGATTATTCCATCTGCCGCAGAACTAATGTTTGAAATACCAGCTCACCGGAGAGCCCCCCTCCGCGGCCGTGCCCCCTCCTCCTCTGCAGGACGAAGAACGGGTTCGCCCGCTCGGACACCCACAGAGCCCCGGCCAGCAGCACCTCCTCCGGGTGGATCCACATTTCTGCCCGCTGCCGAAGGCCCTCCTCCGGGGACTCAGGGGAACACAGGCCGGGGAGTCAGCGGGACAGAGGCCGGAGTGTCGGCGTGCGAGGGCTGTCTCTCCCCCGGGGAAACGGCAGGAAAAAGGTGCTGAAGCTTCCGCGAGAGTCACGCAAACATCGAGCTGATGTTGTTGTTTTCACTCAGTCTGATGACTGCACTTTACTACCGGGTGTTAGGCCACTCCCCCTGCGCCCGCTGCGTCATGACGTTTACATGTCTGCAGTTTATAAAACGTTAAAGCGAAAAACAACAGGGGGCGCTGTTTTGTCAGCGTTAGGGGCTGTGAGTGTATTTTACAAAAACACCGCTTAAAGTTTACATTTCAGCAGAAGAAAATGTAATTTAGAAAAAGCCGAACAAAGCCACGTTCAAGCTTTCCCCACAGTCATGTGATAGGTTACATGATCCCACACGTGAACTTAGGAGCTCCAGTATTTAGGGACCGTGTCAGAGGCGTTGTGTCAGATAAATACATGCACTTCTGCCTAAAGATCAGATCAGTTCCCAGCATGTTAACAGCGGCGGGCCTACCCAGACTGCGTTCACATAATTGCAGGTGACTTTACTAAGGCCGACGTAAAGACTGTGCTCCCAAAGTTCTATTAGCATGTCGAATGTCCCACCAGAGGAGAGAACACTCTAGACCATGTTTACTCCAACATCAAGCATGCATAGAGCCATACCCCTCCCCCCACCTCGGTCAGTCCAACTACCTCTCCCTCCAGTGTGTGAATGTGTGTGTGAATGGGTGGATGATTGTGTATAGTGTAAAGCGCTTTGGGGTCCTTAGGACCAAGTAAAGCGCTATACAAATACAGACCATTTACCATTCCTGCTCTCCCAGCCTTACACCCCCCTCAGACGCAGTGTCAGGCCCACCACAAAGACCATTACAACCTGGAAATGCTCTCTTCAAATCACAGGACCGCTTCACACAGACAGACTGGGGCATATTTGAACACCAGGATCTAGAAAGTTTCACTTCTCCATTTGTACAATCCCAATAGAGCACTAAGGTCGTCCAATCAGATGCTCCTAGTACATCCAAGGTCTTGACTGAAGTTGAGAGGTGACCGGGCCTTTGCAACTGTGGCACCTAGACTCCGGAATAACCTCCCTGTTCATATTCGTACCGCTGAGTCTATCCAGTCTTTTAAATCCCATTATAAAACCTCTTTTTACTTTGGCTTTTGATTCTAACTAGTTGGCTGTTATCTGGCTTGTTGTGTTGTCACCTATTGTTTCTTGCTATGTTTTCTTATTGTTTTGTTTTAATTGTCTTATGCTTTTACTGACTGGGAAGTACTATGGTCAACTTTGTTGTTTTTAATATGTGCTATATAAATAAATTTAGATTTGATTTGATCCCATCCTGTCTAAAATCAGCCACAATCATCCCAGTGCCAAAAAAGTCTCCAGCCTGAACGATTAGCGCTCTGTGGCCCTCATGCAGCTAAATACTTTTACAATTTATTTTTCCAAACCACGGCGCCGCAGTATAAAGACTAAAGAGCCGCAAGTGGCTCCGGAGCCGAAAGTTGCCGACCCCTGGACTAGTCCTTCAGCACATCAAGGATTTCCTCCCCCCAGAATTCGACCCCACCAGTTTGCATACCATAGGGTGACCATATTTTGATTTCCAAAGAAGAGGACACCTGGCCCAGTACTGAAGAACTTCAATAATGTTTACTTAAAGAAATTTTTAACATATTTAAATGAGGCCTTCTCTGTGCGGTTAATGAATGGTGATATAAAAAATGTCATATAGGCTTTTACAAGTCAACAAGGGCAAAAAAAACCCCCAACTTAAAAACCTCTGGAATTAAATAAGGGTACCGAAACAAGGCCTCATCTGTATGAGAAAAATTACCAGTACCGGGACGATACGAGGGAAATTTCTTTTGCAGTTTGTCTGAAAAGCTGCAGTTGCACTTTGGCATCTTTTAAACATCACCAGGGGCTTTGCTGCACGCTGTCTGTCCCGTCTGCGAGTGCAGAAAGTGACTTGGAAAGCAGCAGCTTGGAGATGACATCATACATATGTAGGCCTATAGGAAAACCCGGACATTTTCATCAGTCTCGAAAATCCCCCCGAAAGCCCCGGACAGAACATGAAAAGTGGACATGTCCAGGAAAAAGAGGACGGTTGGTCACTCTAGCATACCGCGCAAACAGATCCACAGAAGACGCCATTGCCACAGCCCTCCACTCTGTGCTGAGTCACCTAGAGAGGTGGCAGAGCTACGTCCAAATGCTTTTTGTGGACTACAGCTCAGCCTTCAATACAATCATCCTGGACATCCTCATCACCAAACTGGTCACTCTTGGCCTCCTTCCTCTCACATGTGCCTGGATAAAGGACTTTCTCACAAACCGGCTCCAGACTGTAAGTCTCGGCCCTCATTTCTCCTCCACTCGCACACTGAGCACCGGCTCCCCACAGGGCTGTGTGGTGAGCCTCCTCCTGTATTCTCTCTACACCCATGACTGCAGTTCGACCCACAACAACATTCTCATCATCAAGTTTGCTGATGACATCACAGTAGTCAGACTCATCTTAAAGGGAGACGAGGCAGCCTACAGAGAGGAAGTCCTGAAGTTGGCATCCTGGTGTTCGGAGAACAACCTGACACTGAACACTAACAAAACCATTGTCGACTTCAGGAGGTACAGCACTGACTTAGCCCCCCTTTACATCAACGGGGAGTGTGTGGAGAGGGTCCACGCCTTCCGGTTCCTTGGTGTCCTCATCTCTGCTGACATCTCCTGGACAGACAACATTTCAGCGGTCGTCAAGAAGGCCCAACAGCAGCTGCACTTCCTGATGGTCCTCAGGAAGTACAAGCTGAATTCCAACCTGCTGCTGACCTTCTACCCCTCGTTCATTGAGAGCCTGCTAACCTACTGTAGCACAGTATGGTACAGCAGCTGCACTAAGGAGGACAGAGCGAGGCTTCAGAGTGTAGTTAAGACAGCACAAAAGATCATTTCCCTCATCACCTGTTTACGTATTGTGAACGGTGATATAAAAAAGTGCATGATATTTTAGGTGACTGAAACTATCAGGCTTATAGTTCATAGATAAATCTTTCATGGTTGATTGTTCATATGCTTCTACATCCACATTGAAGCCTTTTGATTCTGTGTATCACAGTGCATTATGATTCCTGACAGCTGACTCTATTTCCAGGCTCAGCTGCACAGGCTGCCTGCTTTGACTGTTTTTAAAGCAGAATACTTACAATCAGGTTACAGGACACTTTAACATTAACTTGTTTTTCACACTGAACTGGGAAAAGCTTTCCTGCCTATAACTTGAAGGAGCTACAAAACAACATTAAGCTGTTTTCCATGTTTCACTGGAACATGTTAAAGGGTTATATTTGTCTGCAACTACTCTTGCATGTCTTTCTTTGAGTCTGCAGAGGGTGCCAGTGATGTGGAAGACATCATGCCTCGTCCCTATTCCAAAGATGCCACGTCCCAGTGGCCCCCAGGATTACAGGCCCGTGGCACTGACCTGCGAGCACTGTGAGGGTCATGTTTTTTGACTTTTCTAGTGCTTTCAACACCATCAGGCCGACCCTCCTGGGTGATAAGTTAACAGCGATGCAGGTGGATGCTTCTCTGGTGTCCTGGATTGTTGATTACCTAACAGGAAGACCACAATATGTACGTCTCCCACAGTGTGTGTCTGACAAGGTAATCAGCAGCATAGGGGCACCACAGGGGACTGTCCTCTCCCTTCGTCTTCACCCTATACACCACAGACTTCAGCCACTGCACAGAGACCTCCATCTTCAGAAGTTTTCTGATGACTCTGCGGTGGTTGGATGCATCAGCAGGGATGATGAGAAAGAGTACCGGGCTGTGGTCGACTCCTTTGTCACGTGAGCAGAATCATCTGCAGCTCAATCCAGGGGGTCAGTGTTGACATTGTGGAGGACTATAAATACCTTGGAGTACACATTGACAATAAACTGGACTGGGCTACAAACACCATAGCACTTTACAGGAAGGGCCAGAGTTGTCTCTATTTTTTGAGGCGACTGAGGTCCTTCAACATCTGGCAGAAAATGCTCAGGATTTTCTACGAGTCTGTTGTGGCCAGTGCGATCCTCTATGCTGTTGCATGCTGGGGGACCAGGCTGAGGGTCGCAGATGCCAACAGACTCGATAAACTAATCCGTAAGGCCAGCAATGTTGTGGGGATGGAGCTGGACTCCCTCAAGGTGGTGTCGGAGAGGCGGATGTTGTCCAAGATAAAGACAATGTTGGATAACACCTCCCACCCACTCCATGACATGCTGGTCAGTCACAGGAGCACGTTCAGTGAGAGACTGAGATTACCCATAATGCACCACTGAACGACACAGGAAATCATTCCTGCCTGTGGCTCCCTGTACAACTCCTCCACCTAACACACTGTTTAGTGCAACAGCTACACCCTTCTTGCACTTGTTCTTTTTCAGCTATTTATTAATAAGTGACTTTTATGTACATATATGCCTGTATATATGGTGCTATTCTTAGTTAGTGTATTGTCTGTCTTTGTTAATGTTTGTTTATAATGGAGCACTGTAACAAAAAATTATTTCCCCGAAGGATCAATAAAGTATTGATTCTGATTAACATGCGATCACGTCCTTTCATTATGTAGCTGTCTGCGTACATTTTCGTATGTTTTTAGAACTCACCTGTTTAAATTGTAATAAGGCAATATTAGGGGCGTGGCCTTGTTGAGTGACAGGTGGATGGTTAAACTCTGCTAATTTTAGGCCCCAAACCGGACATCTGGACCGTGTTTGTGCTGTTGGAGCATTTTTAACCCTCCGGCTATCCTTTAATGACATTATCTGACCAGTAGCACGGCTCTTTTTATATACACCCCATCTCTGATGCAGATTACTCTTTTTAGCAGGTTCTTCAGGTTGGCTCAGTTGGCCACAAAGAAACAGAAACTTTGCATGTTGAAGACACTTTGATGACATTTAGATGACATTTAATGCTGAGGCAGTACAGACACAGTGAACTAAAAGCGCCACGTCCTTCTTCATCACCACCACCATGAAACAAAGAGACAAAGACAGAGAGACAGTTAGCAGCTGAGCGTCCTGCAGGACTTCAGGTCACTTCAGAGATAATACTGATCGATCAGTCAGGTTACAGATTGTATTATGCTGTTTATATACTGATTATTATTATTGTTAGAATAACAGAATGAGTAATTCAGAAGCTGTTTAATACACATTAACGGAGCAGTCCCTCACTTCAGGACCTCCAGTCTTTACTGTACAGACATGTTAGCAATGATCAGCATTTGTTAGTATTAGTTAGCAGCTCAGCAGCCTGCTTACTGTTGATCAGGATGACTGATGTACCCGTATTAATAGTGACTAAACAGTATGTGCATCACATTATAGTTGAAAAATAATGAAAACCTCCAACTTCTTAGAAGTGTTCGGTGTCCACGTTAGATTTAGTCTGTCACGGTCTACAGCAGGCTAACAGTTTCCCCTCGGCTTCAGCCTCTGTGCTAAACTATGCTAACATCATAGGTTGGATTGAATTAAATTCCTCATCTTTACCCATCTCTGAGACGGGAACGTGAGGTTTCTGAAAATGCTGCGTTGTTCTTTAAATCTGAGGACAGAAGACCCAGAACGGTTTCCTGAGGAACGCCACACCCACTGGGAGGTTTCCTGAAGTGGTGGATCAGTCCTTTAATATAACATCGCTTGATCTACAGACAAACTGGATCATTATTAAATTTTTCTTTAATTATTTTTTTGCTACAGGGAGTTAATAGTTAACACTATTAAAGTCCACATGATTGTTTAGGGTCCAGGTCTAGTGTTCAGGTCCAGATCCGGGTCCAGAATTTCATCTGGCTCTTGTTCTGTCCAGGGACACAGAGGACTACAGATCTCATTCAGCACTTACAAACAAGAAAAAGTTGTGGTCCAGGTCCAGGTCTTTACAGGGTTCAGGAGCCTGTTAATGATGTCACCATCAGTCAGCCAGAGCTATGCCTGAACACAGAGATGTGGGCAGGAAGTCTGGATTCAGGTGCTCTGGTTCAGTTCAGGCTGATTTGTTTGCTTCCACGTCTTCTAGTTTCCCTCTACTAGGAAAAAACAAACAAACACGAGAATCTCTAATTCAAGAGTGGGATCCAGACCAGGATCGAGACCCAGATTCAGACCCGGATGTGTTCAGTTTGTAGAAAATCTGGTAGAATAAATGATGGTTAAAGATCAGATTCAACGCCCCCCCCCCCCCGCCCCCCCCCGCCCGCACGCCCCTGAAACAGGAAACACTATATGAAGACTTCCTGTGTCCATAAAATGTCCTACATCTCTCAGCAACTGGAATGGTGTTGTTGCTGGAGGGCAGTAACCATGACAACCAGTCTCAGGACTTGTTGTCATCGTAGAGGTCGAGCGAAGCCTGTATATCCGGAAGCTCCATCTCACAGACGACGCTGCGAGGAGACATGGAGTTCCTGCTGAAGAAGCGACCGCCGCCTGGAAGGACAGAAGAACGTCCATCAGAGTTAATTCACTCAGCAGCAGATGCAGACGCATAACTCTTTACTTTTCAGTTTTACTTTGGTTGCTGGATAACGTTGCTCAGTTGCACTGTAAACTTGTTGCTCTACATCCACATGAAGTTGTCTTTTACTTGCCTAGAACATTTATTTGCAGTGACAGTGAATTACAGATGTTGTTGTGTCACTTACTGGTCACGGCGATAGTGATATCGGCAGGTGTTCTGGGCGTGGCCTCAGAATGGGTGGGGCTGAGTGGCTCCAGGCTGATGGATGGCTGGTTGCTGTCACTAAGGGGCGCCCTCTGGTTGCCAGGTGCCTGACTGGCACCGAGGCGATCCACATCCAACACAACGCTGTCCACACAGGGAACACTGGTCTGAGGACAGACAGAGGCAGTCACTCCCAGGTATAATTCAGACACACCTGATGTCTTATAGATGGAAATTTTCTTCTTCAGAAACACTGCGTTGCATCATTGATGCAGCCTGCACTTTTATTTCCAGGGCTTAACAAAGGGAAAAGTTCTGTGTCTAAATACATATTTAAGCAAGAATATTTCCTATAATTGATCAAACTAAAACAGACAAATGCACGAATTCCAGTGTTCTACCATCCATCCATCATCCATCCATCATCTCCTTCTTTACACTTCAGATACTTAACAAGTCTGAGTTATAATTGACAGTGCAAACCAAAGTCTTGCTACGGTTGTACAGGGACTTAGTGGCCTGTAATAACAAGCCGGATACCCCAAATTCCTGAAACAACATCACAGAGTGTAGCAAGAGATGCGGTCAAACGCATTCTCAAAGTCCACAAAACACACATGGGCTGGTTGGAAAAGCTATTGTACACTCTCAAATACCCCTAAAAGGATAAAAAACAAAAAAACAAAACCACGTTGCTCTTCTTCAATCCAAATGTCATTTCGACTCTCCTGACTTCCTGTTGTAGCTGATGAGTGGGATAAATAAACGTGCACATATGCAGTTTGTCCCATTTCAGTTAGAGAAAGGCTTACTGTTTTTTGCAGTTTTATTGGACAAAGCATCACAACTTTGATGCTTTTAAAAGCAATGTGCTTTTTACAATAAAAATATTTACGTTTGCTCATGAATACAGCTTTACTGTAAATGCGCACGATATTTGTCAGCCTACAAAGATGAATTTAGAGTTTTTGATGAGACAGTAGGTATTCAGTGAAGTAACGCTGTGTGCAGACAGCAGATTGCTACAGTCTGAATATTGGTTCAACGCAGTGAATCACAAGAACTTAATCGAAGCAAAGCAGGAATGGAAAACTGAACCTTTGCTACCAAAACTGCAGCTTCACATGGAGCAGTCTGGACCAGCTTTATCTTTTCTTAAAAGAACAACAGGTTATTCTCAGAGTTTATCAAAGAGCGTTCGGTGGACTCTGTCATGTTAAAAAGAAGCATTTTAGATCGTGCCTCTTCAGGTGGACTGATGACACTGCAGGAGATCTGGAGCTCCAGCTGAAAAATAAAGCGGACGCTAGCTCTGGACGAGAGCTGCGATGTCTGTGACGCCGCCCACGTGAGGGATAACCAAAGAGCTCAAGACTGTGAGGAGCTGGCAGCAATGCACTCAGTGAAAGGACTGCAGGGAGGAACGTGATCATGCAGGTGTGTTTGTAGAGTCGGAGGCTGGAACGGGACAAACTGGCAGGTGTTCAAAATGTCAAATCTAAAAATCAGCAATGCTGAAGACTGGTGCTGTTTTTATTTTTTTGTCCCAGAGAGGAGAACTGTCCACACGTCAGGAGACATTAACTCTCTTTGGAGAAAAACTTTCTCAGTGATGAAACAGTGACGATCACACATCTGCTATCCTTCACATTTCCACCTCAGACATTGACCTTAATGTTCAAGCCCAGAACTGTCTCCGTGAACAAGACAAAGAGCTCAGAAATGCAGACAAAGTCATTCAACTACAAGCAAAACGTGGATAAAGTTAAAACTCTTTAACATTTAATAGAAAAATGCACATAAATGCAAACAGTGAGGAAATGTTGGTCTCTTTACCTAACTCACATTTCTGTTACCTCACTGTAAAATCTACCCTATCAGCAGAAAGACATCGAAATAATACCGAGTTCAGCTGCAACCATCCGCAACAGACCCAGTTTCTCACGTTAGCCAAGCTTGGTGTACGGTGAGGGCACGTCAGCCTGGTGTGAACGCTGGTTTGGATTACAACACATCTGGGTGTCTCTGTTTTTGTGTGTCAAACATGCCCATGTGTCAGCGAGGACTCACCGTGATGCCGAGAGCTTTGAGGATGTTCAGTTTGCACATGGGGCAGGTGCAGTGCTCCTTCAGCCAGGGGTCCACGCACGCTTTATGAAAGACGTGTCTGCAAAGACACAGGCGTGTTATCAAAAAACATCACGCTACGTGTTATCAGCACGACATTAGACATAGCAGACAGAACGAGGAAGAGTTCATAAAACACTTTTAATTACAGAGCCAGACTGGTCTGAGACTGGAGAGCCTGCAGCAACAAGGTCAGACTCACTTGCAGGGCAGGATTCGAACCACATCGTTCAGCTGGTACACTTCGATACACACTGCACAGTGGTTTGACTCTGTGTCCTACACACACACACACACACACACACACACACACACACACACACACACACACACAGGAAACAGGTCAGAGCTTTGCTGTGATGTTGTCTCTGCTGGTTCTGATAGTGCAGGGGTGGGGAACTCCAGGCCTCGAGGGCTGTTTCCTGCAGGTTTTAGATGTGTCATTGATCCAACACAGCTGGCTTAAATGACTAAATGACCTCCTCAACATGTGTTGAAGTTCTCCAGAGGCCTGGTAATGAACTAATCATGTGATTCAGGTGTGCTGACCCAGGGTGAGATCTAAAACCTGCAGGACACCCGCTCTCGAGGACTAACGTTCCCTACCTCTGTGATAGTGGCTCGCAGTTAGAAGTCTTTCTGATTTATGTTTCTCCTCTGAACAACATCATTGCTCTTTCATCTGAACGTCAGCGACACGTTAACCAAACGGCTGTGAGGAAACCAGATGTTCACATGCTGCATTCAAAGAACGAGGATGTGAAGGATCCAGACGCTGAGCTCATTGTCTATGAACGAGTGAGGTGGAAACTTCATCGAGCAAAAACCTTTTTCAGACAGTTCTGCTCCATCAGCTCTCTTTCCATGTATTACAGCTCTGCAGAGGCAGTCACTCGCTGCCTGAAAGCTCACGTAAATTTAACCTTCTGGGTTTCGGAACCTCATTCACGGGTCCTACATCACATGTGAAGGAGAAACAGCCAACACATGTGCTCACCTTGTCTCCTTTTTTCACCGTCCTCGTCTTCAGCTTTCCGATGGCTTTCTTCGCTGCATCTCCAAGACGATGCTGACAGAGTGAGAGGACAGAGTGTTAGAGTCACAAACATTTCCAGGATTTGGGTTTTGATTCTTTGTGAAATGTGTTCTGATCAGAGTCACACGACTAAACAAACTTCATCTTTACCAAGTCAGTCAGTGAACCTCTGAGCAAATGTGTTCTTCTGAAGCTACCTGGACTCAGAGTCTGCTCTTCTACAGAAAGACTGACTTTCACTGGCCCTTTGTTCTTCAAAGGGCCAGTGAAAGATGAGGCAGGAAACACCAAAAAAGAAGAACATCTGAGTAACAGCTGTAAATGTGTGTCAAATGAAGAATGCTTTCATGAAGCACACCGTGAAGGAAACTGCTGGTCTCCAAACAAACACGGCTCCGGTTTGGAAACACCAACATGGCAGGCAGGGCCATGTTGGAGGTGGAAAACGAATCAAACTATATGAACAAAAGTCCCAGGAGAACATCGGGGGAGCAGAACATGAGAAGAGGGGCGGTCAGCTGGTACAGAAATACAGTAAAGAAGAAAGTTAACCCTTCAGAGGGCTGATTGATCATCGCAGGAAATACTGATGAGGTGAAGGAAGGATCTCAAAGTGACAACAGGAAGTGTCTGAAGAAGGTTTCTCCAGCTGGACTGAGTGAGATCAGGGCGATCGATTGCTGAAGAGCCCGACAGACTGTTTATCAGACAGTGCTTCTCTCTCCGCTCAGGAGCAGAAATCCTGGAAGCTCAGAGTCTTCACAGGAGGAGGAGGACAACACTCACATCAGCGGATATCACAGACTCTGGTACCTGAATGTAGCATCAGCCCGCGGCTAACGTGTTACCTGGCTGCGGTCGCGAGTGCTCGTGTAGCGGATCTTCTGGATGAAGTGAAAGATGAGCCAAGCTGACGAAATGATCATGAGGATGATGAAGGAGATGGAGACGAAGACCAGCGAGCCTCGGTTGATGTTCTTGGTGGGCCCGCGCTGACCAACAACCACGGAGACCAGAACCGTCATGTTCCGCTCAAGGTGGGCCAGGATCTCTTTACCGTATGCCTCTGTGATCATCACCGCCACGATGTCACCCGTGCCTGCAAACAGAATCAGAAACAGGGTGGCAGCAGGGACGGGGACGCCGTGTTAACAGTCATACAGTAAAGTGTACTGGGTATACTGGCTTTAATGGGTTGACCACACATTACAAGTTTAAAAGTGTTTGCAAAAACAAAAGCATGTGTATCATGAGCGCTTAAACACAGCAGTTACTCTGGTGACGGTCTCTGCTCAGACGCTTCAGATCATTTAAACACGGCGTCGCAGTTCTTCTGTTAAAAACTGCTCGATGTTTGTTAAACCCAGACTCCAGGTCAGATTATCGAATCAGCCCAACATAACACTGTAAACCCTGATCTCAGACCAGCTGAAATCTAAGCTCATACAAAAGACCAGGACGTTCAGAAGGCAGCACGCATCACGCCGATCAGCTCAGTGCACACGTGACCAGCACGGTTGGGTCTAATTTATTTTTACACCACCCAACAATCGAGATAAATAATCTGTTCTTAACATGGAGTACTTCCTGTTTGTGTTTTCTGAAACTCTAATTGGACATCAGCTTTGTAATTTGTTTCTTTGTCTGTTGATCTCTTCGTGCTGATGTTTCTCCCCATCATCACCTCGCTCTGTCCCACACACAGAGTGTGAGGTCACAGTGACCTCAGCCTCGAATGACACGTTGATCTATATTTAGACTGAACATCGACTCCACCCCCCGCCCGGCAGTCGTCACTTACCTGAACATCTCTGAGGGACGATGCTGCAGCACAAACCAGTGTCAGACTTTAATGAACAGAAACACTCTGATGTGAGTCCATCCTGCGACCAATAAATCAATATGCTAGGATCAGTGACCCCAGCATGCCATCACATTGTGGCACACGAGCTTGAGCTATGAACTCAAACAGCAGAAATTTTGTTTCGCTGATATCGCTGTAGGCGCCCTGACACCTGGACACCAGCGTCCTTGTTGCCGCCATGGCGTCTTTTTTACACGCAGACATGGCCGCGCTCTGATGAGGGGGCGGAGGGCTACGCCAACACCAACCAGCTCCAGATAAGTGAAGCCATCACTCCAGCACCAAAGCCTGCAGTTCCTCTAACGTCCACCAGGGGGACCACAGTAAGTCGTTAAAGCTTTGCCGCTCTTTGGTCTCTGTAGCCAAAAGTATGGCGATTCTGTACTGAAGTACAAGTACTGATACTGGTGTTACAAAATACTCTGATAAAAGTTGAAGTCAAAGTGAAAGTGTACGAGATCTGTACTCAAGTACTTTTACTTTGCCTCTACGCCTGGCTCAATAATCATGTCCAGGCTGTGACCAGCTGACCTGCTGCTGCAGCTCTTTGTGGATGTACACAACTGAACAGGATGTAACCCAATGCTTCAGTCCCCACACCAACAGTACACAGTTTATACAAAGTTAGCATGATGGTGGGATTTAATGACTGAATCTAAGCATCATCAGCTTAGCTTCATCTCTGCTAAAACTCATGTAAGCTAACTCTGATCACCACATCCACTGTGTGCCGTCCAACACGGAGCTTTACTGTAAATTCACCAACTAAGCCGTTTGTCATTCACCAAACTGCAGAAAAGTTTCATGCAGCCTCTGACTCACACGTCAGCTCAGTTTGTTTTGCAGGACAAAAGACAGAAATATAACATCCCATCATATAGAGCTGTAAGTGAGCATCCTTCCCTTTAACTCTAAGCTCTCTTCTTCTTCTCCTGTCTTTCTTCCCTGAGTGAAGTTAGCTCTTCCTGTGAAATCTCACCCCAACCGGTCGCAGCAGATGGCCGCCCCTCCCTGAGCCTGGTTCTGCCGGAGGTTTCTTCCTGTTAAAAGGGAGTTTTTCCTTCCCACTGTCGCCAAAGTGCTTGCTCATAGGGGGTCATATGATTGTTGGGTTTTTCTCTGTATCTATGAAGCGCCTTGAGGCGACTTTTGTTGTGATTTGGCGCTATATAAATAAAATTGAATTGAATTGAATTGAAATCTGCAGCTGCAACACATTATGAGTCAAACTGCACACAAACAGTTTGTGTGCTGATGTTTGTTGATGTGATAGAAACATTTAGTTTGAAGGAAGTAGAAGTCAAAAGTTATCTGAAAAATAAATACTCAAGTAAAGCACAGATATGCAGAAGTACAGTGAGGAAGTACAAATACTTTGATACTTCCCTGCTCTGTCTGCAGCTATGCCAGTTTAACAAAGCTAGCTAGCTTTAGCTCATAGCTCTGCACACACGACTAAATGTGGAGGTGCTTCACAAACCAGAGGGTGGAGAATACGTCCATCTTTGCAGTGTGAAGCAAACACTCAGGTAAACGTTTCACCTGTTCAGATGAGTAATATGCTTGTGTGTGTGAACGCTCATCTCTGATTGGCTCGTGCGGTGAGCGCTCTGACCTTCGTGTCCCATCTTGACGGTGTACTCTGGGGAGTTGTTGTAGATGAGGACGGCCGTGGCGTTGTACGCAGCTGCCTTCAAGATCTTCTCCTTAAAGGTGCAGTTACCTCTCTGCATCAGCGCCACCCAGTGGACACTGCGGGGCGGGACCAGGAAGTGAGTGTTTGGGTCGCATCCTTGCCGGTCGACCACTGAGAGGAAACCAAAGTCAGTTTAATGAAGTGTAACTAAAACGACTCAAAGGTGAGCTGCTCAACATTCGATCAATAACTCATCTTTAATCGAGTGAATTTTCCCAGATCAAACAACGATGATCAATAAAAACACTGAGACTTCAGATTAATCAATACATAAACAATAATAACAAGAACAAAGCTGGCTGCTGATCCGCGTGTCATCAGTTAAAACACATGAAACCCCAAAACAGGCATGTCGACACATTACGGGTCAATCACTTCAGATGTTCATGTGAAGCTGATCGTTCTCTATAATGAAAACAACAAAAATCAGCCGATCTGTAGGCTCAGACCCACGTGTGGTGCCCCACCCCCGCTGGGTCAACTTCAGACTTTTTGAGGTTTTCCCAAGGTTTTCAGTTATTTTTATTTTCTGGGAGTTGATTACGTGAATCGAATGTCATGAAACTCCTCAAAGGAGTGAATCTGAAAGTCGGCCTGCTGCAGAGGATCATGGGAGTCAGCTGACAGCCCACCTGTGTGAGTCCAGTCCTCGTGGGGACAGAGCACGCTATAGGCTGGTTTAAATCAGCTGACCAGACTTTACACACATGGACAGACAAGAAGATGACATTTTGTAGCACTTATAGTACCTCATTGATTTTAACAGAACCAAGGAGATGTGCAGCAGCTGTACCGTGAACTTTGAACTCAGCTCAGGTTTCACTAGCAGGTGCTCCAACATGCTTTTCTCTGTGTTATAGAGCAGGGCGATATGACCAAAAATATTTATCACGATATACATTCGAAAATTTGCGATAACGATATAACTGACAATATAATTGACACGAGACAAAATACTTTACAACTCCTCAACTTTATTAGTGCAAAACCCCCCCCAAAAAATCAATATATTTTCACTTACACAAGCAGCTTTTTTAAGTGCATTAAAGTTATATAAAAATTTAACAGTGCAAATGCAAATTCCTTGCTGACAGTTTAACCAAAAGGTATTTCCAGTGGAAACCGGCCGACATATCCTCAGCATAACCATGTAGAATATCCACAAAACTTAAAAAGAGGTTATACACACACAATACAGTAATATTATGTTGAAGCACAGTATGTATCACTTCGCCAGGCTCCTGCCTACGATAGCCGTAATGCTCCAACAATCCATCAAGCGGTGCGACAGATTTTCGAGCGCCATGTACATAAAATCATTTCGAGGTCAGTAAACACAACCAGAATTCATACATAAGGCACACGGGATTATAAGGGACACTGTAGATTTTCAGAAAAATCAAAGGATTAATTTTAAGTGTGCCGTATTTTCCAAACACGGTAATAACGACGGCCTGCTAGCATGTGCTACCAAAAATAGTGCTTTGTTGTGTATCTGAGGGATGAAAGCTAAACCAGTTCCACACCACTGAAGTTGCAGCATTTTTACAAACCAGTTCTGCTTCATCCGTTTCATTCAATGATCCGCTTTCACTCTTCTCATTCTGCGTCACCGTCATGTGCGTATGTAAACAAAGGCACTGCGCATGCGCGTTTTACCCATATTCTATCGCGATATTTCATTTTCTTATCGTTGCCCAACATTACACCGGTGTTACCGTGAACGGTATGATATAGCCCAGCCCTACTGTGTTATTGTCTTTATTGTGGAACGGCTGCATTCAGCTGCTGCTGTGGTTTGAGCTGGAAAAACACTGAACTCAGTTATTTTACTTTGTTACACGTCTGATTGGTCACAGTTATAGTGACATGAAGGTCTGTGTGTGTGAGTCTGTGTCTGTGTTGGCGCTCCATCCAGCAGCTGCAGTGTCCTTGGACCATCTGACTGTAATCTGACACTTCGGAGCAGAGACTCTCCGACCTTCAGCAGCCAGAAAACCTCTGCAGTGTCTCACACACACGTGCACATACACACACATGCATGCACACGCACGCACGCACACACACACACACACACACACACGCACAATCCACTTCATCAGCTGCTTCCTAGTGTTCATGGGAGCAGCTGATGGAGTGGATGGTGTGTGTGTGTGTTTTTGTTGACAGTGAATGTTGGTGTGTGTCGCTGAATTTGGCTGATTACTCTGACGGCAAAGAAAACAACAAATCAGCTTCTCTTAAACTCACAACTTTTTCTGAAACAAAGAGATAATCAGAGTAACTTCCAGGATCCTCCATCAGTGGGTTAGGCCACATCCACCTTTTCTCTTTCTCTCCTGAACAGCTTTGATGCGTTGCTCATACCGAGGCTCTGAGCTACCTTTACATTTGGCCTCTTTTCCTGTGTTCAGCTGAATGAGGGTGTTTTTAAATTGCTTCCTGTCAGCGTGGACAAGCAGCACCTGAAAACTCCTGAAAACTCCTCACCTGTCTTCAAGCGCACACAGCCTTCAGAGGAAGCTGTTGTATCTCTGATATCTGCATTTTGGTCGCTACTCACCTGGTGGTGACAGGTGGGGGTAGGGACATACACTGTTGGACTGGGCCATATCATACCATTCACGGTAATACCGATGTAATGTTAGGCAGAAAATGAAATGTTAGCGGAGAATGAGAAGAGCGAAAGTGGATCGTTGAATGAAACAGATGAACCATAATTTGTTTGTAAAAATGCTGCAACTTCCGTGGTGTGGAACAGGTTTAGCTTTCGTCCATCAGATACACAGCAAAGCACTATTTTTGGTAGAGCATGCTAGCGGGCCGTTGTTATTACCGAACTGATTTTATGTACACGGCGCTCAAAAATGTTTTAGTACGACTTTGCTAAGCTACGTAGCCGCACCGCTCGGCTTGTCGGAGCATTACAGCTATCGTAGGCAGGAGCCTCGCGGAGTAATACGTACTGTGCTTCAACATAATATTCCCGTATTGTGTGTGTATAACCTCTTCTTAAGTTTTGTGGATATTCTACATGGTTATGCTGAGGATATGTCGGCCCGTTTCCACTGGAAGTGCCTTTTGGTTAAACTGTCAGCAAGGAATTTGTATTTGCACTGTTACATTTCTATATAACATTTCTATATAAAAATAGCTGCTTGTTTAAGTAAAATACATGGATGGGTTTTTTTGCACTAATAAGGTTGCAGAGTTGTAAAGTATTCTGTCTCGCGTCGATTATATCATCAGTTATATAGTTATCGCAAATTTTCAAATATATATTGCGATAAACATTTTTAGCGATATCGCCCTGCCCTAATACACTGGGAGGTAACTAAACAGCTACACCTTCACACCCAGTTCAGTCTGCACCACCTTAGACCAGTACAGCATCCACATCACACCACATTACTCCTTCTGTCAATCTCCTGTTCCCCTGTAGTGACCGAACTCCTTGAGCCAGGAACCCCTGCCAAACTCAGAGTCTGCCCTCCACCTTTGTGGCTGAGAACCAAGTGCACTTACACTCCCCCTTAAGAAGCTGAACGTTAGCCTTCTTTATCCAAACGTGTGCCTGGGATCATCGTCCTATTGGAACACCCAACTGTGTCCAAGCTTCGACCGAGTAGCTGTTGATGAGAATATTGAGGTGTTCCTCCTGTACCTGAACCACTGACAGCCCAGACCATGAAGCTACCACCACCATGCCTCAGTCGCACAGAGTCCTTACGCTTGAAAGCCTCCAAAATCCAAAATGTGTGCTGTACAATTATTCCACCGTGGAGGCAGAACACCCACATCCAATGAATGGATGAACTTCTGATAACAGCCAGCTACAAAACACGGCTCGTGTTCGATCAGCTGGTCCTCCCATTTGATCAAAGAACCTGATTTAAATTATATTATTAGTCTATAAAAAATAACAGAGAGCTCAGAGATGATCTGGACCTTCAGCCAATCGTCGACTGTTCACTGAAGCCTCATCAGAAATGTCTCAGTGATGGACAGCTGTCAGGAAGACGTTCTTAATGAAGGGAAACGGGAAAATGACGAGAACTGGACTGAAGACCAGAGGAACAGGTCTGCTGGACAGATGGATCCACATCATGGTCAGTGTGTACGAGGAGATCAGGAGGTGTTCCCACTGTCTGCAGCCATCTGTGAGGCACGGTGGAGGTCATGGTTTCAGCTGCAGGTCAGTCAGTGGTGTTGGAGATTTTTGATAAACTCATGAATTATGAAAAGTGCCATGAACAGTATCGGTCATGGATGGGCCTCCCCATAGCCTGGAGCTCAGCATCACTGTAAACTTCACTGAAGCATTGTGGGGTCATCCTGACAGAGGACACAACAAGGCAGAAACATCCAGAGAGCTTTGAATGTCCTTGAAGAACCTCTCCTGAAGATCCTGCTCAGAGAGCTGAAGGATGAAGCTGCTCACACCAAATATTCACTTTCAAACTCGTTACAAAAGTACATGAAGTTTTTGCCTCATTTACTGTGTTTCCATGTATTTTCCTACAAAACATAACCAAATGAGGGCTGACTCTGACCAGAAGTATGTGGAAACGTCCACTCAGCATTCATTTTACTGACACTGCAGGTGACAGGTGTGTGTGCTCAGATACCTCCGTGATGCGGTGCAGGTGCGACGATCACACCCCTGGTGTCGACCTTGGGGGAGTTCTGTCCATACTTCCCGTCATCGCTGCTAATCACATGGATGGCGTTTCCTCGCCCGTCCAGCACCGTCGCATTCACTGTAGCGCTCACAGACTCCTCCACCACCATGTTTGTGTCAGAGCGCCCTGCTGACACAGAGCGAGCCTGCACCGGGACCGGGACCAGGACCAGGACCGGGACCAGGACCAGGACCGGTGGGAGGGGGAGACGGGTCCGCATCCTCACAGCGTCTCCTGGTCACATCCAAACTGTGAGAAAGAGAAACAAAGTTTATGAGCCGGGCAGCAGCAACGGCTTGGGAGCTTCCTCTGCTTTAGGAAACAGGAAGTCCTCAGCACTGTGGATTTGTCATTTATCACCGTGAACGAGACGCGGGCTCTCACCTGTCACTGAGAGTCTGTCCTCCAGATGTTGGTCTCTTTGTTTACATTAATCCTCCGGATGCTGTTTCCCGGTTGGCTCTCCAGAGGATGATGTGTTATTCCTCTTTTGTCCTCCAGATGATCCTTTGTCTCCAGATGTGAGCTCGTGTTCGTTAATCTCTGGGTTCAGGC
The DNA here is from genome assembly GCF_057382275.1 of Copadichromis virginalis. Taxonomy (NCBI): domain Eukaryota; kingdom Metazoa; phylum Chordata; class Actinopteri; order Cichliformes; family Cichlidae; genus Copadichromis; species Copadichromis virginalis. The sequence continues at coordinate 18,159,110 of NC_140619.1, forward strand.
TGGAAGGTGCAGCTCGGACATCTGGAAGGTCGGAGCATCAGCAGCAGGCCAATATCTGGTGTTTGCATCCCGGAGCCTTGCGCTGGTTGGAGCCCGGATGGTAGCTCGGAGGTCGGGGCAGAATAGTTCGTTTTCAGCGGACTGCAGCCGCCTGCGGTTCCGTTAACAGTGACTGAGCCTCCGCCGTCTGCCGCCAGGTGCAAGCAGACACACCGGCGGGCTCCCGCTCGCCGCGCTCCCCCAGAGGTTCGATGAAATGCTCGTGAGAGGATTTGGCTCGTGCTCGGTGTTTTTTCCGGTTTGTCGCCGGTGAAAGCTGCGCGCTGCGGAGGATCGAGCCCCGTCTCCGTCTCTCCGATCAGCGAGAACTGCGCAGGCGCACACTGAGGGGCCCGGGCTTCATGTTTTGTAGCTGAGATTTGGATCAGCTGTCGCGATAGCTGCAGAGAGGCGGAGCTAATAGTAACAACGACGACGATATCGATCGCTTATTGATCACCGACAGGTTGTGGATGTCAGCTGTAACAGTGCAACGTGAATGAGCAGCAGCAGGCGGTCAGACTGAGCCCCCTGCTGGACACCGTCAGTACATGCAGGTGGGCTCAGTCTGACCGACAGCAGCTCACAGGTGTGTGTGTGGCTTCAGGTAAATCAGACAGGTGGCGCTGCTGGTGCCCTGCTTTGGAGCAGACCTGCTGAAGCGTCATGAGTGTTTGTGATGAGATCAGTCGTCCTGAAATATCTCACTACTGTATAAACTCTTACCTGTGCATGTAAATGCAGTACATGAGGTTGTTTTAGTGACCTGAGAGCCACTGATTCCTTTCAGAGCAGCTAAAGTCCAGTTTGCTCTTTTGCAGGTGACCTTTGACCCTTCTCAGGTTTTATTTTGTGCAGTGTTGTCGTCTTTTCTTCTTGCTCTGAATTTTTAATTTTCTTCAAGCTCCTGCTTTATGATTCCTTCCAGATGTTCCTGCTGTGCTCTGCAGGGCACACAGAGGCCATCTGAGCCTGAGCTCGTGTGGAGCATCAGACATGAACAACGCCCTAAACTTCTGCATCAGCCACAGACGGGAAGTCTGCTTATCAGCTGCTAACCGCTCGGGAAGATGGAGATAGTTTCTCACTAGTTAGTTTCTGAGGACTGAAGCAGAGCTGCACGTCTGAGTGTGACGTCAGTGTGAGGCCAGGTGAGAGCAGTGCAGGTAAGCCTCATCATGTTTTACAGGTTTTGTTGTTTATTCAGTTTTGTTTTTGATTTTCAGTTTTCAGAGTTTCTTGTTTCAGTTTTTTAATGTATTTTTTCTTTTCGCAGTAAAAGTGGAAAATGCTTCAGAGTAGAAACGCAGCTTGCCCCGCTGAGCTCTGATTGGGTGTGGGTTGTGGAGAGGATGGCGGGGAGGTAGTAGGAAGCAGGTACGTCAGGACTTCTATACTTCTGAGGACATAACAGTTTTTAAAAGTCTACAAACAAAACCAGCTAGCCTGAAGTGAGAAGAGGAAGACACGCACGGGTCCTCACAGAGGCACACATACCAGACACAGACACACACTTGGATTGCATCACCAGGGGAGGGGACAGCACAGCAGCTCTGAGATCAGACAGAACGCCTCAGACCACAGACGGGACTACTGCTGACAGCATTACTACCAATACTACCAGTACCGCTGATACTGGGAGAGAGTACTGTCAGTACTAGTCTGAGGTGAGCTGAAAAACATCTGCTGCAGCTGTGACTCAGTGAAGAAGAAGAAGAAAAACAATGAGGGGGCTCACTGGGACTCTCCTGCTCTTCGTCTGCCTGCTGGCGTTCGTCTGTAGCGTCTCTCCTCTTCTTCCTCACCCCACAGATGAATGTCCTTTTATGGCCATCCATGAGTCTTCTTCTCTTCTTCCCGTGAACGCGTAGGCAGGCTGACAGTTTTTACTGGCAGCTTTCTGAACCTGAGGGCATTTAAACAGAGTGAGGATGCACAGTGTTTACAGAGGGAAGCAGTGCCTCCTCCTCAGGGTCGATCATTTACTGACACTTTAGACAGCAGAGAAAAAACATGTACAAACTTAAAAGTCTGAAAATACTTTGTGTGCATTTGAAGACACTTTTATAAAATTCACATGTTTAATCAAACCTCTCAAATTAAACTGAATTAGAATACTTTATTGATCCCCAGGGGAGGTCATCAGACATGGAGAGACACCTGCTGTGTTTATTAAATGACCTTCAGTTAGGACCGGCTGTATATGTGTGTAATACCAATACCAATCAATGTCTGTGAAGGTTCTCAGTCATCCAGGTCATCGTAGTCAAAGGAGCTTGCAAAGAAAAGCGTCTGGACTTCTTTAAGTTACTTGAAGACGTTTCACCTCTCATCCGAGAAGCTTCTTCAGTTCTAAGGTCAAATGGTGGGGAGTCCCAGATTTAAACCTAGTGGGAGTAACCTCCCACAGAGGGACAAAAGGACCTCCTGATGATCCTCTAATCGCCTGAGCCAAGGTGTGAAACTGGGTGTGGGTCCCAATCAGCCAGAGTTTCGGGTGTGTTCATTGTGAAACCTGGCCCCACCTTATCATGCGAATTCCTGAGGTCAGATGGCCCAGGATGTGAGTGGGCGTTAAGGCGTCTGGGGAGGGAACTCAAAACTGGATTATAGATGGCATAGTTGGTGTCGTAAACCACCGCCTCTGTTCAATCAATGTAAACTTTATTTAAATAATTACTTTTTACAGACACAAGCTGTGCCCCAATTCCGAGGCCACATCCTCCTGAGGACCCAGCCTTCACGGTCTACGTGGGCCGGGTCCTCCGAACATCGAGAGCGCCGAAAGTGAGCGGCTGTGAAATGGGACAGTCTAGGTTTACGGCACCGCTGCCTCGGAGGAGTTTAATAAACTCAGCCGTCTGCTCCTTGCTAGCTAAGATATAACAGGACACTGGAGTAAGGTCTTCTGTGATATCAGTTTTCTGTTTGACGTTTATTCAGCTGTGTGAAAACTATAACTTTAATCTCAGCCAAACCGATTTACTCAGGAACAAATAAAACACTGAAAAAAGTCAAACAATAACATTTTTAAGTCATCTGAGTGACTTGTATATCATATCATGTTTAACCTGAGTAGCCAAAGACTGCAGGGGTCTGAAAACGATGTGCCCTATGGAGCGGGTGGGTAACAGACGTCTCAGAAAACATCGGAGCACTTTTACAAATATGTGATATCTTGATAAACCGAGCAGATATTTGAAGTTTACACAGCTACATTCTCGCCTGGAAATATGTTAAAAGTTTATTTTGTGACCCAGAAAGAGTAATAAGAGTAATATTAAAACTAAGCTGAAAAACAGGAAAACTGGAATTGGCTGGGCCGCGCTATCAATTCTGGGATACACTGGGCCACGAAGGATACATCCAACAATCATTAATCAATAATCATATTGTAAATGTCTCTGAAGTTACAGGCTTGTCCAAGATCAATTATAGTCTGTCTGAACCTGCATGTGATCATGTGCTGATGCAGAACACGGTTCTATTTTGGTGATGAGTCTCTGGAAACACAGAACACACCTGAACACCTGTTCAACCAATCACATTGACTTTACTCTGACCTGATCTCCAGGTCTCCTTCATCAGCCTGTGGGACAGAAAGCTTTAATGTTCCCATGGATCCAGTTTAAAGTCTTACAGCTCTAATGTGGAAATAAACATTAGAAATAAACAGCAGCACTGAGCGCGCTCAGACACAAAATCATCCATTCAAATCGTGGTTTAACATTAATTACTGTTAGAGTTTTATGGTTTTTATAGATTTCATCTGACAACATCTCTGATTGGTTTGAGTAGCTGGAAGCTGTCCTGAACTTTGTTTGTGGTCACACCCCTCTGGTTTCTCTGTGACGGTGGGTTGTCTGGACTGCTGATCACAAGGCATCAACAACCCCCCCTCACTAGCCCTCTCTGTGCAAACACATCCACTTCCCCTTGACTGAAGCTTTGTGGAAACCTTTATGGAAAATGAATGTGCATGTAAAGTACCAACACAGTTCACTCATAACTTTTTGTGTCTTTGTACACTGTAATAACAAAATCCCACAGCTCACCATTTGGGATGTAAAAGGTTAGCGTTCATCCAAAGTAAAGTGGGTCTTTAACAGACAGGTGAGATACAGAGGTCTGCAGAGAGAAGGAAGTTCCTGCTGAACAGAAACACAGAGCACTCTGTTAGCTGTCCAGTTTTATCTCAAAGGAAGCAGGAAGTGCAGCTAACAGGACACGACAAGCTCCAAAAAGTCTTTTTAAAAGAGGTCTTGGCACTCGGCAGCCATCTTGGAATGAACTTGGGCAGTATGCCACCGTTCAGTGATGATGGTTCTCGCAGGAGCGACATGACCTTTCTGTGTAACATCGTTAAATCTTTGAGCACAAACAGAAAATCTGATACTGGTGCCCAGCCACGCTGGGCGAAGTTGCCGTAGAGAGTCCCAGATATAAACCTAGTGGGAGTATCCCCCACAGGGGGACAAAAGGACCCCCTGATGATCCTCTAATCGCCTGAGCCAAGGTGTGAAACTGGGTGTGGGTCCCAATCAGCCAGAGTTTCGGGTGTGTTCATTGTGAAACCTGGCCCCACCTTATCATGCGAATTCCTGAGGTCAGATGGCCCAGGATGTGAGTGGGCGTTAAGGCGTCTGGGGAGGGAACTCAAAACTGGATTATAGATGGCATAGTTGGTGTCGTAAACCACCGCCTCTGTTCAATCAATGTAAACTTTATTTAAATAATTACTTTTTACAGACACAAGCTGTGCCCCAATTCCGAGGCCACATCCTCCTGAGGACCCAGCCTTCACGGTCTACGTGGGCCGGGTCCTCCGAACATCGAGAGCGCCGAAAGTGAGCGGCTGTGAAATGGGACAGTCTAGGTTTACGGCACCGCTGCCTCGGAGGAGTTTAATAAACTCAGCCGTCTGCTCCTTGCTAGCTAAGATATAACAGGACACTGGAGTAAGGTCTTCTGTGATATCAGTTTTCTGTTTGACGTTTATTCAGCTGTGTGAAAACTATAACTTTAATCTCAGCCAAACCGATTTACTCAGGAACAAATAAAACACTGAAAAAAGTCAAACAATAACATTTTTAAGTCATCTGAGTGACTTGTATATCATATCATGTTTAACCTGAGTAGCCAAAGACTGCAGGGGTCTGAAAACGATGTGCCCTATGGAGCGGGTTGGTAACAGACGTCTCAGAAAACATCGGAGCACTTTTACAAATATGTGATATCTTGATAAACCGAGCAGATATTTGAAGTTTACACAGCTACATTCTCGCCTGGAAATATGTTAAAAGTTTATTTTGTGACCCAGAAAGAGTAATAAGAGTAATATTAAAACTAAGCTGAAAAACAGGAAAACTGGAATTGGCTGGGCCGCGCTATCAATTCTGGGATACACTGGGCCATGAAGGATACATCCAACAATCATTAATCAATAATCATATTGTAAATGTCTCTGAAGTTACAGGCTTGTCCAAGATCAATTATAGTCTGTCTGAACCTGCATGTGATCATGTGCTGATGCAGAACACGGTTCTATTTTGGTGATGAGTCTCTGGAAACACAGAACACACCTGAACACCTGTTCAACCAATCACATTGACTTTACTCTGACCTGATCTCCTTCATCAGCCTGTGGGACAGGAAGCTTTAATGTTCCCATGGATCCAGTTTAAAGTCTTACAGCTCTAATGTGGAAATAAACATTAGAAATAAACAGCAGCACTGAGCGCGCTCAGACACAAAATCATCCATTCAAATCGTGGTTTAACATTAATTACTGTTAGAGTTTTATGGTTTTTATAGATTTCATCTGACAACATCTCTGATTGGTTTGAGTAGCTGGAAGCTGTCCTGAACTTTGTTTGTGGTCACACCCCTCTGGTTTCTCTGTGACGGTGGGTTGTCTGGACTGCTGATCACAAGGCATCAACAACCCCCCCTCACTAGCCCTCTCTGTGCAAACACATCCACTTCCCCTTGACTGAAGCTTTGTGGAAACCTTTATGGAAAATGAATGTGCATGTAAAGTACCAACACAGTTCACTCATAACTTTTTGTGTCTTTGTACACTGTAATAACAAAATCCCACAGCTCACCATTTGGGATGTAAAAGGTTAGCGTTCATCCAAAGTAAAGTGGGTCTTTAACAGACAGGTGAGATACAGAGGTCTGCAGAGAGAAGGAAGTTCCTGCTGAACAGAAACACAGAGCACTCTGTTAGCTGTCCAGTTTTATCTCAAAGGAAGCAGGAAGTGCAGCTAACAGGACACGACAAGCTCCAAAAAGTCTTTTTAAAAGAGGTCTTGGCACTCGGCAGCCATCTTGGAATGAACTTGGGCAGTATGCCACCGTTCAGTGATGATGGTTCTCGCAGGAGCGACATGACCTTTCTGTGTAACATCGTTAAATCTTTGAGCACAAACAGAAAATCTGATACTGGTTGTTGGGTCTAAACTCAGACCCCGCTGTATCCAAGACTTATTCCCATGAAAGAAAAGCAAGGCAACAGTGTTCGATCGATTTCTTGCGCAAGGGAGGCCTCTCGTCTGTGACCAGCACGTTGAAATGACCACACTGGTGGCCTCCTCTCGCCGCCTTTTATTGACAAACTTCAAACAATAGTTTACAAAACACCTCCCCTTGCAACCCCCTTTGGTTACAAAGACAAGGCACTGTATGTAAGTGTGTGTGTGTGGGTGTTATGTGTGTGTGTGTGTGTGTGTGTGTGTGTGTGTGTGTGTGTGTGTGTGTGTGTGTGTGTGTGTGTGTGTGTGTGTGTTTGATCAAAGGGTCATAAAACCTAAAAGCAGGAACAACATCCTTGGTCATAAAGAGGGTAGTCTTCCCCCACACCCAATGTATGGTTTACCAAAGATAACACAGTGAAACCATACAAAGGGTAGGAAGCTCTACCAAACATCAAACAGATCTTCAAGTTAGGATGTATCTACAATAAAACCTCCCCCAGCACAGAGTGGCTGGAGAGGTGGTCAGGATCAAAGGAATGGCTTTGATCCTACTGCTTAAACTAAGACTATACAAATTTAAGAAACACAATGGCAACATTCAACAATTAGACTTAACATTTCCCTCCTTTTTGTCATTGTATACTTAAATTTCAACTTATGCACCCTTTGTTTGACAGTGTCAGTGTAGATTTCATTCATGCACAGTAAACTACATCCTATACATAAGCAAATCAGTATCAACAGTTCAAAAACAGGAATTAATATTTTCAAAAGAAGATGCCACCAAGGACCAGACGGTAACCAAGCTATCCAGCCTTGTGGCGGATCTACTCCTGTCGTGCAATTCATTATGTATTTCTTCAAGTACACAACTGAATGTCAAAGGTCAAACAAGAAGAATCATCATTCTCAAAAATCATATGTCTCTACAATCCAACTGTATACAGACATAGGTATTTAAACGCATCAGTTGACTTTATTGTTTGTCCATATGGCTCTCAGCTAACTTCAAAGCTGCAGCCTGGTCAACACCCTTCTTTATGACTCCTATCAACCCCCCAAATCTTCTCACTGTAGGCATCCTGTGGGGGTTAGAGTCAACTTGTGAATTATCTGCATTTACAACTCTTCTCCTGTCCTGTTGTCACCGGAGAAAAAGCTTTGTAAAGGAAATTGGATCAAGCTGTTTTGATCTTCTTGGCTCAAAACCTCAAGTGTTCATGATGTAAATGTAGACAAAAGGCTTCTCTGTTCACATCCTTCTTGCAAAAGACAAAAGAATAGGTGATGTTGCCATGTTCCATGGTTAATCTCCAACTTGGGCTAATCCATTGTCCTTCGTACACATAGGCAATTGGCCTGTTTCCAGTTCGTTTAACTGTATAATGTCCTGCAACAAGTCATATTCTTTGAGTCAGACGAGCAGGTCTGTCCTACCAGAGCAGTTCACCTTCCCAGCTACTGGTGAATCAACCTTCCATTCAGGTTCAGAGCAGTTGAAAAGTTGGCAGTGTTCCTGGATGTGTTGCTAAAGCAACCAAACAAACTGTCTCGCTCCAAGTGATGCTATCCGGTTGTGTTCTTAAACTGCCACCAGTAGTTGGTTGAAAACCCATGCGGGTACTGGGTGTGATTTGCTCTGTCCCAATGCGCTCCTGTCATCCCACTCAGGGTCCACAGGCACAAGAAGATGCACAGCACATTCCCAGCCATTCTGATGAGTACCTGTGGCTCAGTTGGTTTCTTCACCGGATTGAGACGAGGGGCCCTGGAGGCTTTCCCCCCCTTTGTTCCCGGTCTTCCTGCCACTTACTCCGAGCTGGCCTGGATGTGTGTCACCTTCTTGCAGTGCGCTTGATGTATCCAAGTGTTCCTTCCAGCAATCTTCACTGCTGTGGTCATCGTCAGCAGCATCCGATATGGACCTTCCCATCGTGGACTGGACCAGCACTTCCTCTCCATGGCCTTATCATCATCCAATCTCCAGACTTCAGGCTCTGCTCCTGCGAAGAAACAGAATCATCTGGCAGATCATTTGTTCTCATGACTACTTTACTTTTAAACATTTTCAAGCATCTAATCTGCTAATACGCTCTCTCTTCTGCTTTTCTATCATCACTACAGAAGACTGGAACTCTAAATGCTCTAACATGTGTAATCTCAAAGAGTCAGACCATTCTCTGTTGGAGTAATCCTCATGTACTTATTCTATACAGTCTAACCATGTCCTGCCTGTCTTCCTAAATCTTAACTTTACTGTCTGCAAAAGTTTTTTTTTTAAAGTATTTAATAATCCTAGAGTGAGTATAACGACTGCTCATCTCCCTCCTGTTTGAGACATGGCATAGCCAATGGCTCAAAATAGCAGCAGTCTTATACAAATTATTAGGCAGTACTGGTTTATCACACAGATAAAAAATCATCCTGCAAGCTTGCTCCCTCTGTAAGTCACAACTGTTTTCCTGCTGTAGGTGAGTGGATGTGCATGTCTGCTGATGCTGTATTTCTAAAATGTTAACACCATGTTTAACTAAAGCTGCCTCTTTTGCGATCTTATCTGCAAAAACTTTCCCTAATGCAACCGGATCTTTCCCTCACATGTGTGCTGCACATTTACAAACGGCAATTCCACTGGTTAATAACGCTGCATCCAGCAGAATTTGCAAGAGTTTGGTGTGTTCTGCAGGTTTCCCTGTAGAGGTTGTCACACCTCGTCTCACTCACTGCACTACAAAGAAATGTACAGTAGCAAATGTATACTACCTATCAGTGTATATTGTCTCTCTACAGCTTTACACGCTTCCGTTAAAGCTAGCATCTCTGCTGCTCAAGCAAACATGAAACATGCTAGTTGTCCTACATAGATAACTCTCTCTCACTGTCAGCTACAGTAAAACGTGTTCTAGTCTGTCCCTCTGCTGTTGTAAAACTCAAATCATCAACAAACCAAACCTTTCCCTCAACGAGTGGCACATCTATTAAGTCATCCCTCAGCTTACACTTCTTCTCCTCGCGCTCTCTACTCTCATGAGAAGTGCCCTCCTCCGTTGGCAAAAAGGGTTGGGCACATTCAGAATTCTGCACCACTTTATGGTAATATGTGTGGTTGTGAGAATAACAGTAACATTAAAGACAAGTGTCTTGTAGGTGACAGAAATGTAAGTTTAGTCTGCAATAGTAAACATCTACCTCGTGTGGAACTAACAGTGTCAAAGGGTGAAATAAACTATTGAAACATTGTACAGCTTAAGCTGCTGCACATACTGGTCTCACGCATGGAGGTAAAGCACGAGCAACTAGAGCTAATCTTTTAGGATAGTAAGTTACTGGCTTCACTTGTGGAAAAAGTGCTGTTAGTTATTTTACAGTCACCTTGCATTTGTGCTGTTCACAGAACCACAAGTCCATCGCTGGACCTCCTCTGCGCTGTCACTTTTTGGAGCTTGGCACGCTCCCTCAGGTTCCATTTTGTGGGCGATCCTCTCAGTCACTCCTTCTCATCATGGCATCTCACGACATCTACAAATTGAAAAAATGACACTCCTCTCGCCACACGGCTTTCGCCATGTGTCAACTCCCCAATGAGACATGTACAAGAGTGTTGCACAGTCTCCCTAAAACAATCTCCAGGGTTTGTCCCTTGGAGAAGCTTCACTCCAAGCTGTAACCCTGTGTAAAAACATTAATCAGCACTTAAATGTTCAGCTTGTTTAACTCCCAGCTCCTGTATCACAGAAGACAAAGTCTTAAATTTAAAACAACTTCACATTTGCAACCAACTGTAGATCATAAGAGTAATAAAGTATTCAGCATCACAGAGACAAGTATCATTGCAGGTTTATTCTAAACTCATTAATCTCCTACGTTTTCCCATAATTTATTCCAAATTATTTAACATCTCAATGTTATTCCACATTGTAATCAGTGAACTTCACTTATAGGCCATCAAAGCCTCATCTGAACATGGATGCACCACTTGCATAGGTTTAATACTTGTAAATAAACAGCTAATCACACAAATCACTGCAACAATAATAGTAAACATTGTTTAATGTTACTTCTGGACCCCACCTCTTGACGCATGGACACTTCTCATGCGTCAACTCACCAAACCTGGATCCCTGTCTTAAAAACTGGCTCCACCAGGAGCCTGCATACTCACCATCATGGCCTGGAAAACAAGATCTGGAAGTAAAATCAAACTTCACACTTATAAACAAGTATATCACAAGGGTAACAAGCATTCAGCATCAGCAAGACAAGTGTCATGTGCAGGTTTTCTCAAATCATTAAATCACTATTGTTACCATAATTCGCCTCAAACATGGATCATCCCATGTGCTCAGTTAACATTAATGTAATCGGTGACTTCCCTTAAGCAAAGTCACTCCACTCATATATTATTATGGGTCCAAAAGTGGCCAGCAAATGAGCCCATAATAAACTATTCCATAAATATCGTAATCTCTTATTTGTTTTACTCATGTCACTTGTCCACTTCTGCTGAATGCTACATGCACTCTTAAAGAAAACAAAACCTGAAATAAAGAAACAAACATCCACCAGTTGTTCTGCTAAAAACCACATCATCAAATCACATGAAAAACTGCAATGCTGTAAGAAAAAATGCAAATGTTAGCGCTGCGCAGGTGTGTACACACTTTCTCACAGTAACTTCTGTGAGTACCACAAGCCCATGAATAACACACCTCTGATAGATTCACAAACATAAAAATGGCATTTAAAAGGTTAAACCATCACGCAACCTCAGATGTTGCTATCATCTTTCTGCTCCTGTAACAGAGACACACACAGAGATACATCCACACCTTTGTCAAGTGGGGGTTGACTTCACACAATGGTGTTAAGTCAGTCAGTCAGTTTCCGATTTATTTTAAAATTCTTACTCATTCACTCAGTGATTCCTTCTTTTGCTAATTGTGGAAATTATCGTCGCATTCGTTTCCACGCTCAGCAAAACAACGTCATTTCAAAAAGAAAAATAATTTAGACTGGATTTCCTCGTTGAATCCTTTTGGACAGGAATTTGTTTCCTGATTGTCCCAAATAAGAGCCCATTTTAATTTTGGGGAAGCTCACTTTGCAACAGTTTTCTCGACGACGCTTCGATTCTAATCGTGCAGATCTGCTCAAACAGAGATCATCAAACAAAACTTTCAGTGCACCATGAAAGTAACAAAATAAAAGAAAGAAAATAAAGGAAATCAAAGAAAATAATGGAAAGAAAGGCCTTGTTTAAGTCATGACACGTGTTCTTCATGCCAGGGGGATAAATCGTAACAACCCAATTGGCAGGTTCAACTTTAGTAATAAAGACAAATCAAACAGCCAGTTTAATCTCAAACATTCATCCAATCAGCCATACACACAACATACAGCATAACCCTGTTGTCTTAGCACATAATAAGTTTTAGTTCTCATGTAACTAAATGTGTGCCATGGTAAAACTTCTTCACACACCAGAAACTCACAATCAGCTCACTCAACTCACTCATTTAAGACCTCTCATCAGCATTCTGTTTCCTCCTCTATGATGCAACCATCTGTCCTCCTATAATATTCAGTCCACTAGTCTATGTATCACTTTCATCTTACTAGTGACTTGGACAAGATGACAAACAGAATCTCATGCTTAAGATGCTGTCTGGTCTCATGAGTATCATTGTATGTGTATATGCATGTAGGGTTAGTATGGTTAATGCATTTTCAGTATGTTTTTGTGTTCATCTCTCACCACACTTCCATTATTCTCATCACTGCTTAAAACAACACACATCTCTCTCTGTTTTTTTTTCTTTAACTGTACTTTTCTCCAAAACAGAAAATAGCATTACAGCTGTTTCAGACTGAGAAACACCAAACACTCTTCGTGCCATCATTCATCCACACAACTATTTTATTTCTTTTTGTCCACTGGGCAGGTGACCTGCAGAATCACGTCTGCCCCAGCTGGATACCTTTCACACACACCATGACGTCAGACACTCTCACACTCGCGGAATTGATCAGGAGAAAACTTTCTTCATCTTCACACTCTGTTACAGAAACACCATATTTTTTTTTTTTTTTTTTTTTGTGTTGTGTTGTGTCAGGGATGGATATGTAGTTGTAACGTTTGTGTTCACTTTCTTTCCTTTCTGTCTCCTCTCTTGCCTAGTCTGTCTTGGACTCAATGCTGCTCCTAATATGCCTTTAATCTCTCCTCCACTTCTGCCTCTGCTCTCTCACGCTCTTCTCTGACTCTACTTTCTGCTAACATTCTTGCTCTTCCTAATGCTTTTCTACGGTGTTGTTCTAGAGTAGTTGCAGTGGATTGAGCTGTAGTTTCATCCTCAGGTTTCACAACTACTTCTTGCAATATTGCTCTTTTAACATTCTGTGCTTCTCTCCTCCTCTGAGCCTGCTCCAGCCACAACTTAGCAACTGCTAACTGCAATTCCTTCCTCTGCTTCGCTTTACCTGTTTTACCTGCTACACTTACAGCTATTCTTTCTACCAGCATTTTACACTTAACTTCCACTAATGTCCCTTCAAATCCACATTTCTTATACCAACAACCTACATACTGCGTGCTGCCTGGTAAAACTTTCTGCATAAATTTTACATCTCCTTCTAAGGCAGACTTACACATTTTATTCTCCATTACAAGACAACAATCAGCCACACTCACGCAGACCACGTCTGGCCCGCACACACACACAACATAGGCCTATCGCTTGCGTCTGCACGCACAGCTAGCGCTCTCTGTTGAAAACTCTCAAACGCCCCATATGGCGGAGAATTCAACCTTCGGACACTCTCCAACGCCCCAAATGGCGGAGATTCCGGACTCTGAACCTAGGTTCTCTCCACGCCCCAAATGGCGGAGAACTCTCTACGCCCCAAACGGCGGAGAAGCCTGCGTCTCTCTCACGCGGCTAGCGCGCTCCCGGACTCACGTTTAACGCACAGCCCGTAGCCGCTCTCTATTGTTTTGGGTCCACGTGCGCTCTCGTGACCAGCGCTCCCCGGGACTCAAACGTTTCACGCAGAATCACGGTGACGCGTTTCTAGGATCCCACATTCATTCACGCGGTTATAGAGACGCTCTCTAAGGCCTTCTGTACTCACTGTTTGTTTACGTTCATGGGAAGAGTCTCTGGATCCCGTCAATCGTCATCCATCCCGAGGGGAGGTCAGGCGCAAACTTCCCGGCCTGGTGGCAAGCCAAAAACACCAGGGCTTTACGTCAATCATCCCAGACGTTGCGGTGGCGTCCTCTCCCTCTCCTCGGTGGATGCAATGTGTTAGGCTCCGGCTCCGAAGGACCAAATAAATGTTGGGTCTAAACTCAGACCCCGCTGTATCCAAGACTTATTCCCATGAAAGAAAAGCAAGGCAACAGTGTTCGATCGATTTCTTGCGCAAGGGAGGCCTCTCGTCTGTGACCAGCACGTTGAAATGACCACACTGGTGGCCTCCTCTCGCCGCCTTTTATTGACAAACTTCAAACAATAGTTTACAAAACACCTCCCCTTGCAACCCCCTTTGGTTACAAAGACAAGGCACTGTATGTAAGTGTGTGTGTGTGGGTGTTATGTGAGAATGTGTGTGTGTGTGTGTGTGTGTGTGTGTTTGATCAAAGGGTCATAAAACCTAAAAGCAGGAACAACATCCTTGGTCATAAAGAGGGTAGTCTTCCCCCACACCCAATGTATGGTTTACCAAAGATAACACAGTGAAACCATACAAAGGGTAGGAAGCTCTACCAAACATCAAACAGATCTTCAAGTTAGGATGTATCTACAATAAAACCTCCCCCAGCACAGAGTGGCTGGAGAGGTGGTCAGGATCAAAGGAATGGCTTTGATCCTACTGCTTAAACTAAGACTATACAAATTTAAGAAACACAATGGCAACATTCAACAATTAGACTTAACACTGGTGCCCAGCCACGCTGGGCGAAGTTGCCGTAGAGAGTCCCAGATATAAACCTAGTGGGAGTATCCCCCCACAGGGGGACAAAAGGACCCCCTGATGATCCTCTAATCGCCTGAGCCAAGGTGTGAAACTGGGTGTGGGTCCCAATCAGCCAGAGTTTCGGGTGAGTTCATTGTGAAACCTGGCCCCACCTTATCATGCATACCTTCGCATGATAGGTCCAGGGACACAAAGGCCAGACACCACATGGAGCCGTACATGTTGCCGTAAAAGATCGCCATGACAAAGCGGCAGAAGGGCTCGCTGAGCTCCCAGTTGTTCCCCCGGAAGTGGTAGACGATCCGAAATGGCAAAGCCATGAGTAGCAGGCAGTCGGCCACCGTCAGATTGATGAGCAGCGTGGTGGACGGCAGCTGTTTGGTCCGGAACACCAGAACCCAGAGAGCCAGCAAGTTGGAGGGCAGACCGACCACAAAGGCGAACAGGTAGAGGATGGGCAGGTACAGGTTGGTGGCTGGAGCCTGGATCCCCTTCAGCTGCTTTTCCTTCAGAGTTGTCCCATTACAGGTAGGCCTGAGCCGGAAGGTCCGCAGACCTGCAGGGACACGACACACATCAGAGCGTAACAGGTCTCCCCTTAACCCGCTAAAACTGATGGGAGTGCGGGCACTCCCATTGGTTTTAGGTCAAACTTTAACCATTTAACCACTGGCTCAATTGCAAAATTCCAACTGTTCCTGAAAGCAGCAACTCTGCGCTTGCATTGCAAGTCGCAACATCCAAATCTTGGCAAATAACACAGAAAACAACAAAAACAAAACAATTTTAAAAAGATGGTAAAAAGAACTCAAGAACCCAGATGACTGATAAAATGTCTACAGCTCCATCACACTCACTCACTCTCTCTTCTCTCAGCCAACCTCTGTCTTTGCAGGGTTGCCTGAGGGTACCGTAATGACTCCAACTTTACTGAAAAAGCGAAGAGTCGCTGCTTTCAGGAACAGCTGGAATTCTTTCAATTGAGTTACAGATATTTAAAAAAAAAAACACCTGTCCGATGGCAGCGACAGGTTAGGCTTTGGAGCAGGAGTGGGGAAGCTTCTCGGATGAGAGGTGAAACATCTTCAAGTAACTTAAAGAAGTCCAGACGCTTTTCTTTGCAAGCTCCTTTGACTACGATGACCTGGATGACTGAGAAGCTTCACAGACAACTGACTCATAGCAGCGACTCCTCGCTTTTTCAGTAAAGTTGGAGTCATTACGGTACCCTCAGGCAACCCTGCAAAGACAGAGGTTGGCTGAGAGAAGAGAGAGTGAGTGAGTGTGATGGAGCTGTAGACATTTTATCAGTCATCTGGGTTCTTGAGTTCTTTTTACCATCTTTTTAAAATTGTTTTGTTTTTGTTGTTTTCTGTGTTATTTGCCAAGATTTGGATGTTGCGACTTGCAATGCAAGCGCAGAGTTGCTGCTTTCAGGAACAGTTGGAATTTTGCAATTGAGCCAGTGGTTAAATGGTTAAAGTTTGACCTAAAACCAATGGGAGTGCCCGCACTCCCATCAGTTTTAGCGGGTTAAGGGGAGACCTGTTACGCTCTGATGTGTGTCGTGTCCCCGCAGGTCTGCGGACCTTCCGGCTCAGGCCTACCTGTAATGGGACAACTCTGAAGGAAAAGCAGCTGAAGGAGATCCAGGCTCCAGCCACCAACCTGTACCTTCCCATCCTCTACCTGTTCGCCTTTGTGGTCGGTCTGCCCTCCAACTTGCTGGCTCTCTGGGTTCTGGTGTTCCGGACCAAACAGCTGCCGTCCACCACGCTGCTCATCAATCTGACGGTGGCCGACTGCCTGCTACTCATGGCGTTGCCATTTCGGATCGTCTACCACTTCCGGGGGAACAACTGGGAGCTCGGCGAGCCCTTCTGCCGCTTTGTCATGGCGATCTTTTACGGCAACATGTACGGCTCCATGTGGTGTCTGGCCTTTGTGTCCCTGGACCGATACATCGCTTTGGTCCACCCATTTCGCGCCAGGACTCTGCGCAGCCAGCAGGTGTCTCTGTGTATGTCACTGGTGGTGCGGACAGTGGTTCTGGTTGCCATGCTGCCACTGCTGCTGTCACGGCAGACCTACGAAGTCAGCACGCTGCAGATCACCACTTGCCACGATGCGCTTCCAGAGGATGAGCATGAGAACTACTTCTTGCCGTATTTCGCCACCCTGTTCGCCACCTGCTTCCTGCTACCCTTAGCCATCGTTCTGTACTGCCACAGCACTGTGTTGGCAACCTTGCTGGCCGGGGGAAAATTCTACGGTCACGCCATCCGGGTGACGGTACTGGTGCTGCTGGTCTTCATCGTGTTTCTGCTGCCGAGCAACATCCTCCTCCTCCTCACCTATGCTGACAGCTCACTGGACGGAGATGGAGAGGACCTCTACATGCCCTACAGTGGGGCAAAAAAGTATTTAGTCAGCCACCGATTGTGCAAGTTCCCCCACTTAAAATGATGACAGAGGTCAGTAATTTGCACCAGAGGTACACTTCAACTGTGAGAGACAGAATGTGAAAAAAAAAAATCCATGAATCCACATGGTAGGATTTGTAAAGAATTTATTCGTAAATTAGGGTGGAAAATAAGTATTTGGTCACCTCAAACAAGGAAAATCTCTGGCTCTCACAGACCTGTAACGTCTTCTGTAAGAAGCTTTTCTGTCCCCCACTCGTTACCTGTATGAATGGCACCTGTTTGAACTCATCATTTGTATAAAAGACACCTGTCCACAGCCTCAAACAGTCAGACTCCAAACTCCGCCATGGCCAAGACCAAAGAGCTTTCGAAGGACACCAGGAAAAGTATTGTAGACCTGCACCAGACTGGGAAGAGTGAATCTACAATAGGCAAGCAGCTTGGTGTGAAAAAATCAACTGTGGGAGCAATCATCAGAAAATGGAAGACATACAAGACCACTGATAATCTCCCTCGATCTGGGGCTCCACGCAAGATCTCATCCCGTGGGGTCAAAATGATCATGAGAACGGTGAGCAAAGATCCCAGAACCACACGGGGGGACCTGGTGAATGACCTGCAGAGAGCTGGGACCAAAGTAACAAAGGTCACCATCAGTAACACACTACAACGGCAGGGAATCAAATCCCGCAGTGCCAGACGTGTTCCGCTGCTGAAGCCAGTGCATGTCCAGGCCCGTCTGAAGTTTGCCAGAGAGCACATGGATGATACAGCAGAGGATTGGGAGAATGTCATGTGGTCAGATGAAACCACTGGGAGAATTTCAGTGCCCCTCCCGAAAATTTCCATTCTCCCGATTTTCCACCCGGACAACAAAATTGAAAAACCATATTGCAGAATTCATAGCGCGGCCCAGCCAATTCCGGTTTCCAACAATGGTGGCAGCTACTTAGTTTTAATATTACTCTTATTGCTCTTTCTGGGTCGCAAAATAAACTTTTAACATATTTTCAGGCAAGAATGTAACTGTGTAAACTTCAAATATCTGAGCCGATGAGAACAGCAAACTCCCGGCACATCGTTTTCAAACCCCCGCGGTCTTTGGCTATCAGGTTAAACATGATATATAAGTCACTTTGATAACTTAAAAATGTTATTGTTTGGCTTTTTTCAGTTTTTATTTGTTCGTGAGTAAATCAGTTTGGCTGAGATAAGTTATTAGATTAGATTAAATTAAATTAAATTTTATTAATCCCTTGGGAGGGTTCCTCCGGGTGTTTTTACACAGCTGAATAAACGTCAAACAGAAAACTGATTAAACAGAAGTGTGAGACGGCCAAAAATTTACGCCAGCGTCTGGTTATATTTTCGATAGCAAGGAGCAGACAGCTGAGTTTGACTCCACCGAGAGAGGTCGTGACGTAATTCTGAAGGCTAGACCGTCGCTCACTTCCGGCCTAAACAGCTTTCGGAGGACCCGGTCCATTTAGACCGCTAAGGCCAGGTCCTCAGGAGGACGCAGCTTCTGAATTTGGACACCCCCGCTGTTTCCGGCCAGCCAATAATAACGGTGACATTTTTATCCGATAAATAAACACTGTAAAATCCAAGTTTTTATATATATATATATATATATATATATATATATACACACACACATACCACCCCCCAGCAGCCCTTTTGAATGTCTCCCTAATTCTGAGGTCTCAAGGTTGGCAAGAATGCTCCTGCTTGCCTTTCCAGTAAAGGTTTTATTGGCGGTTAAAGGAACAGTGCATGAGTTCAAAGTCTCACTCATGGCTCCACCTCCTTCATGGTGTGTAAACAGACTGTTCATATACTGTGCGTAGCTTGTAGTTATAGCATATTCATAACATACCTTCATACCCTGTACACTGTAACATCGATCCATATTCTGTAATATATCTGTATTATTGCTGAAGCACTTTCTGGATGGATGCAAACTGCATTTGGTTGCCTTACTTGGACATGTGCAATGACAATAAAGCTGAATTCTATTCTGTTCTATTCAGACTTCGACTCCACGTTAACCTGTGCCAGTGTTTCAGGTTAAGGGTGTCTGTGTCTGTCTGCCAGAGTGTCAGGCGGTTTCACAAGACTGAAGACCTCAGCAAACAAAGTCTCCATCTGCAGCTCGCACAAATGCATGCACGTATTGACATTATCCTCACGAAACCACCGATCAGCTCGACGGACCCTCCAGTTTACCTGCATACATCCTGTTCACCTGTGAGCTGTTACTGATTCAGGAAACACGCACACCCTCCTCACAGCTGCTGGAGCTTGTGTTTCTCTACAGAGTGACGGACCAGGAGAGACGATGGACACTGAGATAACTACAGAGCTCTTTAAAAGCCAGCGGGTGGGATCATGGTCTTTGCTTCATGTACACATTAATAACTTGTCAGTTTAGAAGTGATAAAGTCTAAAAATTGGACGTAGCTTCCTGATCTTAAGAGTGAAGCCAACATGGAAGCGTGTTCCTTCTAAAATCCAGCAGGTGCCGAACCTTCTGATTGTGAAACAGAGGTCCGTGTGAAAACCGACCATCACTGACCCCTCCCTGTGATCAGTCAGCTGGTATTTTAGCTGACAAACCGATGCTATGGGTTCTCTGCGAGCTTCTGGATGGATCGCTAACAGTGCCGGCACAGTTATGACGTTCCTTTGGGAAATTTGTGTCTTTGTTAGGAAAGTCTGAATAAATAAAGTTGGATGTGATCTTTGTGTTCGAGTTTGCTCTCAGATCTGATTAATTCGGCTTCTTTGAGAGGCTGTCCACACTCTGACACGAGGACCCTTCCCTCGGAGGAAGCAGTTTCTCTGTAAGAAGACTTCCCTGCAGAATGTTTGAATACCTGCTGCTCGCTCTCTGCATCACATCCTGCCAAGCCATCAAGAGGAAGCGTTTCAGAATAAGAGGAAATATTGGATAAGGCATGACAGCTCTGAACCAATCAATTTGCAGCAAACCAGCATTTTAATAACACATCCCAAATCTGTACAGGAACATGAGCACACAGAGGTTTCAGCAACACAAACCAGTGAGGCCAGTCTGGCCTCACCAGCAGCTTTACTGGAACACTGTGGCTACTGGGAAACACTCCCATAAATACACACGTGTGTGTTACTGCAGATATGTTTACAAGTGTCTTTATATGATTAACATGTCTATAAAAATGTTCATACAGCTTCCAAACTAATACAAAGTGATAACTGATGGAAGTACTGCAGTACTATGAACTCCAGCTGGATCATCACATGACTTTTATTATGAAATCCTCACAGGAAATGCAGCATTAGCACTGACAGAGCGACAGGAAGAACACGTTACACTGTCCCAGCAGGAGGCGCCAAACCAACGCATGACTTCCAGACAGCCAATTTAAGACTGAGGCAGGCGCCTCATTGGTCACTTTACACACAGACGTGTAGAACTGACCAATGAGGCGCCTGCGTTTAGATGTGACCAACTGTGTTCACAGTTTGATTTGTTCCACACGTTGCAGCTCGTTTACTTCAATTTAATCTTCACAGCTCCGCGTTTCCATGATGTCATCGTTTGTGTAATCTGATGTGTAATCCCAGAGTCGTCACTGAAGCCGGCTCTCTGTCACTTAGTCTCTTCTAACTTTATTTAAACACATCCGCAGGAACAGCGCTGTGGGTTACCTGTGACACCTTCCTCCTTTACCTGTGTGAGCTTCATCGAGTATTTGAACTGACAGGTTAGAGAAGGTTACTGATGTGAGATATCAGATTAGACTCGTTGGAAACATTAAAATATCATAAAAACATTTTTCACCGTTTGTGAGTCATTCACAATTAAACACGTGTGATCAAACTTCCTGTTACATAAAGAGAACACTCAGCTCTCAGTCTGTTAAGTACAAACTGATACAGCGCCCTCTCCTGGCTGCAGAGGACGCTGCACACACACAGGCTGAAAAAGTCAGAGAGCCGCTGATGTTAGTACAGCCCCGAACTGAGCTCCAATCACCTACAGGCGGCCGAATCACATGGCCCTCCTCAGCCGCAGCTTTTACAGTAAAGTCTGCCTGACGGGTCCTGTATGAGGTCATGTGATCGTTGTCTCTGTAACCTGAATGGCTACCTTGAGTCGACTGCTGGCGTGCTGTGAATGGAGGGAGATCATGTGACTCCACTGTTCGGTCCTCAGACATCGTAGGGCCTCTCCTCTTCCTCCCGCTCCTCCTCCGTGGTATTCTTGATGAAGGCGGAGGACAGCTCTTGCAGGAGCAGTTCCTGCGATGGCGTGCAGACTCCCATCAGCGTCTGCCTGCTTCTCACTGCAGGCTGGCTGGCAGCATCTGAATCTGGAGAGCCTGCATCTCCATCGCCTCCGCCGGCTCCTCCGCTACTGCTGCTGCTCTGCTCCAGAGTCTCCACGGAGCCTCTCGCCATCCGGACTACTTCCGGGATGATCATGTGATCCAAATCTCTGGACTCCACGGGAACCAACCTGAGTGGGGGGTGGTCTGGCACTTCCTGGGTCTCTGCGATGCTGCTGGACAGGAAGCTGGTCTCCAGAGACTTCAGGACCTGCAGGCCGAAGTCGCCGACCTCCTCATAGAGCGGCTCAGGCAGGTCAGGAGACTCCGAGCGTTCCTCGAACGAGTCCTGCTGGACCTTCATGGGCTGGAGACACACACGAGACCCAAGGTTAAACTACAGGCTCATGAGTGAGACGAGAGGAAGTACAGAGTACTTACAAAGTACATGGAGAGAGTTCTCCGGTCGTGTAGTTTCCTCTGCAGGGGGAAGACAAAGTACAGATGACGGGTTTGTGCATTTGACCTGTGAGAGTTTACTGAGCATGTCTGAGAAACAGCAGAGATTTGGACCCTAACCAGCGTCTGATTGGCCGACAGCATGCTGCTATTGCTCTCGTCTCCTCTGATGGGGACGAGCGGCATCGTTCCGAACTTCTGCTTGGAGATGTCAGAGGAGGAGTGGCGGCGCAGCACTGGAGGACCCGGGTCATCGTTCTGCAACAGAAGCACATCCATGATGGCCAGCACAGGAGCGACGGCTGATCCCAGACCAGTGTGCAGGTAAACGTACCTGAGCTCTGAGAAGGCTCGTGATCCAATCCCACAGCTCGGCCTCACTGCTGCAGCACAGGTACCTGGTGGAGGGGAGGGGCAGATACTTTTGACTTCATGCAAAACTCAAACCCTCAGAGCTTTTATTTTAATGCACAACGTCCATGTGTGACTGAGTCAAACATCAGCTGCAGGTGAGTGTGACGCTGAGGAGGACAGGTGAGCCCTGATACTTACAGCTGGTGTTTGTCTGACATCACTGTGAAGCCCCACCTGCACAGGAAACACACAAGCCATCAGCCTCTGACGCTCAGTGCTCAGTTCAGACTGCAGGAGTGTGTGTGTGCATGTGTGTGCATGAGTGTGTGTATGTGTGTGTCTATGTGCGTGTGGGTGTGTGTCTGTGTGTTTGTGTGTGTGTGTTTGTGTGTACGGGTTCTTACTATACTGGTGGGGACCAACAGCCCAGGGTTGAGGCCATTTTTCACACTCAAAATGTGGTTTATGTGTGAAGCTACATTTGAGTTCGGTTTAGGTGTAGGGTCAGTGTTAGTCATTCATTTTTGATGGTTAGGGTAAGCAGCTAGGAAAAGCATTATGTCAATGGGAGGTCCCCACGAGGATAGCAAACCAGACTTGTGTGTGTTACCTGGTTGGAGCCTTCAGCTTCTTGCGGATGCCGATGTAGATCTTTAAGGACTTCAGAGCCCACTCCTTCTCAGGTTTGATGCTCTGCAGACACAGATGTTGAGACTTTTGTTTTTTACTATTGTCTTACTGAGATTTGCTGGTTTTCTGTTCTTATTTTGGTTTTTAATGTTTTCCCAGGTGTTACTCGTCTTCTTGTTCTCCAGTATTTTGTACACATTTCTCCTGTTTGTTAAGTATTCAGCCACAGTTGGTGTGGAGCGCCTACAGTTTTGTTGTCCATGCACAATGATATCTATTCTATTCTATTCTTTTTTAACTGTTTGTTTTACTGCTGTCTACTGTTCCCGACTACCTTCTTGTCTTTGAGCAGCAGCAGTTTGTGGTGTCGAATCTGGAACGTTCTCTCCTGGAACCTGGTCCCCTGAAGGAGCTTCGGAGGCTCCTCGCGACACCTCAGCAGACCCACCTTCATGATCTCGCTCTTATAGGCTGACAGGCACACACAGGTGGACACGTTAGCCATTAATGCAACATCAGAAGCTTATTATTGCACAGCTGTGTCCACCTACAGGTGAGGAGAGTGATGCCTTCTCCTTTAGGGACCCTCTTCACCACCAGGTAGGCGGAGCTCGGGTCGGCCATCTTACACCACTGCAGAGCTTGCTCCAGGACCTTCTCTTTGGGGTGTAACGGACGCTCTAGAAACATGACAACAACCAACATGTGAGACAGGTGACCTCTGACCTCCTGAGAGAGACAGGAGTGTTTGCTCACCCAGCTGACCGTCCTCGATGGCCTCGAACGTCATCCAGACGTCTTTGTCCCCAGCTGGGACGTTCCTCATGTACAGAACCTGATTGGTCAGCTCCTCAGCACACATGGTGGGAGACACCTGCACGGGTCAGAGGTCACACAGCTTTAGTAATTGTCATTATTGCTATCAATAAAAGTTCTGATTAACGATGCCCAGCCTTACTTTGAGAGTTATGCAGCAGTCGGGTATCTTCATCTCCAGATAGATTTCAATGATCAGATCACCGGCCTGAGAGAGCTGTACAGAATCAACCAATCAGGCGGCGGTTTCAGACACAGAGGCAAAATCAGCTAAACTTTAAAAGGAACCGCCGAGGACCGGCTGAGGGAACGCATCGCACAAAGGATGATGAAGATGGAGCTGCCAGGCAGGAGGAGAGGAGGAAGGCCTCAGAGGAGGTTCATGGGTGTAGTGAAGGAGGACATGCAGAGGGTGGGGCAACAGGATGCTGGGATAGAGACGGATGATCACGTTGGTCCCAGAGACCAGGACGCTGAATGAAACACTTAACACATGTTCTACGTTCTATGGTTCACCTGTGTGTCTGTGCAAGAGTGAGTTTGTGTACCTGAGTGTCCTTCCAGGTGGTGATGAGGCTGATTTCCAGCTCAATCTGGGTCTGATGCTCCTCATCGATCTGAAACACAAAACAGAACGTCACACACGGGACAACGTCACACACAGGGGAACATGACAAAGAGAGGAGAACGTCACACACAGGAGAACGACACTCAGGAGAACGTCACACACAGGACAACGTCACACACAGGAGAAAATGACAAAGAGAGGAGAACGTCACACACAGGAGAACGACACTCAGGAGAACTTCACTCAGGAGAACGACACACACAGGAGAACGTCACACACAGGAGAACGACACTCAGGAGAACGTCACACACAGGAGAACGTCACACACAGGAGAACGACACTCAGGAGAACGTCACACACAGGAGAACGTCACACACGGGGGTACATGACACAGAGAGGAGAACGTCAAACACAGGAGAACGTCACACACAGGACAACGTCACACACAGGACAACGTCACACACAGGACAACGTCACACACAGGAGAACGTCGCACACAGGAAAACGTCACACACGAGGGAACATGAGACAGGGAGGACAACGTCACACACGAGGGAACATGACACAGAGGACAACGTCACACACAGGAAAACGTCACACTCAGGAGAACGTCACACTCAGGAGAACCTCACACACAGGAGAACCTCACACACAGGAGAACGTCGCACACAGGAAAACGTCACACTCAGGAGAACCTCACACACAGGAGAACCTCACACTCAGGAGAACTTCACTCAGGAGAACGACACACACAGGAGAACGTCACACTCAGGAGAACTTCACTCAGGAGAACGACACACACAGGAGAACGTCACACACAGGAGAACGACACACACAGGAGAACGACACTCAGGAGAACGTCACACACAGGAGAACGTCACACACAGGAGAACGTCACACACGGGGGTACATGACACAGAGAGGAGAACGTCAAACACAGGAGAACGACACTCAGGAGAACGTCACACACAGGACAACGTCACACACAGGAGAACGTCGCACACGAGGGAACATGAGACAGGGAGGACAACGTCACACACGAGGGAACATGACACAGAGGACAACGTCACACACAGGAAAACGTCACACTCAGGAGAACGTCACACACAGGAAAACGTCACACACAAGGGAACATGACACAGAGGACAACGTCACACACAGGAAAACGTCACACTCAGGAGAACCTCACACACAGGAGAACGTCACACACAGGAGAACGTCACACTCAGGAGAACGTCGCACACAGGAAAACGTCACACACAAGGGAACATGACACAGAGGACAACGTCACACACAGGAAAACGTCACACTCAGGAGAACCTCACACACAGGAGAACGTCACACACAGGAGAACGTCACACACAGGAGAACCTCACACTCAGGAGAACCTCACACACAGGAGAACGTCACACACAGGAGAACGTCACACACAGGAGAACGTCACACTCAGGAGAACCTCACACACAGGAGAACCTCACACTCAGGAGAATCTCACACACAGGAGAACGTCACACACAGGAGAACGTCACACTCAGGAGAACCTCACACACAGGAGAACCTCACACTCAGGAGAATCTCACACACAGGAGAACGTCACACGGGACAACGTCACACACGGGACAACGTCACACACGGGGGAACATGACAAAGAGAGGAGAACGTCACACACAGGAGAACGACACACACAGGAGAACGTCACTCAGGAGAACGTCACACCCAGGACAACGTCACACACGGGGGAACATGACACAGAGAGGAGAATGTCACACACGGGAGAACGTCACACAGGAGAACCTCACACTCAGGAGAACGTCACACACAGGAGAACGTCACACACAGGACAACGTCACACACGGGGGAACGTGTTGGTGTGCCCCTACGGCTTACTCACTTCAAAGACGTACAGGTAGTTGTCTATCAGGTCCTCCACGATCTTCACCTCATGCTCACCTTTCCCATCCGTCTGGAACAGACTTGGAGCGAAGAGCAGCGATAGGTTCTTGGTGCACATCTGGTTCAGATCTGCGCACTTCTGGACCCTGAAGAACCGCAGGTAACCTCTTTAGACTCATCGTTTGGCTCAGTGTCCTACACTCACCTGCTGTTTTCTACAAAAAGGCAAGTTCCTAAGTCCCACCCCCACCAGGTGTAACCAGTGCAGCTTCTTAGGGAGCTCACCTGTACAGGTGACTGATGAGAGCAGCCAGGGTGGTCCGGTTGACTCGGGGTAGAGTGCGGATGATGTCTTTGTAACGGTCCAGCCTCGCACGCCTCTGAGGGATTTCTGACCATGAAGAACAAACTCGTTACAGACACCAATCACTCATTTAGACAAATTACAATCAGCTGAAGGTGTACCGCCGACCGTCCCTGAAATATAAGTAAAATCAGGTGATGTTCGGGTTGTGGTCTGGACCTGAACCCTGACAGCAGAAGCACCGCTCAGAAGAAAGGTGGACTCACTGGCAGCTTCCTGCCACAGTGGGTGGAGGTCGACCATGAAGATTGGGTCATCGATCTCTCTGAAGAACCTCTTCAGTACGTCGGTCACGTCCTCGATGAAGTGGTCCCCGATCCGCAGCTTGACGTTTCGAGCGTCTCTGCGGAACTCCTCCATCAGCAGCTTGATCCTGGATTTGGCTCCGTTCTTCCTGTAGATGCCTTCGTGACCCAGACCTGCACAGACCCAGAGCGGCTTCGGTCACACGGCTCTGTTATCCTGACATGAGAAACCAGGGGAACAGAGCTGCGTGCCTCTTTCATCACATCTGAGCACATCATTTATCAGCAGAAACAGTAAAATCACACATAAGCTGGTCTGCAGGGTTTTTCTTCTGGCTCTAAAACATCCTGCAGGGAAAAACACGCCAAGTTCAACCCGGCAGCAAGTCGTCCTGATGACAACGGCAGAAGAA
The DNA here is from genome assembly GCF_057382275.1 of Copadichromis virginalis. Classification (NCBI taxonomy): domain Eukaryota; kingdom Metazoa; phylum Chordata; class Actinopteri; order Cichliformes; family Cichlidae; genus Copadichromis; species Copadichromis virginalis. The sequence continues at coordinate 18,186,089 of NC_140619.1, forward strand.
CCATGCAGTGAGGTTCAGTCTTCACAATGCATCTAACACACTGCTCCTCCTCCTCCTAAACTCAAGCAGCTCATCGGGGAGGAGCGCAGGTTTGCTTGGGTTAATCACCTGCTAGAAGCACCTTTTCTACCCAGCAGACGAGTATGGTAGAAAATTATAAAGGTATGTTATTTACCTTAAATATACTGACTAAAGTTTTACGGGTTTAATAATAGGGAAGCCCCAAAACATGTGCCAACGGCCCACCTAACCTCCAACAGTGTACCTGTGTCCAGATGAAAAAACACATCAGACATTTCCAGCTGGACATATACTGGAATTTGTACATTTCCACAAGGAGGAACATTCGTCCAACGATTCTTCATTTAATATTGAAATGTTTCCTTCATTTTCTTTATCACAGCCCGTAGAGTGAGGCTTCTTTGTCAAAACCCTCGCAGCCTTACCTGTTTCCACGAAGAAGGATCAGTATTGGATCATATAGATCAGTTCTGGTGACAATGTTCTGCTGGAAGTAGGTCCTCAATTGGAGATATCTAAAATAGTCTGAATTATTAAGATGATAATCAGTCTTTAAATGATCGTTTTCTCATGTGTGAGCGAATAAAAGGTCTTCACATCCTTTGAAATCCAGTGTTTACATGGTTAGGCCCCAGGGTCAAAAGGAAGTACGTGAACTGTATCGTCTAACTCAAACTCCAGTCCTCGAGGGCCGCTGTCCTGAAACTTTTCCATGTGTCCCTGCTGCAACACACCTGAATACAACTAGCAGGTCATTAGCAAGACTCTATAGAAGCTGCCTGCATGCTGAGGTGGCAATTCAGCCATTTGATTCATGTTGCAGCAGCTCACGAGTGAGTGAGCACGGTGCCATAAAAGTACTTCAGAAGTGCATTTTTCCAAATATTTTCATTTATTTAAAATGACCTGAGGAGGGTTAGAGGCTCTGTTCATCTCACTGTCCTGTCACCATTGAGACCTGAAGCTTCCTCCACCTCTTCAGTTCAGTTTAATCAGACGATCCTCCATCAGCAGCAGAGCCCACAGTGGCGTAGCTACAGTCTCCTAACCCCAACCCTTACCAACAAGGAAAGTCTGTCAGTCTTCCTCACCGTACTGTGTGATGAAGGCGATGCAGCTGTCCACGATGATGGGGATGTCGTTCCTGCTCATCTGCTGGTCTCTCAGAGCATTTCCTTTACCGCCGGCTGCTCGCTGAATGTCGGAGTACCACAGAGAGAAGTCTGCGCGACCGACGCCCTGCAGGTGGAGCGTTCTGATGGGAACACCGAACGCATGTGCGTCAAAATGTGAAGCAAAATGTGAAGCAGACAACAAACTGAAGCCTAGACCAGACTCACCTTCCTTTTTCCACCAGGACCAGGATGTCTTTCTTCTCCTGGTTCTCCATCTCGGAGGTGATACCTGAACACAGAGCGCTCCGTCAATAACAATCAGACTCCATCAGAACTATTCACCAGGACCCGGACCGGGACCAGCACACATACTCAGCTCCTGCAGGCGGTTGAGGTTGATGATGTCCTCGGCGGCGCCGTCGTTGCGGGGACAGATGAACAGGTTGGACTTCTGCAGGACAAAGTAAGCCTCCTTCCACTGCTGAGGGTCCAGCATCGCCCGGTACCGTAGAAGCCCGACCCGTTCAAACTCTCGGGTCAGCAGGCAGTGACAGCTGAGCGGCGTGGCAGCCTGGTGACGGTCGCAGCACAAACATGGATCAGTTTTTTATTCAAGGAAGTTTTTAGGGAAAATATTTTGTGTTAGAACAATTTTGTAACATTATTTATTTGATTGTTTGTAACATGAACAGCAGAACAAACGTGTTCAGCTGCTCTGTGAGGAGGATGCAGACGAAATGCGGCGCAGACCTTTCCGATGGCTTTGGTCCAGCTGTGCAGCTCGTCGGACGCTTCCAAGCCAAACTGAAAGAGTTTCTCCGACGTCAGATACAACTCGAAGGTGTAACGAAACCTGAGGGAGAAAAGTTTGAGTTTGACCAGGCTGACCATCTGAGCTTTCTGTTTAACCGTGGAGCTTGGCGAATAAAAACCTGTCAATGAATCCGTTGTTGTTGGAGGAGTCGGGTCGACTGACGCCCAAACACACGATGTCTTTAGCGCTGATCTGCAGGCTGGGATCAGCTGATCGATCCGACTCGTAGAAGACCAGAGACTGATCCACCGAGCACCAGAACTTCTGGAAGTCTGATGATGAGAACAGAGAATTTTACACGAGACTCAGCTATGAATGTTCGTTCCCCTCCTCTTCATCTGCAACATTAGTGCTGCTCACAGGCGGGCGGTGAAGCAAACTGTCAGTGCCATAAATGATTCTGCATACGTCGACAGCTACATCACGATGCTACAGAGTGGCTGTAGTCTGCTCTGATTGTTATCGTATCAGCGTAGCCTCAAATTCCACAAGAATTCCCAGAATTCCTTTGTGTTTGCTGCCAGTGCGCACACGGCTCAGAGAATCTGATGGAGTTTGGAAGCTGCGCTTCAGCCGTCGGGACGAAACAAAACCACAATCTGAATAAACGTCTAAGGAGCAACTTTTACTTTGTCAGCACTGCCCAGAAATCAGATAATCCTTATGTTGAGGGAAAAGAGATGTTTGAAAAGAGATGACGTTAAAAAACACCACATTTCAAGCTCGTGCTACAACGTCCTGGTCTGTGGTACCAAGCCAGCAGCCTTTGTGAGCTAACACAGCTAACATCCCGCCCTGTGCTCTGAGCCTGAACACTGAAGCAGAAACCTGCTGAAGACCTGAAAACGTCTCTGACAGTTTTTGGTTTAGGTGAATTTTGGCAGGTGTTGGAGGCGTTTACCGCCTCTTTGTTCTGATCTGAGGACTGTTTAAACCTTAAACCCTCTGACCCCGCCTCTTCCTACCTTCTCTGTTTTTTCTGGACATTGTTCCTCTGTTGGCAGAGCTCGACTTGTAGAGGTACCCAGAGTGAAGAATCGGCTGCATGATTTCATCGTAGACGCTGGGATCTGACCGATAAAAGCACAACATTATCAGATAAACACCGTCAGCCAATCACATCAACGAAAGAGAAATATTGCACAGCTGCGTCTGGAGCAAACTGACACTGACGCAGGTGTTCTTCTGCTGAGCCAACACTCGGAAAACTGCTCAGTGAAGCCGAGCGTGACAGTGAGAAAGCCTCCCTGCAGGACAGCACTGATAACGGAGCGGCTGACCTTCAGCGCCAACGCTGCTCCGCACCGAGCTCAGTCACCGACTTCACACGTTGAATTTAATCGGATCAAATACAACGCCCTGCTTCCTCGCAGCTCAACACTGCAGAGTGCATTAGAGTACAGCAGAGCACAGTAGAGTCCAACCTGATGTGCTGCAGTGATCCGCTAGGTGGGGGTGGCGGCCGTTGGAGTCGTTGGCGAGGTGAGCTGACTCCGCCTCTGAGAAAATCTGAGTCACCGTTTTCAGGAGAGTCTGCTCAGAGACGGCTGAACACAGAACCTGTTGGAGACACGAAGTATCATCGTCAACACCAGAACCATCTCTGCACACTATCACATCATCATCGTTGTTATTGCTGTTTGCTGCCATGGAAACCTCAGGCCCTGCGAACCCGGACACACAAAACGCAGGAGCCATCTTCTGATGATGTCACAGATGTACTATAGACTGACAGTAACTCAGTGTGTGCGTGTCTGAGACAGACTCATGGCTGTGCTGCTGTGATTCTGTTTCGCGATTGTTTATTAAGGCTTTAAATGTTTGGATCAGCATGTCAGCTGATCAGGGTAACCTTTGACCTTTTGATGCAGAAGTTTCTTAGACGAAAGGTGTGAGTGAGTCGAAGCCTCCTGTTTTTATCTACCAGCTGCTTTTATCTTCGTCTCTGATGCTTTAAACATTTGGTCACTGAGCCCCTGTGCACTCTGGAAAAAGGCTCCCCCCACACAAAGAGCAGCTGCTTATGATTTGCTGCGGTCTGAGTCTGACCTCATCTACAACATTACGATCTATGAGGCTGACGCGCTCTCCCAGCACCACACCGCACACACCACATGTGTGCATTACAGCGTCCTAACTAGCTTCAGTTATGTTCACAGTTGCAGCTGCATGCAGCTGTAGTTAAAGCTGCATGAAGCTATTTCACGCATGAACCTTTATGACCCGTCTTGTTGTGGCCCTTCTCACCCCAGCATGCCAACATTAAGTGTATTTATTTCATGAAAGCAGTCGGGCAAACCTTGAGCAGCTCCTCCTGGCTGCTGAACGCCGGGTGGGCAAGGCGGTATCGACCCTCGCGATACTTCTGGGCGATGAACTCTCTCCTCTGCTCAGCCGACGCATCGCAGTCCAACTCCTCAGAGACGGATAGACGGGCCGCCCAGAAGTCGTTGGCCCGGTCGTTCCCCAGCATGATGAAGAGCTGGCCCACAAACATACACACAGTATAAGCAAACAAACAAACACAACAGCACGGCTCTGCTTTCAGGCGTCTGTGAATGCTGGTTCTGAACCGGCTGCTCCGAGCTGGTACTTTAGAGCTTCTCTGTCACATTCTCAGTAGCTTCAGTGTCCTTTAATAAGCTTTTCCACCTTTACAGGTGAATACTTCATAAAAACAGGTGGATGTTAGACTACACCTGCCACTAACCCCCCCTACAGCTGAAAGCCTGTAACAGCAGAGAGCCGCACTGACACCAACCTCAGATCGAGAGGCCACCTGAAGCCGCTCTCACCTGAACGATCTCGTTGCTCCACACGCTCGTGTCCAGTTTCAGACTCTGAACCTTGGAGACCATCGTGCCCAGCCCTCTGTGCTGGCCTACACACACACACACACACACACACACACACACACACACACACAGTGGGAAACACAGCTGTGACACACACTGGTGTGTTTCATCACTGACTTCTCCAAACACTAGCACAATACCAATGTATCACCTGGTGACGATCTTGCAGTCTTAACAGACTTGTCTCCTAAGTGGCAGTTTCACCTGCAGTGATTCGTGTCTGCACAGGTAAACAGGAGCCTGTTTACCTGTGCAGGTGTGTTTATTGGCCTGATATTTTCAGTGAGCCACAGAAACAACCTCACCTTCAACATGTGGTGTTTTTCTTTCTGCTGCAGGTCTCCATGCTGACCTCCTGACTTCAGAGCAGCTTCCCTGGTGATCTGTGGGGAACCTGTGTGTGCGTGCGTGTGTGCATGTTGTTAGGTTCTTACAGTTGTTGTTGGTTACATTTCTGCTTTGTTAGTTGCTGCTTGTTGGGAATGTTACTGGGCCACTGTTACCTGTTGTGACAGGTAAGAGATAACATCTGGCCTGCCTAACCAGATGTCCCAGATAACGTGAGTCAGTGTGCTTCTCTCTCTGTGATGACACAGACTGTAAATAAGAGATCGATGGGCGGATGAGATGAAATGTAGGCTTTTGCTGCAGGTTGTAAATGTGTTTCTGTCACGCTAGCTCATGTTAGCTGACAGCTGACCGCCGCCGTCATTAGATCAGAGCTAAACTGACAGCAGAGAAAGAGGACTCTGATTCTGGTATCAGTGAAGATGTCGAGCCTCGAGAGCAGGTCGTACCTGCGCAGTTCTTGCAGATGACCACACACAGGTTGATGGAGGCCCAGTCGGGGTTCAGGGCCTTGCAGTCCGCGCACATCCTGTTGGAGCGGTTGGACCAGATTTTCTCGGCCACCTCGTAATCTGACAGAGTTTCTGCGATCGCCTCCTGCAGTGCCTCCATCCAGTCCCGTTTGTCCCGGTCTGAGTCTGCGGTGAAGCTGAGGAGGCGCAGCAAAGGTCATTTAACGACATCTACATTGTTTGTCTCAGCGTTCTCATTAAAACAGAATTACTCAGAACTCCAACTGTGTGGGACAATAAGAGATTTTTCTCATGCTGAGGGCAGGACTCAGTTTGATCTGCAGAGCAGGAAAGCCCAGAGACTCAAACCTGAGTCTTTCTCAAGAGTTTGATTGATGCAGCGTCAGCGAGGCTGGTAACTGCAGACAGTACTGACAAAATCAAGCAGCAGCTGAGCTGAGTTTCAACTCACCCACCTGAAAGTTTTATACGGCGTGATGAGGTCGAAGCTCTTGTGTTTTCCATCTCGGATCGTTGCTCCGCGAGCTTCAATCACCGTGATGCCAATGCCGTTACGGAAACACTGGAGAAACATGGGAAGTGAAATAGTCACAGGACCCTGAGAAAGTCACAGGAAGTCAACTGGTGGCGCCCTCACCTGCTCGCTCTTGTAGAGCCAGATCTGGTCCGTGTTGATGGCAGCGTACACTTTGGATTTTGTTCCTTTGAGTTCCAGGCCCCCATGTTTCTGGCAGTGAGCTCCAGGACCAAAACGCCGCCGTCCAAACACCAGCTGATCTCTGACGTGTTCCTGCAGCGTGGACACCCAGCGCCGCCGCAGCACTGACGCACAGGAAACACATCAACTGCTTTGCCATCATCAACAGCATCATCATCATGACCATCATCATCATCATCATCATCACCACAATCATCATCATCCTCATCATCATAACCATCATCATCTTCACGACCATCATCATCATCACGACCATCATCATCATCATCATCATCACGACCAACATCATCATCACGACCATCATCATCATCATCGTCACGACCATCATCATCATCATCATCATCATCATCACAGCCATCATCAGCCTCATCATCATAACCATCATCATCTTCACGACCATCATCATCATCACGACCAACATCATCATCATCATCACTATCATCATCATCACGACCATCATCATCATCGTCATCACGACCATCAGCACGACCATCATCATCATCACTATCATGGTCGTGATGACGATGATGATCATCATCATCTTTATCATCATCATCATCACTATCATACAGCATGAGATCAAAACAGTCGCCTTAAGGCGCTTTAATCATCATCATCTTCACATCACAACCATGTCATCACATATCATTACCACCATCATCGTCATCGCCATCATCACCATCACCCCCATCATCTACACCATTACGATCATCATCACCAGCATCATCGTCATCGCCACCACCATCAGCATCATCCCCCCATCATCATCACCCCCACCATCATCACCCCCATCATCATCACCCCCACCATCATCATCAACACCATCATTATCATCAACCTTGAATTTTGTTGCATTTTGTGTTTTTATTGGGAAAACGTTTACAACAAGAAGAGAAAAATCAGAGAATCTGACGTCGTGTGTTTACCTTCGTTATCCGTCCTGAACACAAAGATCCGGTGACTCGTCACAATTTCAAATTTATTGTCTTTGGCTGGACGGGCCATCTGGATGGCAGCCAATGGGATGACTCCTTTTGGGTAGGCGTCCTGAAACAGAGAACAGGTCAGAGGAGATGAGTCCAAACTGTGCGGTCAGCAGGGCGACAAGCTCTGGTGATAGCAGTGTTTCCTTTTTTTTGTCTTTCCGCTGCTGGGATCAATAAAGCTCTGAAATGTTCAGGAGCTTAATGAGAGGGTGCTAACAAGGGCCCACCCTCCTGAACCTGTCGGGGTGACTGTTACGTTAGGAACACGAAGCCTGACAGGCTGAACGCAGGGCGCAGAGTGACCCACGCCTCTGACCTGCAGGATGACAAATTCTAAGCTTGTCCCACGAGGATGGCGGCAACATCATAAAGATCTGAGTACCTTCTCACTGCCAAAGTACATCAAGTTTTTGCCGTCAAACTTCACGAAGCGTTTCTGGAAAACATAGTTCCTGAAAAACACAAACACACACCAGGGTCACATTACCACTTACACAAGAGAGGAGACACATTTAGGTTTCATCCAATTCCACCACACTGAGTGAATTTCAGTAAGGGAAGGAAGGAAGGAAGCAGAGGAGAAAGGAAGGAAACACACCGAGTGTAGGAAGAGGAGGAAAGGACAGTGACGAGGCAGAGGCATGTCCTCAGGAGGAAGGAGACACAGGGAGGAGCAGACAGAAGGACACACAGCAGAACGGGCAGAGATGACCTCTGACCCCTGCCAACCACAAAGACAGAGAGAACAGGGTCAGACTTAGAGTCTCCTCCCACATCCAGGCCCCATCAGCTGTGTGAAACAAACGCACCCCTGCGGAGACAGCTTGTCCAGCCAGCCGCTAATGATGGGCGGGGCTCTCTCGGTCAGGGAGGTGTAACTGGCGTAGGGGGAGATGGTAAGGTCCTCGTCGGCCTCGCAGGGGAGGGCGTGGTGGGGCAGCGAGAGGCAGCGGAGGGAGGGTGGAGCTTCTCCCACAGTGCTGTAACCTGGCGAGTCCCCGGGGTGAAACGGCTGCGAAAAACGCTTCGTCCACGAGAACCTGTGACCCCTGAAAACACAAAAAACTTTATCAACGCACGTGAAGCAGACAGCGTGGGCATGACATCATCACGTCCATTAAAGTAATTCGTGCAAATGTTTCTGCATTTTGAATCGGTTCCAAGGCCACGTTTACATGCTCGTTTCATGAGGATGAGTAGCCGCCTTACCCATGATCCTCTGCGTGCTTCTCCTCTTTCCTCGCCTCCCTTCCTTCATGTCTGCTTCTCTCGCTCTGCACATAAATGATCAAAGCAGCACATTTTATCAGACCTGTGAAAGTCAGAAGAGCGTCTCTGTCAGTGAGGGGGAGGAGCGGTGGCGGTCTGACCTCAGCGGCAGGAGGATGTCTCCGGGTCTGGAAAACAGTCTCACAGTACGGGCTGATCTCGTCCTCGGGGTCGTCCGTGGAGGCTGCCAAACAGAAATGACCGGAGTTAGGATTCACCTGCGCCCCGTCCCTGTCCGTTCTGATTTGATAACATCAAAGTTAAAATAAACTGTGACCAGTATGACAAAGCCGATCTGTGTAGCATGTTAACACTATTGGAAGTAAAAATAACTTGAACTCCAATTTTGAAAACACAACTTTCTTTTTTTAAATAAAGCTCTGACTTGTATTATGAGTCTGTGGTCTGGGAGAGAGTCTGTAACTCTGTCTGAATACAGTAAATAATGACCAATGCTGGGCAATTAATTATATAGTTACTTCTTCAAAAAAGTAACTGAGTTTTGCAAACAACAAAGTTTTTTGCAGCTGTTTACCTAAAAATGCAGCCAAGGCGTTTTTTAAATAAACATTTCAAACTATTTACAGAACAATCAGCTGTTCTGCATCAAATCTAATGCCACACAAATTATTTGTGCCGCTCCAAAAAATAATTTCTGTCCACTATGAGATAAAGGAGAACAACAGCCTGATACCTGCAGGCCTGACAGCAGCAGATGTAACACTGCTGTAACACCTGTAACATTCAGCAGTCGCCTCTTTGTTCTGACACACACAACAAAACTATTGACTACACTACACGCTAACTACACAAGATTTGTGCTAAACGCAAATCTCTCACATCTCAAACACCGCCGTCACTCCTAAAACTTCCCCCTTCCTAAACAACTAAATGCCATGTTGCCATATCATTTTTTGATTGGTCAACATGGTGCATTTTTCCACCAATAGGAAAGGGTGGGGGTTTTTTTTGGTGTTGTTTTTGCTCACAGGCAGAGAGCGCTTTCGAGCGTTTTCCTTATAAAACGCAGTTTTTATATAAAATATAAACAACGACAGTATTCAGGAAGAAAACCAAACATTGCAGATATTTTTATCATGACTGGTTTTACGTGGCCGATCAACACAATTTAAAAACTGGCATAAAGTCCACACTTTTTCCGTCAGTTGTTCCTTCTGTCCTGCTCACATCTCCAATGGTTGTACACGTTGTCATTAACGTGGCTTCACTCCACATCAGCCGCTTTGCTCGCTAAAACACCGGTGTCGGCACATAAGGACGCTGTCAGAGCCTGTCAACGTTGATTAGCTGCGTATATACGAATGTGAATCGCATTATTGGCTGGAGCGGCCAGTTGCCGGTCACTTACAAACTCACACTGTAAAACAGAATCAATTGTTAACGTATTTATTTTCATTGCAATTCAGGTTAGATTTTTTTTTTTGTGTGCAATGCAGATTTCCTGTGTGCGGACACCGTGACAGCAGTGCGCAATTGCGCGCGCGTGCAGCTTAGAGGGAACATTGTTCTCAAGTGTGCGTGCACTGTCTGGGAACTAGGAGTCTCACACACCAGTCACTAAATAGTTTTATGTTTCGATCAGGCTGACAGGAAACGAGTAATGACGTCTTCCTGTAGGCAGAGCTTACAGACAAGGCTCGACCTGCCTGGGTTTTAGGCTGTTCTGTGCGACTCAGAGCTCTGAACTCACCTCTGGCTGATCCTGAAGAGTTGTTACTTAAAGTGCTGCCACTGAAACAAACACAGTGAAAATGATGAATCATGTCAGGCCTGGGCCTTCACATAAAAACTGATTTTTAACAAACATATCATGGATCCTGGGGTACGCTCGAACACGCAAAAACTCCTTTTCCTAACCCATCCTCCTTGACCTCGATACAGGTGAAGGAAAGATGCTTTAATGCAAAAACATCCAGATGATCGCTTTTAGGAATGATCAGATGGTCTGTAGCTATGAATTGTGGGATGCTTTCATGAAGAACGTGTCTCCTCCGCTAAAGGAGGTGCGGACTTCAGACCGCTCGGACCGAGTCGCAAACCTTGCTAAATGAAACTGAGTATTGGAATGTACCCCGGTCCAAATACTGGTGCATCACGGTGACTAACCTGTTCCTCTCGCAGTTCCTCTCAGGTGTCTGTCTGGGTGGAGTGGGAGGAGCCGACTGCTGGCTGCAATAATTCCTCTTCCCACCGGGGGCAGCAGAGCTGTGTAACGTGCCCCAATATATCTCATTGGAGACCATCTCTAGGCCTCCTCCTCGGGGAGAAGCGGAGGGGGAGGATCCAGAGAGCCTGCTGTTGTCATGACTACCCGTGCAGGAAATGAAGGACGGCGCCTGCAAATGCTCTGTGGGAACAGGGGAAGAAGAAGAAGCGCGAGGATTCCCCTGCATCAAGGCGGGGGGGACGATGCGGTTCAGCCTCGGGGGAACCGGCGGTAACCCTCCAGTGTCTGACAGAGACCTGCAGCGGCCATTCCCAGTTCTCTCCCCATGGCTCGACCTTCGGCTTGGTGACGGCGCCTTGTCACTGAGGTCAGAGGTCAAAGCACTGTCTGCTGTGGGCATGTCCGCTGAGCTCAGACTTTCCAGCACAGTGAGGCAGATGGACTCCTGGGAAAGCCTCCTGGGTAGGGGTGGAGCAGGGTCGGGTGTTGGGGTGAACTGGATGGGCGCGGTCCTGCGGCGATTGAAGACAGTTCTCGGTTTGGGGACCGGCTTCACTGTTGGCCTGCCGCCATCGGAGTTTGCCAGCATGGCGGCGAGATCGGGAGCAGAGCTGTTCCTGATCACCTCCTGACGGGGCGACTCGGTGCGACCGCGCTTCGAAGAACAAACTGACTGACAGCGGTCACGAGGGAGATCTGCGTTCCGATTGGCTCTTTGGCCTTCTGTCCTCTCGATGTAACCGACCAATCGTAGGATTCTCTTCCTGTGTCCTGTGGCAGTTATGCCCAGACTGACCAATGCATCGCTGTCGAGGTGTGTGAAGTCTCTAGCCAATAGGAGACCGGCTCGATGGAAGGTGTCCAGGTACCTGCAGGAAGACAGAGGCCTAAAGTAATTCTGATTGGCTAGATGGGAGCTGCCCTTTGATTGGTTGTCAGTTTCTGTGATAACGTGTTAAAAATCACATTTATTGACATGGACAGAAGTTCATTTTTAACTGTTACACGTGCACCCAGTTCTGTAGGCAGCTGAGCCCACTCAGTCACACTGAGGACCACGTGTTTTCATCTGTCTGCATTTCTGAAGTAGAAAAGCAGTCTGTGAGAATGACTGCAGTCAGCCTGAGGCTGTTCGCAGACAGGTTGTCTCCTGTGCGATCGCAGAACGGTGAGTGTGCAGCAGCAACAAGCGGCGAGCTAACCATGCATGGCAATCATAGACAACCTCACACTGTTTTTGTAGCTGTGAGGAGGATGCTGCCCTGATTTTCCTCGTGTGGCCGAGCCATCGGCTCACTCCGAGTTTGGAGGTAGCTTTGGCGAGCTCAGTACGTATACATTATCTCCGGATGGCAGTGCAGGTAACGAGCCCTCCAGTATGTTCATTTCCATCCATCCAGCCGGAGCCTATCCCAGCTGTCTTAGGGCCAGAGGCAGGGTACAACCTGGACAGGCCACCAGTCTGTCACAGGGATGACACATAGGCACAGACAACCATTTGCACCTGTGGGCAATTTAGAGTTTCCAGTGAACCTAACCCCACTAACTGCATGTCTTTGGACTTTGGGAGGAAGCCAGAGTAGCCAGAGAGAACTCACGCACACACGGGGAGAACATGCAAACTCCACACAGAGAGGCCCCGGCTGTATTTTAACTTATTTAATAGAATATCAATATTTGGAGTCCCTGTATCGATACAACATTGCCACACAAACTATCTGATGATTGTGCCGTTTCGGTTTCCCCCCATTTCATGCTGCACTCCTCAATCCTGACCTCTCCAGATGAATCGCAGAAAGCAGCCTCTCAACCGGCGTGCTTCCATCCAGGGAGCCCATGATGACCAACACAGAGTCCGGACTGGGCTTCATCTCCTCCACCAGCAGGAAACACCTGGGCCATCGCTGACCTACAGCAGTGGCGGATGGCGGTCGTCCATCTGGTGGGGAAAGAGGTGAAAGATTGATCTGCTTTAGATATCATCAGAAACTGGTTTAAGTTCTGCTGCTTCACTAACCCCACACTGAAACCAGAAAACCAGAAACACTGGATCACACACACACACACAACAGGAGCCAGCCTCTGTAACCATTCATTCCTCCAGCAGGGGGCGTTAAATGTTTCTTTGAACCGCATCCTCTAATTAAGATCAATTAACAAACTGCCTCCACACACCGTGTAGATGGCACCACTGTCACCTTTGACCTCTGGAGCTCACGAGCCCCTCTTTCTGAGAACTAAAACCACAAAAGAAGAAGAAAGTATGATGTCAGCAGGCAGACACAGCTGCACGATTGTCTCTCTGCGTCTGCAGCAGGCTGACCTTTGACCTCTGCACAGCAGCAGAGAATCAGACAGAGGGTCACTGTGGGGATAAAGGCTGAGGGTTCCTGCCATGAAACCCTGACACCCCTGCTGCTACAAGGAAAAACTCAGGGAACAAACTGTGGGCCCAAAACAGACCCACATCTGGATCATCTGCTGGATCAACAGCTGGAAGTCACACACAGCCAATGAGACAAGGAGAACTCTCCAGCTCGGAGCAGCACGCTTCACTTCAGCGGCTCCCTGCATCCTGCCAGTGTGTGTGTGTCTGTGTGTGTCTGTGTGTGTGTGGGTGGGTGTGTGTCTGTGTGTGTGAGTGTGTGTGTGTGTGTGTGGGTCTGTGTGTGTGTGTGTGTGTGTGTGAGTGTGTGTCACCTCTCTGTGATGTGTTCAGGAGATGTCAACTAAGAAGCAGATGCAGCTTCCTGTTGGACCTTTAACAATAAGAGCCTGTGAACACAGCAGATATACTGAAGTCCAGGTGTGACAGTAAAACTGCAGGTGTGATGGAGCTGGGGAGAGCTCTCTGTCAGCATCAGGACGTCACTCAGAGAAAGACAGAAGAGCATGTGTCTAACACCAAAGTAAAAATAACTCACTCACACACACACTCACACACACACGGCTGCAGCGTCTTGCAGGAAGACAAAGGCCGAGGAGGAAGTGAGTCACAGCAGCTTCCTCCAGCCGACCTCTTTCCTCCTCCTCCACTCTTCAGACAAAAGCTGCGTCTGTTCTGAGATCAGCCGCCACACAGCCAGGAAACACGTTACACAACAGCTGTGACACACAACATGATCAATGCTGTGTCAATGATGTGATCGTATCATAAATAACACAGTAATGCATGCTTCCGTGCAGTCACGTGACCACAGAGAGCCGCCGAGTGTCGTCAGCGCCAGCATCTCTCTGTCAGGACTTTGACGTCTCCTCAGACTGAAGCCGGCGACCAACAGGAGGAAAGAAAACGCAGGACAGCTGCAGCACCTCGTCTCAGAGCTGAAATCTGCAGCGTCCGTGGACTCGTCACAGCGCACGCTCACAGACTGAAGCTGGTTTTATTTTGAGAGACTCGATGCCTCGTGCTGACATGTGTGCTGGATCGTGCTCTATCTTTAAACCTTCCCTTTCACTGTCGCTGCCATCCTCGTGTCACAAATCCGCCCCGATACCCTCCTCCACAAACTCCACCCTACCTGGACTCTCTCGTCTCTGTGGATGGCTGACCCCAGGTATTTAGGCTCATCACCTTGACCCTCTGTACTCCTTACACATCCACCCTCTCATTCACACATGTATTCTGTCTTGCATCTCTTCAGAGCATGCCTCCACCTCTCCAGGCTCTCCTCCACCTGCTGCTTACTCTCACTACAGATCACAGTGTCGTCTGCAAACATCAGCGTCCACAGAGACTCCTCTCTGACCTCATCTGTCAGCCTGTCCATCAGCACTGCAAACAAGAAGGGGCTCGGAGCAGATCCCTGATGTATCCCACTCCCATCTTTAACCCATCTGTCACTCCACCTGCACACCACTGTCTCTGTCCCCACACACGTCCTGCACCACCCTCACAAACTTCCTCATGTTACTTTTTTCCAGGATAATAAAGGTAGAAACAGAGGAGAGTCATTTTAGGCACTTTGTAAAAGGGGAACAGGAGGTCGGTCGCTGCAGTCTAGTTTACTCACCGTTCACTCAGAGATGTTCACAGATGGTGGTGAATCAACACCAATCCACAGGAAACCACACTGAGTAATAATATCAACATGACTCCTGCAAACATTTCCACATGAGACCTTTTCATGTCTTGATACAAGCACATGCATCTGCTCGGTGGGAGAAACGTTTCATCATCATCATCAGGTGACTTCTTCAGTCTCAGCTGACTGCAGGTTTCCAGCCAGGACATTTACTCATGACTGAAAATGGGCTGCGAGGTCACATCTTTGTTAATGTGCAAACTGTCACGATCAGTGATCAGCGCTCTTTGATTAGTGGTTGTTGATCATTGATCATGACAATTTGCATATTAACAATGATGAAACTGATCTCATAGCTCATTGTCAGTCATTGTGTAAATGTCCTGTTTAAAGGTTGGGGAGACCTGCAGTCAGCTGAGACTGAAGAAGTCACCTGATGATGACGAAACGTTTCTCTGAAAACGTCCAGATGAACAGAATCAACTTTGTGGGAGACATTTTAATGTAAAACTGGAGAGTTTCTCAAATCCAGCAGGAGTAAAAAGCAGGAGCCTGAGAAAAACTGCAGTGACAGAAAACAGAAAGTCCGGTGTGAGAGGAAAAAGAGCGGCCGAGGAGGAAAAACGTTAAAGAACCAGGCAGGAAGTCAGTGAAGGCCACAGATAAAGACCGAGCCAAGGAAAAGCAGCCAGAGGATACAGACCCTCCCATCCGACTTCCACTTTTAAACACTGCAGCTGAGACAGGAGAGAGGAGGGCCGAGCGCAGGCTGACTGAAGCTACAGCTGGAGCTCATGTCTGAGGTTTGGGTGTAAAACCCAGTCAGAGTCAGGACATCGAAGGACGTTCATATTCTGACCACTGGATCCAACACATCTGTCCCTGTATTGATTTAATGTGTACATAAAAATCTTTCACTGGCCCGGCCCACTAAACATCACAGTGGGTTATACGTGGCCCACGGTGTAAAATCAGTGAAACCATCAGCTCTGTCGGTGTCTCCAGCTGATGGTGCTGGTCCTCATGAGCGAGGGGTAGAAGGCACCAAAATCACATTTGTGGTGTGATCTACTCGAACCAGTTTCCCTCCACACACCAGCTGATTCAGGGTGCACAGTGCGGGGTCTGCAGGGGACTGACCCTCCATGTGATTGTGAAGAAGAATCCAATAAATGACAAGAGTCAAACCTGAGGTCAGAGAGTGGGCTTGGAAATGCATGCTGGGAGTCTAATTTATGATAGCTGCTTTAGTTCCGATGATATTGATCCAAAGTGGGGGTCTTTGACACGACTGGATGTTGATTACTGATTAGAACTAGGTCATCATCGACGCCGCGTGGCCCAAATAAAGTCACGCTGAACACAATGGGCCACAAACAGCAGACACCAGGTGTCAAACTCCTCGAACAGATTTTCACAGGAAACTTTACGAGTTCTTCATGGCGGCTGTTAAAAAGAGCCGATTCTGTCTGCTGGCTAAGTGTCAGCCGACCAAACTGCAAAGACACACAAGCTCACAGCTCCAACACACAAACAGGCAGTAACGCAGACGCACAGCTCTGTGCGGTCAGCACGACACCATCGCTAACAGCACGTGAGCAGCCGGCCCGGGTTTGAGTCTGACCCGCAGCCCCCCCAGCTGCTTTCCTGTCATTTCTTTACTGTACCTGTCAATAAAGGCCAAAAAAGTAAAATAATCTTACTTTATTATTGTTATGCAGGTTTGTGTGAGGCAGCATGGATTACTACAGCATGTCCATGTTCTGTTCAGATGTGACTACATCATGTGACTCTGATAACCCCTGAATGATGTGCGCAGGTCACCCTGTGTTTGTTCCTGATGACACCCCGTGACACGCTGCAAGGATGGACGCGGGGATTTTCAGCAGCTGGTCGTACTGCACACGTATCTGCACCAGTTTCCTTGTCACAGCTCAAACTTTGGCACTGACTATTTAAAAGAGTCCCTACAAACATCACTGTCTTCGCTGTTACTGAACCAAGAAAAACAGCAAAGACGTACAAAGGTGTTAAAGTGCTACAACATCAAGCTTGCATAACAACCCTGTTTACACTGTGCCAAATGTTAGGCTGTCTGAGACTTCCTCAGGAGGACTGCAGCCTGAGAGACAAATCTGGTAAAAACGGTGAAAGTCTGTCCGGTGAAGTGCAGCTCTCATGGAGACCTGGTTGGCCTGGCTGAAGCGGTCCTGCTCTGACAGCTGAAATCAGACGCAGAAAAACGTCTTGGTTCAGACGCACCTGCGCTACCTCTGCCGTTCCCATTTCTCCCCAAACACCAAACACACCCTGTCCTCGTCCCATCCCTCCCTCTTCACCTCCCTGACATTGCTCCCATGCCGCCCGCCTCATCACTGGTGTTTCTGTATGTTAGCTGATTTTTCACATGATAAAGACCTGGGAGAGCGAAGCTGGAAGACAAAAAGCTGTCATCTAGGGCTGGGCGATATGGCCTAAAATCCATATCGCGGTATAATTTGAAGCACGTGCGGTAACGATATATATCACGATATATTCTTTTATTCTGTATAATGTATTTTCAACACTATAAGGCACACTTAAAATCCTTTAATTTTCTCAAAAATCGAGAGAGTGCCTTATGTATGAATTCTGGTTGTGCTTACTGACCTTGAACCGATTTGGGCGTGCAGAAATCTGTTAAAAAATGTTTTAGTACAACTTTGGTAAGCCGCACTGCTTAATGGATTGTCAGAGCATTACGGCTGCCGTAGTGAGGAGCTTCGCGGAGTAATCTGGGTCCAAAACTCCGTCAACTTCAGGTCCCAAAGTCAAACGAACACTGAGAGTTAAAAACAGTCTAAATTCTTTCATCTTTAATAAAATCATCAGCGTTGCTGCTTTACCAGGTGTAACAATTAAGTTTAACATCCATGCATCCATGAAAACAGAATTTATTAAATTTAACGGAGTTAGAAGTTAACAGGAAGTTAGCTCGCTAGTTTCCACCTAAACATTTCATACCATGTTCTGACAGAGATTTTTGAAACTAATTCAAACGTACAGCTCTGTTATCACTTCCAACATAAATGAAGACAGAAAACTAAACAGCAGTGACGTTTGCAGGGTTACTGAAGTTGGACTACCTGGTATATAATGTTGTGCTACATGATTGCTAGCGACACAGCTATGTTAGCATAACATTAGCACAGTGAAGCTGGAGGATGAACGCCAACGTGTTTTCCACTCGATAAAAGTTAACGTGAGGGATTCTGGTGGTCAGGGACAAATGCAATCGCATATCAGGATACTATACACGGGCCAAACTTCAGTCAGGAGAACAACTAAGATTTTTCATCCACAATACAAGGTTAGTTATTAATATACTGCAACAACATGGGAATAGAGCAGCTGCGAGAGAATTCAACATTAAGGAATCAATGTTACGAAAGTGGAGGAAGCGCAATTTTTGGCTTTCCCCATATTTCAAAAGTACTTCATCTCTTTGCTATGACTGCCGCCTGGCATAATTTGCAGACGATAATGGTTGTAGCCGCTGCGATGCTTTCTCTCTGGGTCTACAGGTTCTCTCTGGCCCTGCAGGTTCTCTCTCAGTCTACAGGTTCTCTGTGAGTCCACAGGTTCTCTCTGCAGGTTCTCTCTGCCTCTAGAGGTTCTCTCTGATTCTACAGGTTCTCTGTGAGTCCACAGGTTCTCTCTGCGGGTTGTCTCTGGCCCTGCAGGTTCTCTCTGCAGGTTCTCTCTGCCCCTACAGGTTCTCTCTGGCCCTGCAGGTTCTCTCTCAGTCTACAGGTTCTCTGTGAGTCCACAGGTTATCCCTGCAGGTTCTCTGTGAGTCTACAGGTTCTCTCTGCAGGTTCTCTCTGCCCCTATAGGTTCTCTCTGATTCTACAGGTTCTCTCTGCGGGTTGTCTCTGGCCCTGCAGGTTCTCTCTGCAGGTTCTCTCTGAGTCTACAGGTTCTCTCTGGCCCTGCAGGTTCTCTCTGCAGGTTCTCTCTGGGTCTACAGGTTCTCTCTGGTCCTGCAGGTTCTCTCTGCAGGTTCTCTCTGGGTCTACAGGTTCTCTGTGAGCCTGCAGGTTTGTGCTTGCTGCAGATATGTCGGACCGAGGCGTTGCTCTGTAATGAGGAGGAGCAGCAGAGAGGAAGGCTGGGAGAGTGAGGGTGGGCGAATGAGGCAGTATAATAACAGTGAGCCTCTATTGTGTGAAACAGAGGGCTGATTGTTCCTGAGCTGTGACTGGAACCACACACTGACGCGCACTGGGAACACTGGGAACACTGGGTTATTATTGATTCTACACCTCTATAGATTTCCTCTGAGCTCTAAAGTCTGATTAATTCTTTATTTAAATAAAAGAAAACTGGTCAGCTGAGCAGTGAATGTCGTGATGCATTCAGTTTTACCTGCTGAGGTTTAAAAAGCCCTCTGCACACAGAGCGACCTCCTGTTTTACTGAGTGTGTGCAGAAACACACGCTTCTCTTACACTAAAAAACTATTTTACAGCTTCCCTGGAAATCAAAGCGAGCCATCAGGAGGTGATCAGATAAACAGGAGTTTCACAGTTCGAGCTTCTCAGGATAAATACATCACATGATCACAGAAAGGCAAAACTGAGCCAAACCTGAAATCCCCTCCACATGCAGGAGATCCCAAACATGCAGGATCACAGCAGAACTCAGTGAGCAAGTCTATGAAGACAGATGTCTGACTTTAAGAACTCAACCAGGAGCAGCCCTTCAGACCAACCGGCGGAGCAACATGTTCTCAGGGCAGAGTGGCGTGTTCAGGTGGAGCACAGGATTTATTCAGGTGTGTTTTACAGACAGGCTGATGTGAACCTGAACTCTGACCTGGAGCATCATCACTGACTGGACTGGATTAACAGTTAAAGTTTGTGGTGTACATTGTGTGAGGCTGCAGGTAACTATTAAAGCCCAAGGAACGCACATGACTACCTGTGGGCACCAGGTGGGACATTCACAGATGGCTCTAAAATCAGGAAACCTGCTTTCCTCTGTTGAAAACAAAGATTATTCTCTGACACTGATGGCTGTCGGGGGAACTGGGCTCCACCGACCTCTGACCCTGTTGTGTGTCACGTTCAGCATCATTCTGCCCCTGAACCCGTCTCAGGGCCCTGAAACAGTGAGACGAACGAGGAGACGCTTCACTCTGATCAGAGACCTGAGGTACGAATCAGCACAGAGCCAAAGATAACGGTCCAGGCTGAGGTCAGAGGTCAGATATAATCCCACAGGGTGATGATTTTACAAATATTCACACACAGAATTACGAAGCAGAGACATGCTGAGCAATAACCGGACAATAAAACACAAAAACATCCAATCAGAGGCCATGACACGTTGATAAACAGGATGTTACATCACAGGGAGTTTTCCCTTCCTGTTCTGTTCTTCTCAACACAAACACACACACACGGTGCTGCTCTGTGTGTGTGTAACACCTCAAACACTCGGCTGTAGAAATCAATCCTTTCATTGATTATCAGCTGATCAACTGAAATCAAAAAACAGGAAAAGGAACTGATGAATGACCAGCTGATGATGTCATGATGAAGTTGCTCAGAGGACAAGATCAGCTGTGATCATGATGTCAGCAATCACGATGTTGTCCTGCAGCCAGTGAAGGCAGAGACGGACTCCAACAACCCAGCACACACCCTAAAACCAGAACTAGAACCCTGAAACCAGATCATGCACCAAATACACCAGCATCACCTTAAAACCAGAACCAGGACCCTGAAACCAGAGCCAGGACCAGGATAGCAAACCTAGACCTTCAAAACCTCAGAGATCCACTAACATCAGAAGCTCGAGTCAAATCAAATCACTTTTATTGTCACATCACATGTGCAGGTACGCTGGTACGGTACATGCGAGTGAAATTCTTGTGTGCGAGCTTCACAGCAACAGAGGTGTGTAAAAATACAATAACATAAGAGAAGTCCTGCTGTCCCTCACACTAATTTACTCTGACTCCAGTCTGGATCCCCTCAGACCCCTTGTGTGAATCCAGACCCTCAGAGACTCGAACCTGTGGCGGGGTCGGACCCGCGGACTGTGCGCGGCTCCGCGGCAGGAGGAGCCGCTTCCTGCGGGACTCTGAGAGACTGTTTAAGTAAAGTCTGAAGGACTGGGAGCGCCTTACCTGCGACCCGGTTCTGCCTGCCTCCTGCTCCGTGTTCCGGTCTCTGTGCTCGGTTCAGTCCGGTAAGTAGTGCGCGCGGCTCTCAGTGCGCCGGGAGGAGAAACTCTGAGCAGCTACGGTAAGCTACACGCGACCACTGCGGGTACAACCTCTGCTCACTTTCACAATAAAAGTCCCAAGGAAGTACAGCTTCCGGTCAGACTGTGTCTCCAGATCCACTTGCTGGCATTGATCCGTAAGTTCTCCAGATCATCAGTAAAGGTTCATGTTCATGTCTTCGTTCTTTTTAAACGTGCTTTAAGGCGTTTGCATTAAAAACCTGAGCAAAGTACAGCTGTTCTCACCTGCTCTGTTTAAACCTGTTATTATTATTATCATTATTATTCTGATTGTTTCTTATTATTAATTTCTTTATTTCTTAAAAATCGTTTAAATGTTCACTAATACATATAAAAAAGACAACAAAAGTAGTCAGGAACAATGCACATATTCATATAGCTATGTATTGCAAGAAGGTCAACTCTCAGTTCTCTCCAGCGCAGCTTTGATTTATGATCATCAGGAAAATGATTAAACTGCACATGCTCAGTTCATTCCACTTCTGATCATACAGAATTAACATGTTCGTGCTTCTGTAATGTAAAAGAAAACTGTGATATCATCTTTATGCATTTGTGATTTAAGAAAAAGCTCCTAAAATATAAAGAAGATGTTAAAGCTGTAAAATGAAGTTAATCAGGAGTTTTATCACAGACCCCTTCATGCTGGCCTCGGGCTTCAGTCGCTCAACAGCCTTTCTGCTATTTAACTGTAAAACGTGAGATGAGCAGGTAAATAAACCACTTGCATTAATTAGGTTTCACAGTTGCTCTGTGGGTTTCATGGCTTCATGTACACTCGTCTGCAGGTAAGTCAGTCACTTCACAACATGAGGGAGTTGTCCCGTGGGCGCTCAGAGGTCCTCGTGGACACTGTGTCCTGTCCTCTCAGCACTAAGGAGCTGGACAGCGGTGGAGTTTCCTCCTTGCTGCCCAAACAACAATCTGAGCAGAGCAGACAGGAAACAGGAAGTGCCTGAGACAATACAGCGCTGAGAGGATCCGGAGCCCAGCTGCATTTTTCTGCCTCTAAAGGAGGATGCAGTCCTCATGAAGCTTTCCTCATCAAGGCAGGAAGAGCGCGCTCAGCAGCACTCAAACAAAACCACACAGGAGGTCACCGGGCTGCACACGCCCTCTGACAGCAGGAGACCACACATACATGCACAGACACAGTGTAAGGAAGAGGACTCCCTTACTACATTTATTTATATTATCTGTATAGCACTTCAGAGCACACCTTTCACTTCATTAAAAGCACATTTTCAAGCACTTTATTTAGCATTGCACTTTAAGCATGGATTTGCACAGTAAAACATTTGCACACAAGAAGTTAAAATATTTATTGACTATTTATTGGGAATTTTAAAATCAGTTGGTAGGCTTGTTTCAGATCCTGCACAGCTGCTCCTCATCAAGGAATGTGGTGGTTGTCTGTCAGGAGAGAAGAAAGGTGACTGAGATTGAGATTAAGGTTTACCAGTAAGGAAAACTAATGCAAATGTGTGTGTGTGTGAGAGAGAAATCTAGGAATAAAAGTGGCGCAAATAGGTGTTTGTACGATAGTGATTACTCCCCTTTCTTGCCTGTGTCCTCTTCAAGGTGTTTGGGCAAATGTTTCCCTGGGGGTCCAGACACCATTTAAAGATTCCGGGAGAGACCATGGGTTAAGCGAGTGTGGTGAATCTTTTTGTGCTTGGGTTTTTATAATATTGAGTTTGGTGTAAAATTAAAGTGTGAAATATTTATTAATATAAAAATGTGAAATGTATTTATGCATTTATTTATTCAAACTGGTATATTGTATACTGTGGTGGAAGGTTGGGATTTAAGAATTTACCTGAGAGTGGAAGAATGGTTTAGTCTGTGACAGCTGAACATATTTAAGGCTGCCGGTTGTCATTAGAGGGTTAATTGTGCTGTGAAGAAGCTCGATTAGTGAATTGTTGTAAGGAGAGCTGTATGGCAAATAAATACTTTCTGTTCCACTACACTTCCCTCACTGTGTTTCCAGCCACTAAGGGCCGCCCTGTTATATACACACACACACACACACACACACACTACCTCTCCTGGGTTACCTGCATCGCCCCCAGCAGGCTTCATGAATCAGAAGACGCTTCATCTTTGCCACGGCCACCAGGTTGGACTGATTCAGATCAAAGGTCGAAGGTCACCGCTGAATCAGTACTGTACCGCTGTAAGCTGAACATGTGCCACCTCCTGCAGTAACTTTAACTGTGATATTTTTAAAATCCCCACCGTGATCAGCCTCAGGTCGTCTCACCTGTCTCCTAGTGTGTTCTGGAGGGTTACCTCTACACCTCATAAAAGGATTTAAACACACTGATTCTGAACAGGAAGTTGTTCAGGTGGAGGCACTGCTTCACCTGAGCAGGGTTCCAGGTGAGCTGAGTCTTCATAACGTACCTGTAAATGTGACGGCAGGAAAGAGGTGTGTCCCTCTGGGGTCACCTGGATGAAGTGTGGGAGTTGAGCCTAGACAGAAGGAGGATGAAGAGCTTCAGTTCTTCTCATCAGAGGAGCTGTCCAGCTTCATTCCACCTGTTTGCACCAAAGACGAGCTGCAGAGACACCTCAGGCAGTGACTGTCTGTGCCTCACTCACACACCTTAATGGGAAGCAGCTGGGCCAGAGATTTGGGCACACACTCTGCAGCTCAGACTGAGTCCACTCGGGGGCGCTGCAGCCTCACGCAGACAGAAGAAAACTGACACGGTTTCTTCCGTCTGTGCTGAGATTACCGAAGGGAAGTGTGAGGTTCAGACTTGGTGTTTCCTGCTCTGAACACAATCTTTGGTTTTCTGGATGATCGGAGGTAAGCGGACACTTTCAGCTTCCTGCAGACTCACTAACAAAAACCCAAACATGAGGTCTGACACAGACAGAGGCAGCTTGTTGTTGTCCTCGTCCTCACATCTTTAATTAATGGAATAAACACAGGGATTAGATTATTTTTTTTACATTTATAGTATATTCCAGGATGTAGGCACCGGTTGCAGGTTCGAGCCCCGGCTTGGACAGTCGTTGTGTCCTTGGGCAAGACACTTCACCTACCGCCTACTGGTGTTGGCCAGAGGGGCCGATGGTGCGATATGGCAACCTCGCTTCTGTCAGTCTGCCCCAGCTGTGGCTACACCTGTAGCTGCCTCCACCAGTGTGTGAATGTGAGAGTGAATGAATAGTGGAATTGTAAAGCACTTTGAAGGTCTCGAAAAGCACTATATAAATGCAATCCATTATTATTATTATTATTATTATTATTATTATTGTTGCTGTGATAACAAAAACCAACAATAGCATGATTTGAAAGAGCACTGAGACAAAGAAAGCTTGAATCAGGCAGAAAGGTGAGAGGTGTGCTGGTGGCTCAGGGTGTCATGTTGAGGAGAGCCAGGATGAAGGTCAAGGTCAAAGTCAAATTTATTTATATAGCACATTTCAAACAGCTGATGCTGCACAAAGTGCTTAACAATATAAAAATGGTATTAAAAAGCAACAATATAATACAATAATAACAGTAAAAAAACAATAATAGGACAGTAAAAGAATTAAAACAATAACTAAACTAATTCAAATAAGGCCAAAATGCTTGGGTCATAGT
Source organism: Copadichromis virginalis (assembly GCF_057382275.1). Classification (NCBI taxonomy): domain Eukaryota; kingdom Metazoa; phylum Chordata; class Actinopteri; order Cichliformes; family Cichlidae; genus Copadichromis; species Copadichromis virginalis. The sequence continues at coordinate 18,210,798 of NC_140619.1, forward strand.
GTGTTAAAAGCCAGGGCATAGAAATGTGTCTTTAGTAATGATTTAAATTGCTCAAGTGTTTGTGCAGATCTGATATTTAAGGGGAGACTATTCCAAAGTCTGGAACCTGCCACAGAGAAGGATCTATCACCACAGGATTTGAGGTTAGTCCGTGGGATGGACAGCATTAGTTTTGAGCTAGACCTCGTGGTTTTTCCTGGAGCATAGGCAGAGAGGAGCTCAAACAGGTAAGGAGGGGCTCGGGCATTAAGTGACTTAAAAACAAAAAGTAGAAGTTTAAATTGGATCCTGTAGGAGACAGGAAGCCAGTGTAAAGAAGCTAAAACTGGGGTTATATGCTCTCTCCGTTTGGTACCAGTTAGCAGGCGACCAGCTGCATTTTGAACCATCTGAAGACGATGGATGGTGGCCTGATCTAGACCATAATACAATGAATTGCAGTAGTCTAATCTGCAAGTAAGAAAAAGGTGAATAACACGCTCAAAGACGTTAGCCAGAAGGTATGGCTTTACCTTGGCTAGCTGTCTTAACTGAAAAAAACAGGACTGAACTCACCTGCTTAGTCAATTTAAAAGAACCATCAATGTAGACACCGAGGTTTTTTACATGTGTTTTACAATACGAGGAAAGGGTGCCCAGAGTGCACTGGTCAACGCCCTGTAGAGGTTTTCTGGCCTCTGTGAGGAGAAACCTAACTAACTGATGAGGTAATTTATGTTATGTGGGAATGCCTCGGGATCAGCAGAGATTTCTGGAACTGCCTCTGCGACCTGACACTAGAAAAAAAAAAAAAAAAAAAAGAGGCTGGTTGCAACTTTTCCATCAGCTGCCATTGTAAGAACATAGAAATTTGTAAAGATGGACTTGCAGTGAGCTGAAACATGTTCGCTCATCATCTGTTGACGTAGATCATGTGATCACACATCTTACTTCATGGCTAGACTACTGCAATTCCCTCTATGCTGGCCTAGATCGTTCCTGTCTACATCGCCTTCAACTGGTGCAGAACGCTGCCGCTCGCCTGTTGACTGGTTCAAAAAAAAAGAGACCACATCACTCCGGTTCTCTGCTCTCTCCACTGGCTCCCAGTTGCCTTTAGGATTGATTTTAAAATCTTATTGCTGGCTTTTAAGGTTTTAAATGGCACTGCACCTTCTTACCTGTCAGAACTCCTTAGTACTTATCGCCCCAGGAGATCTTTGAGGTCAGCCGACCTGATGCTTTTAGATGTTCCCAGGTATAAATTAAAGACAAAGGGAGAGAGGGCGTTTGCTGTGGCTGCACCCAGACTGTGGAACAGTTTACCTCCTCACGTCAGACTCTCCAAAAGCCTAGAAACTTTTAAAACCGCTCTTAAAACTCACCTCTTTTCATTGGCTTTTAGAAAGGTTTAATTTATTTGTTTTATATATTTTTATTTTATTTTTATCAGCGAGGTGTTATTACGAAATTGTGTTCTATTGTATTTTATCTGTATTTACTGTACAGCACTTTGGTCAGCCTTGGTTGTTTTTAAATGTGCTCTATAAATAAACTTGACTTGACTTGACTTGACACTGACTCACACACTGCAGAGCTGATTTAATGTGGTTTTATTGCTCAGGTTAAACATCCAGGAAAACAAATCTGAGAACCTGCAGAAGATTCATGTGGCTTCTGTCCCACACAGATTACAGACTTTAAATATTCAGCACAGAGCCCTGACAAAATCAACACATCATTACTATTATTATTTACACTCTGAACATCTACCAGGACACAGCGACCCTCTCAGAACCGTGGTTATAGTTTGGTTACTTTTTTACCCACATGATGAAAACAGAGCTTTCACCTTTCTGATCAACTCTTACAGACATCGCACAGTTGTTCGGTTAGAAACTCTCTATGAGTGGGGTAAATATTTAGAAATCCACACCCACCTGAACCAAACCCCTACCCGACCAGGAAGTGGATGTTGTTAGGAGGCTAACACTGATTGTCATTAGCTTCTAAACAGACTGCAGGAAGTAGATTCACAGACGAGTTTCTGCTGCACGCTCTTTGTCTCACTGCAACACAAATACAATTCAAGGAAAGATTAGATGAAACTCCAGCCACCTTCAATGTGAGCAGAGGCCATCGCGGAACACCTGGAAACAGCTGTGAGGGCGGTCTCATGTTTGTAGCTGCCATGAAACAGATTCCGTCCGATTACTGTGAGCTGACAGAAGGTTTTCAGAAAGTTGTGAAAAGGTTTGTGAGATCCAGCAAAGCGAGCGCAGCTGCATTCAGAAAGGTGTCCAGCATGAGTTTACCTGATCAAACAAACCAACAAACAGTAAACCAGACAGAGTCCGCCATCTTTACGGCTCCTCGTCGTCACTCTGCTGCGTCTTCTCCTCGCTCAAGCAGCTCTCATCGATGTTCTCCAGAGAGTCAGCTCGCTGCACCGTCAGCTCTGACACGCTGATGCACGGCAGCGTGTTCTGCTCTGGGAACATCCATGGCTTCAGGCCCGGGTTGTGTTTCCTCTTCCACTCCGGGTACTTTACAGAAGCCTTGTAGATCTTCCTCATAGCCTAAGATGACCAAAATGAGATGGGACAGAAACACATTCAGATGGGTCAGAGACACGTTCAGGACACGTTCAGATGGGACAGAGACACAGCCTGATGGGACAGAGACACAGCCTGATGGGAATAGAGGTCGTTTACCTTTGGAGCTACAAACTGGGACACCCTGTTCACCACCCACTTTGGTAAAGAACCTGCAGACAGAGACAATGGTGCCGAGGGTCAGGCTGAGTCAGTTCAGTTTAAACATGAAGCACAGATCGAGTTTACAGAGAGAACATTTGTACATAACACACACACACACACACACACACACACACACACACACACACACACACACTGTATTTGGCCAGTAGAAGAGGTACTGTATTTAGTACTTCTTCCACTAGCCACAGGTCTCACCTCTGGGGTCCACCTGAGTCAGGTAGTAGAGGGTGGAGCTGGTGGCTCCGTTGGACTGGATCAGGTACCCCGTGAGCAGAGAGACGGCTCGGACGTAGTCCTTCTTTGGAGGATATTTCTGAGGTGGACAAAGGAGCAGTGAGTGATTGACTGCACTGTCCACTTGGCAGATATAACCTCACACATCACACCTCAGTGTGCATCTGTATACTGATGATACTGTGCTCTATTCTCTGGAGTGGTATTTACAATTAAAACTTTCACCTACTGATCTGAAGTCTGTGATTGATTGTGCAACCATGAATCTGCTGGGGTCTGACTGGGTCCTAGTGATAAAGCTCCCCTATGGAGTCTGCTCTTCTAATAAAATGTTTTTGTGTCTTTATGCTCCATATGTCACTAAATGAGTATAAAACCCACCAAGTCACAGTCAGAGCAGTGAAATACTGACCGGGTGTTTGACCGAGTAGTTGATGATCATGTAGTCGTTGCCGAGTGGAAGCCAAGATCTCATCGTCACAAAGTCTCTGTTTTTCAGCGGGCTCGGGCATTTCCCTTCAAACAGAACACAAACACATCCACAAAGGTTCAGACAGAATCAGATATTTGGCAACTAAAAACCAGCTAACCCTTTTGGACCAGCACAGACTCCGGCTCAACCTAACCTCAGTTTGATCTGAATTAAGAAGCAGAAAGTTAGAGGCCGCCCAGGTCCTTTAGACCTGAGTCTATTAGATAGATATGATACAAACCACTGCAGCGCAGTACCTGTAATACCTACAGCATGTTCTAATCGCTCTAATAGGATATTATGGTCGACAGTATCGAACGCTGCACTGAGGTCTAGCACTGCTATGCAGATGATACCGAGCTCTATCTGTCCATGAAGCCAGATAACACACGGCAATTAGTTAAACTGCAGGAATGTCTTAACCTCCTAAGACCCAAACTCTTCCACAGCATGCATTTTTAATTTCTCTTTGATATTTGGGCATTTTTTGATTTTTTTTTTTTTTTTAAACCTGATTTTTGGGGTGGTTGGCCCGGAAAAGGCCCAACCACAAAAATGAGATCCACATGAGGATATTCATTTAAAATTTCAATAGAACAGTGGCAGTATGTCCTCATAAGTGGATATCAGGCCCATGTAGAGCAAAATTTTGTATTTCGGTCTAGACAACCCAAAATGTGATGTCCACATATGTGGACGCCAGGTCCTAGGGGGTTAAAGACATAAAGACCTGGATGGCCACTAACTTTCTGCTTCTTAATTCAGATCAAACTGAGGTTATTGTACTCGACCCCGAAAAGCCTAGAAATATGGTATCTAACCAGATTCTTACTCTGGATGGCATTACCTTGGCCTCCAGTAACACTGTGAGCAACCTTGGAGTCATTTTTGACCAGGACATGTCCTTCAATGCACATATTAAACAAATATGTAAGACTGCTTTCTCTCATTTGTGCAACATCTCTAAAGTTAGAAATATCCTGTCTCAGAGTGACGCTGAAAAACTAGTTCATGCATTTATTACTTCCAGGCTGGACGACTGTAATTCATTATTATCAGGAAGTCCTAAAAACTCCCTGAAAAGCCTGACAGACACAGTCTCTACTTTTAAGATTAGGCTTCAAACTTTCCTTAGTTATGCTGCAACAGGTGTAGGCTGCTGGGGGAGTCCCACGATGCACTGCGTTTCTTCTTCACTCACTATGTGTTAACAGTCCTCTCTGCGCTGAATCATACCTGTTATTAACCTCTGTCTCTCTTCCACAACATGTCTTTATCCTGTCTTCCTTCTCTCACCCCAACCAATCACAGCAGATGGCCCCGCCCCTCCCTGAGCCCGGTTCTGCCGGAGGTTTCTTCCTGTTAAAAGGGAGTTTTAACAGGAAGTGCTTGCTCATAGGGGTCATATGATTGTTGGGTTTTTCTCTGTATGTATTACTGTAGGGTCTACCTTACAATATAAAGCAACTTGAGGCGACTGTTCTTGTGATTTGGTGCTATATAAATAAAATTTAATTGAAATTGAATCAAATCTTTATTATTATTTATGTATTTATTTATCAGCAGCCACGGCGTAGCCACAGCGGGCTGGGGTGATGTGCCCACAGGCTCTGCCGGGAGCCAGCTGCGCCATAGCGGGCCGAGCCCAGGCCCAGAGGCCCAAGATCCCCCCCGTCCCCCCGGAAAAGGCCCAACCGGTTAGAGTATCTTTTATACCTGTCATTTGAGTGTCATGTTAAACCACATCACTGGGTCTCCCTACTTCCACAACATCGATTGCTACTTCCTCTTGTTCCCTTAGGTCTTTGTCCACCATTCACCTTATTGTTCCCTCTGCCTGTCTCACCATTCTGGTGCTGTGCTGAGGTGTTTTATGGCATGTATTACATCACCGCTCAGTAAAGGAACTAACAGGAGTAATATCCCACGTCTGCATTGACCGTCAGCCTGCCGATGTCATACGTATCGATCATGTTGGTGTCCCACTTCTTCCGGTAGCTGGTGTCATGGAGGACGTCGTACAATGTCTCTGCTGTCACGTCCTTACAGACTATCCTCATCTGAGGCACAGAAAGAGAGAGGGAGAGAGTCAGGCAGAGGTTAGGACCAATCACGCTCAACTCTAACCACCAGTTTCCATGATGGTGTACTGTGACATTTAGATGTGCCATGGGATTTTATTACTTGAACTCTGCAACTGCATGAAATGTTAGAAACATAAATATGTTGGGATTGTAGGAGGAAGACGGGGAACTCAGAGGGAACCCACAGTGATGACTCCTAAGAAAAAAAGTTCATGAATTTGAGTCACCTGGTGTCCAGGTTTTCCCTGGTAGTGCTATCTTTAAGGGGAGGGTGTGATGACCCAGGAAACAGCAGGTGTGCTGTGTTCTACAGGAGCTGATTGGAGTGCTGCATGAGCTACATCCACACTGAGTTTCTTCAGTGGAACAGCCTGTCTTGGAGATTCTTTACACCCTTCAGTGCTTCCCAGCACAGGATTATCCCATACTCACAGGAGCACGCTGCTCATGATGAAGAAGGGAGGTCTAGCTCAGCTATTGAGGAAGCAAATATAATACAATCTTATTCCCTTGCCACCAATATTCATGGCTAATGTGCAGTCTGAGGAGTAAATGAACTGCATTTGAATGTCACACATTTATGTGACTTCAGGGATACATGTCTAATTGCATTCACAGAGACTCACAGATCTTTTAGCTGATAAACTTCTTAAACTGTTTAAACTTGATTTTAAACCTGTGGGTTAAATTTTAGACTCTTTAACTAACAGGTCTCCGTGTGTGAGAGTCAGCATCTGTTTTTCTAATCAGCTGAATTCTTCTATTGGGTCACCACAGGGATGTTGTCTCTCTCCGCTACCATATATTTTATACACTAATGATTGTCGTAGTACACAGGCTAACAGGCATTGTAAGCCTCCTCCATGGTGAAGAGTACAGGGAGTGCAGAATTGTTAGGCAAGTTGTATTTTTGAGGAATAATTTTATTATTGAACAACAACCATGTTCTCAATGAACCCAAAAAACTCATTAATATCAAAGCTGAATGTTTTTGGAAGTAGTTTTTAGTTTGTTTTTAGTTTTAGCTATTTTAGGGGGATATCTGTGTGTGCAGGTGACTATTACTGTGCATAATTATTAGGCAACTTAACAAAAAACAAATATATACCCATTTCAATTATTTATTTTTACCAGTGAAACCAATATAACATCTCCACATTCACAAATATACATTTCTGACATTCAAAAACAAATCAGCGACCAATATAGCCACCTTTCTTTGCAAGGACACTCAAAAGCCTGCCATCCATGGATTCTGTCAGTGTTTTGATCTGTTCACCATCAACATTGCGTGCAGCAGCCTCCCAGACACTGTTCAGAGAGGTGTACTGTTTTCCCTCCTTGTAAATCTCACATTTGATGATGGACCACAGGTTCTCAATGGGGTTCAGATCAGGTGAACAAGGAGGCCATGTCATTAGTTTTTCTTCTTTTATACCCTTTCTTGCCAGCCACGCTGTGGGGTACTGCTGTTTTATTTATCTGTATAATGGTCTATGTTCTGATTCTTTAGTTATCCTATTTTGAATATTATATTCTATGTTTCAGTTTATTCTGGTTTAGGGTTTTGTTCTCAGGTTTTGCATTCTTGTGTTTAATGTAGGTTTAGTTCAGTGTCAGTGTCTTCCAGAAACTGGCAGTAGGACTGGGAGTTGAGCTTGACTCCATCCTCAACCCGAAAAGGCCCCACAAGCTCATCTTTGATGATACCAGCCCAAACCAGTACTCCACCTCCACCTTGCTGGCGTCTGAGTCGGACTGGAGCTCTCTGCCCTTTACCAATCCAGCCACGGGCCCATCCATCTGGCCCATCAAGACTCACTCTCATTTCATCAGTCCATAAAACCTTAGAAAAACCAGTCTTGAGATATTTCTTGGCCCAGTCTTGACGTTTCAGCTTGTGTGTCTTGTTCAGTGGTGGTCGTCTTTCAGCCTTTCTTACCTTGGCCATGTCTCTGAGTATTGCACACCTTGTGCTTTTGGGCACTCCAGTGATGTTGCAGCTCTGAAATATGGCCAAACTGGTGGCAAGTGGCATCTTGGCAGCTGCACGCTTGACTTTTCTCAGTTCATGGGCAGTTATTTTGCGCCTTGGTTTTTCCACACGCTTCTTGCGACCCTGTTGACTATTTTGAATGAAACGCTTGATTGTTCGATGATCACGCTTCAGAAGCTTTGCAATTTTGAGACTGCTGCATCCCTCTGCAAGATATCTCACTATTTGTGACTTTTCTGAGCCTGTCAAGTCATTTTGACCCATTTTGCCAAAGGACGTTGCCTAATAATTATGCACACCTGATATAGGGTGTTGATGTCATTAGACCACACCCCTTCTCATTACAGAGATGCACATCACCTAATATGCTTAATTGGTAGTAGGCTTTCGAGCCTATACAGCTTGGAGTAGGACAACATGCATGAAGAGGATGATGTGGACAAAATACTCATTTGCCTAATAATTCTGCACTCCCTGTATTCCCATGGGCTGCCTCCCCATCTTGCCCTGACAGTAGTAAAGGGTGCAGCCATTGATGGTGGTGGATATTCTGTATTTGGGGGGGGGGGTGTTCTTGATAAGCCTCTGTCCTTTGAATCAACTTGTGCTGTTACAACAAAAAAGTTCCAACAATAATTGGACTTTTTCCTGAGGTTGAGAGTTTTTAACATTTCATTTGAAATGACCATTTATTAAAAAAAAAAAAGAAAAAAAAAAAGAGGGTTTTTTTTAGTACCATTGCTTGGCTACAGTAATCTGTCCTTGACCAACCAGACTTGGTAACCTGGTTAGTAAGATTTCAGGGAGGTCTCAGGTCCAGTTTCTGGACAGGTGCTGAGGAAGGAAACATCTGTCATGTCTGAGAGGATGGTCTGAACATCCTCTCTTCAGGTCGTTGGTATAAAGTGCCTGCAGTGACGAGACCACAGAGTGTCTTTTATACCTGCTGCTGATATGATGGTTATTAAAGCTAACCTATAAGTGTTGTTGCCATCACTATTGCACTTTGTTACTGATAAAACTTGGGCTGTTCTTTAATTTTTTAAATGTTTGTGTTGTTTGATGTGTGGACATGTTTCCCATTGGGGACAATAAAGTTACCAATTAGTAGTCTGACAAACTGTCTTAAGACAATTGGCAAACGATTTTCTGCAGCTTAATGCAGACGAAACTGTTTCATTAAGCCCCAAATTAGACAACATCCTGGTTCTTTCTCATTGATGGTGAAAGATGCTGCTCAAAATCTTGATTTTTGATCTTTGACTTTTGATGCTCACATGAAGTCTGTGACCCACTCTTGCTTTTCCACTTAAGAAATATCAATCAGAGCTCCCTGACCTGCTGTCCATCTACACCAAGCAGTGCAAGTCCAAAGCTAGGAAGATTATGATGGACCTCTCCCATCCCAACAATGGACTCTTCTCACTGTTGAGGTCTGGGAAGCGCTTCCGCTCCCTTAAGGCCAAAACAGAGAGAATGAGGAGGAGCTTCTTCCCCCAGGCTATTCGGGCCCTGAACCAGGTGTAGGACTAGACTCTCCCACACATCACCACACGCACCACCACACATTTCCTATAATCCCATAATTCCTAGAATTTATAATCTTTATAATCTCTTCTGCTATTTGCACAGTCTTTACTGTAAATTCCTAAGTTAATTTGTAAATTTTGTAGTAAACTGTAAATATTGTAAAACTTTTCTTCTGTCATTTAATGGTCGGGCATTGTACAGCTACAAGCATTTCACACCCATGTCATACTGTGTATGGTTGTGTGTGTGTGACAAATAAAATTTGAATTTGAAATATCACTAAACTCAGAACTGCTGTCTCCATAAATGAATTAGAGAGGCTTGTTCATGCCTTCATCTCCTCCCGCTTAAAATATTTTGATGCTCCTTTCTCCCGTCTGTCAAAGACTTCTATAAATTACCTACAAGCTGTTGAAAATGCTGCAGTAACACTTTTAAATCACTCAGAAATTCTCACTTCATTGTTAAAATCTTTGCACTGGTTTCCAGTTTGGTTCGGATACCAGTTTAAACTCTTACTTTGACTGCCTTACAAGGAGAGAGCCCAACTTATATCATCCTTATAAGATCCTTAGATCTACAGATCGTGGTCTTCTGGTAATTCCACAGAGCTGTTTGAAAACTAGAGGGGATCATGCTGTCTAAATCTCAGCTCCAAAACTGTGGAACAGTTCATCTCCCCCTCTGTGCACCAGTGGCTCTGTGGCTGAAAACATCTATTCAGGCACACATTTGGATAATAATCTTGTGTAATATGTTGTTATTTTTAATATCCCTGAAAAACACTTTGTAATAGATTCTTGTCTTAAAATGTGCTCACACACACACACACGCACGCACGCACGCACGCACGCACACACATGGAATACTTGACAGATACATTTAAATAACTAAGATTTTATATTTTATGATTTCAGTTTCACAGTGTCACAACTGCAGTGTTGGGGCGGTGCAAGAGAAACCCTTCAGTTTCTTTTGCGGTTTATGTGACGTCACAGTTTTCTGGTTCTGGCTGATAATAGTTTGATTCCTGTGTTTTCTGAATAAAAGAACCAGCGGCTTCCATTTAGTTTTATTCAAATGGCGCCAAATCCCAACAGTGCTGTGTGCTGTAAGGCCAACATCTTAGAATAATCCGCCTCATTCAGAGCTCTCGTGTGGTTTCCTGTTGGGTCTTTTCAGGATAAACCAAAGTGACCTGTTAGCAGAGGAGACACCTGATCAAGTGTTGCTCAGAGGCATCTCAGCAGCTAACCTGAGCAGCTTCACTTTCTCTGCTCTGACCTTATCAGGTGTTCTCAGGTTTCAGTGCTTTAGCATCCGGTTTTATCTCTTTGAACTCTTTCAGGCTCAGACCATCTTCAAACTCGGACATCAGTCATCCTAAAGGGAGCTCCACAAGGATCCATCTCAGGTCCTCTGCTCTTTTATAGTTAGACATTTAACATCTGCTCCATTTCTACTGTGATGACACAAAAGATCATCTTCAGCTTCCTTATTTCAGCAGCTTCACCAACTCAGACCGAGGTTTCTAACAAAGCTCAGCTCAGGTTAGAAGATTTCATCGTTCCCACAAAATCTCCAAAAAAACTAATCACGTGTTCTTATCTAACACAGTCGACCAATATTATCAGCCCAAGACTTTATTCCTTGCACAGGGACAGAAACTTCATCTGTTAGTGAGGATAATCCCTGATAATCTGAAGGCTGTGATTGGCTCTGATTCTCTGTAATAACCAGACTGCAGTCGTCTCCATTCTCCTCCATGAGGTTACCTGCTGTATTGAGTTTTTAAGTCCATCAGGGTCGTATTTGCAGTTCTGGTGTTTTGTTGGACCTGATGAGTTTCTGCATCACGTGTGAGGCAAACAGAGCTACAGTGGGGCAAAAAAGTATTTAGTCAGCCACCGATTGTGCAAGTTCCCCCACCTAAAATGATGACAGAGGTCAGTAATTTGCACCAGAGGTACACTTCAACTGTGAGAGACAGAATGTGAAAAAAAAATAAAATCCACGAATCCACATGGTAGGATTTGTAAAGAATTTATTCGTAAATCAGGGTGGAAAATAAGTATTTGGTCAATAACAAAAATACAACTCAATACTTTGTAACATAACCTTTGTTGGCAATAACAGAGGTCAAACGTTTACTATAGGTCTTTACCAGGTTTGCACACACAGTAGCTGGTATTTTGGCCCATTCCTCCATGCAGATCTTCTCGAGAGCAGTGATATTTTGGGGCTGTCGCCGAGCAACACGGACTTTCAACTCCCGCCACAGATTTTCTATGGGGTTGAGGTTTGGAGACTGGCTAGGCCACTCCAGGACTTTCAAATGCTTCTTACGGAGCCACTCCTTTGTTGCCCGGGCGGTGTGTTTTGGATCATTGTCATGTTGGAAGACCCAGCCTCGTTTCATCTTCAAAGTTCTCACTGATGGAAGGAGGTTTTGGCTCAAAATCTCACGATACATGGCCCCATTCATTCTGTCCTTAACACGGATCAGTCGTCCTGTCCCCTTGGCAGAAAAACAGCCCCATAGCATGATGTTTCCACCCCCATGCTTCACAGTAGGTATGGTGTTCTTGGGATGCAACTCAGTATTCTTCGTCCTCCAAACACGACGAGTTGAGTTTATACCAAAAAGTTCTACTTTGGTTTCATCTGACCACATGACATTCTCCCAATCCTCTGCTGTATCATCCATGTGCTCTCTGGCAAACTTCAGACGGGCCTGGACATGCACTGGCTTCAGCAGCGGAACACGTCTGGCACTGCGGGATTTGATTCCCTGCCGTTGTAGTGTGTTACTGATGGTGACCTTTGTTACTTTGGTCCCAGCTCTCTGCAGGTCATTCACCAGGTCCCCCCGTGTGGTTCTGGGATCTTTGCTCACCGTTCTCATGATCATTTTGACCCCACGGGATGAGATCTTGCGTGGAACCCCAGATCGAGATTATCAGTGGTCTTGTATGTCTTCCATTTTCTGATGATTGCTCCCACAGTTGATTTTTTCACACCAAGCTGCTTGCCTATTGTAGATTCACTCTTCCCAGTCTGGTGCAGGTCTACAATACTTTTCCTGGTGTCCTTCGAAAGCTCTTTGGTCTTGGCCATGGCGGAGTTTGGAGTCTGACTGTTTGAGGCTGTGGACAGGTGTCTTTTATACAGATGATGAGTTCAAACAGGTGCCATTCATACAGGTAACGAGTGGGGGACAGAAAAGCTTCTTACAGAAGACGTTACAGGTCTGTGAGAGCCAGAGATTTTCCTTGTTTGAGGTGACCAAATACTTATTTTCCACCCTAATTTACGAATAAATTCTTTACAAATCCTACCATGTGGATTCATGGATTTTTTTTTCACATTCTGTCTCTCACAGTTGAAGTGTACCTCTGGTGCAAATTACTGACCTCTGTCATCATTTTAAGTGGGGGAACTTGCACAATCGGTGGCTGACTAAATACTTTTTTGCCCCACTGTACAAGAGATCACCAGCTAATCCAGATCAGCTCCTCTGTCTGCCTGAAACAAACTGAACCATCTGAACATTAATCAGACAGACAACTGCTGCCTCCCCCTGTGAATGATTATGTGGAGCAGGTTATTATTAACGTGGAGCTGACCGTTCATGTGGACCACAGGAAGTTTCTCTGTACCATTTCCAGCTCTGCTGCTTTGGTCACTGTTTGCATCGTTGTTGCAGCGCAGCCTGAACGATGACAAACCAAAGTGTTCATGTAAAATATTCTCAGCCAGGAAACACCAGACTGTAATTTCCCCCTGTAGGCATGGAGAGATCTGAGCTCCAGATTTCCACCTGTCAGAGTTTCACAGTGGTCATGTGAGATGGTTTGTTACTGTAGGACGTCACTTTTTTCCACTGCTGTAATCGTGCTGGAGCCGCGGTCATTGATATGGTGATGGCAAGCGCTGTAAACTCTCCGTGTAACTCAATCAGCGAGACTCCGCTCGCCGTTAATCATTCATAAAGTCCCAAGCGCCGAGGCATTGTGTCTGTCACTCAGTCCGTCTCTCCTGCAAGAAACCTTTCAGCTCACTCAGGAGCTGAGCCAGGGTCTGTAGTTCTACGCACTGCCTTGCTTCACAGCACGTTGGAGACGACGAGCAGAGGTTCATTTACTTCAGATAAAATAAAGACACCACGATTACAAAGACCTACAAGTTCCCCCCGAGGTCGTGCACACGTCCCCTCCCCCTTGAGGTCATCCACACGTCCCCCTCCACCCATCATCTCCAGCTTTCATCAGCAGGGCGAGGTCATTTATGGTGCTGGAGAGTTTCATTTACTCTTTACAGCCTTCAGCAGCAAGAGATGTGACTCGCAAACGGCAGAGACTCCACAGCCAGTCACATAAGATGACAGAAATCAGCTGAACAGGTAAAACAGCTCTGTCAGTGCCCAGAATTACCACAGCGCCCTTCAGCTGGTGATAACAGGAGTATCACCCCCCCCGACCCCCACATAGATGGGCTTCTGCAGGTCAGACGTGAGGAAGCAGCCCGTGTTTTTGACTGGGCCATGCAGAAAGCTTACATGGAACCATTAACCAGTAACCAGTAAGCATGTCCGTGTTTGAATCCACGTGTGCTAGGAAGACAAATCAGACTGCAGGACAATGTTTTTAATCTCGGTTTTGTGGTTTTCACATGACGGGAAGCTGTGACTTAGGTAAATCAGCAGGTGATCATGTGACCTGTTTGGTCGCTGGCTCCATCAGCAGCTCTGAATTAGTCATGAGGCAGAAGAAGAAGAAATGCCTCGCTGCTTTCCAAAGAGTTTATAAATTATTTACACACAGGAATCATCATCATCACCTCACCATCACCTCTGTGTACTTAGAACAGAGACACTCCTCCTCGCACTCACACTTCCTCCCGTCTGCTCAGAGACTTTCTGTAATTGGGCCTGGGTCACCAGAGAAAAGACGTGAGAGAGAATCACCCAAAGAAGTCCCTTGAATTCACCAAATACCAGCTAAGCGTGTCATCTTGCTGATGTCTTGACTCAGATGCCAGAGGACACCTTTGGTGTAAACAAGACACCAGCAGCGCTAACAAAACACACCAATTACCTGGTCAGGTAACTGGCAAGACTCAGAACTGGAGTTACAGCCAACGACCAATGACTGTGTCACATTTTAACCACAAGCAAACTTTAAAATGTCTTCAGCTCAGTGAGGTCCATTAACAAGAACTTTCCAATCTTCTTATCCAGGTCATGGCCAGGCTGGAGCCTATCACAGAGGTGGGAAACACCTGGATGGGCTGGCAGCTCATCACAGGGCTAACCCAGAGAGAAAGACAACGGTCACACTCACATTCACTAGTAGGTCTACTTAACTAACTTAGAGTCACCAGGTAACTTCACATGAAGGTATTTGGAGTGAGCCTTAATGCTGAATGCTCACTTCACTTCTCTTCCTTAGGTGTGGAAATGCTGGTGTGCACATCCACCTGCACAACACCTGGCTCATTTATCACCATCCATAAGTGTCCTGCAGATTCGCTACAACACTTCCAGCAGCTGAACACGAAACAACAAGACTGTATGCATATTTATCAGATTTACTCTCATTTTTAAGTTACAAGAACATTTTTTATTAAATAACCTTTGTATGTTTTGTGTTCTAATGTACAGCCACATGTGTTGTTTAACCACAGCCAGTCACAGTGCAATGGTAGGGATGGACAAGAGGAGTGAGATGACTGTAAGTACTACAGGAAGGAATGATGGCGGATTCAGGAAACTGAAACAATGAAAGAGGTTATAAATAGATGCAATATGGTGCAAATCTAAAAATCTTTTGATCAAGAAATACACTTAACTGTTACAGATATTAATTTGATCGAGTCTAGATGGCCCGACCAAGTGATATACGCAGCCTTTAACACCTATTGTGGCAGAGTACTTAATCACAGGACAATACCGGCTCAGGTTATTGAGATCATTCAGGACTTCTGGGGGGTATGTTATAACACTTCAAAGGAGAACTTGATAAGTGCGCACAGCCCAAAATAATCAGTGTCCCCATTGGGTGCTGGCGTATGTATAACTGGGGGTGATTTCAGATTAGATCACAAGATGGACTGCTCAACAGGTAAAGAGTAGCAGGTGACCAAGTGCCACATGACTGGGAGCGGCCGGCCCAGGTTCCAGTGTGATGCACGGCCCTTTGCTGCTGTCAGCTCTGTTCAAGGAGTTACCCACATTCAGTTTCGGTAATACTTTTCTCAAGTGGACCAAAATCATATCCAGTGACCCACCCGTCAGGGGTGCCCTCTTTCACCTGTTTGCCCTT
The DNA here is from genome assembly GCF_057382275.1 of Copadichromis virginalis. Lineage (NCBI taxonomy): Eukaryota > Metazoa > Chordata > Actinopteri > Cichliformes > Cichlidae > Copadichromis > Copadichromis virginalis. The sequence continues at coordinate 18,226,196 of NC_140619.1, forward strand.
GTTCTCAGGAAGAATCTCCTTCTCCAGCAAGCTATCCGACTTTCCCTCTGCAGAAATCCTCAAATTTAGAGTCGCTCTGACTGAAGCCGAGAGCTTTGGTTTCACTCGTCACTGTCCCCATGCTGCATTAGCTGCTCTAGCCTGAGGTAGGGATTCAAACCTTCAGTGGGTTGCTGTAACATCAGAGTTCTGTACCACCCACCCTCACAGAAGTGACTGAGCAAAGCTTTAACCTCCTTCACACTTTTCGCCTTTAACTTCATGGAAAATGTTCTTTGTGTATTTGAAAATGAACCTTCAGGTGTGACTGCATCCATCAGAGTGATCCAGCTGCACACCATGGATCTGGATTCAAAACCGATTCAGTCGTCCTTTATTCATATAGCACCAAATCACAGCAACAGTTGCCCAGAGAAGCTTCATGTTGTAAAAAAACAGACCCTACAAAGGAGCTTCTTGCTGAGGAACCTCTGACTTTCCTCAGCACCAGTTTGCGGCTGCGAGTGGGTTAACAGGCTGAAAGATGAAGCTTACTCCGAGGATCGAAAGAGCCTGTTAGAAACTGTAAAAATACTTAAACATGAACAAACGCTCAAGTTTGTTTCAAGTCTTAAAGCACCAAACAAAACTGCACACACTCCATAAAGTGAATGTAGGCAGTCTGGGGGCCCACTGCAGCGTCCAGGACCCAGAGTACTGTGATCCGCCCCTGTTCTCACATCAAACAGTGGCTCCCAAGATCTGATTGGTCGTCAATAAGCTGAAACTGGCTGAGCAGGTTCGGGAGGAGAGCTGGTTAAATGTTTGCAGAGCTGCTGAGGTACCTGCCTCCAGGTACAGGTGACACCTGTCAGGTGGGCAGCATCACACATGAACCGTAACAGGAGTTCTGATGAAGCAGGCCTGTTAACCCTTCTGTTACCCACAATGCACCTGGACCTCTGACAGCTGGCACTTTAATGAGGCTGACGCCCTGTGACAGGTGTAGATTTCACCTGTTTGTACCAAAGTAACACAGATTCACAGGTTGCACCACTTCCAGGAACTTTCAGGTGTTTACACTGAGCAACTTCCTGTTTCCACCTTAAAGATAAATCAGTAAAAGTCATCAATCGATTGATCAGTGATCAGATTTCACCGATCATTCGATTGATTGATGGATGTGTTTCTGTGTTTACAGTCCAAGTACCTCATTTACTCCAGTAGCTTCAGCATCAAATCTTTGTGAATCACCATGGTGACCTCAAACTCCAAAATAAAACAACCAATCAAACTTTCTGAAGAGATGATGACACATGATCAAACCCTGTAGTTAGTGACTAACGGACTAACCAACCCACCGACTAACTGACCGTCTGCGCTAGCCCGTGCAGTTCTCAGAGGAAACTTTCACCATAATGTTTCCAGAGTAACTCTGGGATGAAGTAATGGAGTAAATGTACTCAGTTACTTTGAGTATTGCTTTTATTGTGAAGGAGCGCGGTCTTTTCGCAGTAAAAGCGTCAGCGGTGACGCGGCTCACCTTGAGCTTCTGCACGGTGCTGCTGTCCTCCTCGCGCCCCCACACCGTCACCCCTCCCTTGCTGTAGCGGCTGGTCCAGCCCTCCGTGCTCAGGCACTGCTCTCTGAACGAACAGAAGTCCGAGTCGTCCGGGATTTGCACCGGCATCTCCGATCAGCTGCCCACCGACCTTTGCACCTCACTGCGCCTGCGCGCCGCCCTCACACCACTAACAGGTAGCTGCTGTCCCGGCGGGGGGATGTGAGCGGCAGCGGTTGATGATGCCGCTTTTATCTGCTCCAGCACACAGATAGGACGGAGAGAAAGAGGTCCCACTCTGCTGCTCAAACACTACAATACCCACAAGGCTCGGCGAGGGCGGGGCCTATTGAGCACCTGCTGGACAGGTGAAGGCACAGTTGAAGTAGTCCAGGTGGAAGGTTCACCAATGAGATGGAGGACAGAAACACCAACAGGAGATTGGTGTTTCTGACCAAATACGACTTTTACACGGACACAAAGACACAGAGAAGCTATAAACCAACAAAAAGAGGTAAACACACAAACACACACACATTTGGAGATTTCACCCCGCCATCCGATGGGTGTGGCGGGGTGAAATCTCAATGGTAACTAAGATGTGATTGTCTGTGTGTCTTCCTCCTCCTGCCTGCGAGGAGCTGCAGGAATCAGAGCGGAGGGAGTCATCTGTCTTCGCGCATCACCTTTGAGGCCCTGCAGCGTGCTGCCTTCACGTTCCTTTGGAAATGTGAGCTTCCCCGGCCGCAGAGAGCTACCTGAATCTCTCTAATCTGAGCTCTAGATTAGCTTTAGATTAAAAACACAAGTCAGCGTTTCCGCCTGTCACCTGGTACAGCAGATAGACAGTGAGACGGTGTAGTTTGGTTGAAAGAAAATAGTTCCTACATAAAACTGTTTGCCCTGACCCCCTGATGGAGCTGCTGAGGTTTCAGTATTTATTTTTGGGAGTCAGCTCCATCACGCTGAAGTAAAGGCAGGCATCTCCCGAAAGGTGGAGAGACAGAGGGCTGAAATATGTCTGAGCGCTTCCTTTAATGCTGACTGTTTGATTTCCAGAGGCTCTTGAAGGCATCGATAACTGATACCTGTTCTCCAGGTGAAGCAGTGGGCGGAGCAAAGTGTGTGCGTGTGAGTCAGATCAGGTGTTATTTTCCATCATGTAACTGAGTCTGTAATGAAGGTCAGAGAGGAGGAGGAAGAGGAGGAGTAAAGTGTGATGAAGGTCAGAGTGTCATGTTCAGGTACTGCCTGATCTGTCAGTGAAACAGATTACCTGGATAAGTGAGTGTGATGTGATGTGAGTGTGCCCCCTGCTGACAGTGCACTGAAACCTGCAGAACTCTGCTCCAACCTTTAACTTCTGCACTTTGATTTTCCAGTTCAGGGGTCATTTCCACTGTAACGAACTCAGTGCTGGACTGTCTCTGAAAATGCTTCTTTTGGGTTTGCTGTGGTTTCTCCAGCTGTTTCCAGCTGCTGTGCTTTGTGCTGTACAAACTAAAGCTGCGTGTGATCTCATGTGGTGCTGTCTGTTCAGAGCAGCGTGCTGCATACGTGCACAAGCTTGGCAGATGATGCAAGTTTATTTTAAAACGATGAGACCCAAATTTCATCCATCCATCTTCTTCCGCTTATCTGGGTCACGGGGACGCTGTCAGATCGCCACCTCCTCCAGCTTCTCTGGGGGAACGCCAAGGCATTCCCAGGCTAGCCGACAGATACAATCTCTCCAGCGTGTCCTGGTCTGCCCCGGGGCCTCGCTGGGGACCACCCAAATTTCATTAGCAATTAAAACCATTCATGTACTTTCAACAGCATCAGGTCTCCTTCTTAACACCAATAAATGTGAATTAATGCAAATTAAATATTGTTCAGATATTATTGTTCCTGTTAAGAATGAGATTTCATGCTTTGGTACAAGCAGTATGGTGGCACGGTGGTTGGCACTGTTGCCACAAAGCAAGAAGGTCCTGAGTTCAATTCCACCATCAGGCCGGGGTCTTTCTGTGTGGAGTTTGCATGTTCTCCCCATGTTTGGTGTTTGCATGGGTTCCCTCTGGGTACTCCGGCTTCCTCCCACTGTTCATTTCACATTTAAGGTTGGCTGGATTCAACAATTATTGAGCTTCCTACAAATATGTGTGATGTCATCCTCTTCGTATCCTTTCTAAAATCGCAGGTTTAAATTAATTTCTTGTCTGTAATTATGATGTTGACAAAATGTATTTTAAGCTTTCAGGTTTTCATCATCAGGTCTTCTTATTCTGGTCGCTCATGTAAATCATAACTCCTCCCATCATCACGATTTCTTCTGGAACAACAAGAAAAAATCACAATTCTGTGACTCCTGGTTCTGAAACACTCCTTGTGATAGACTGTTATAGACCGTTATGTGTTTAATTATTGAAAATTAAAGAACACCTCGTCACCTTCCTGTAACTCATGGGAACATGTCTTTGGTGTGTCTCATCTAAAATCAGTGTTTCATCACGGGCCCAGACTGGATGAGCACCACCCTCCTGCTCTGCTGTAGGTGAAGCGGTCAGAGCTCTGTTCCTGGACCATCCTGTTCCTAACCATATACAGTCTTCTGTTGGAATCACCTCATCTCTGCTATTAACTGGAAGAAGGACGTGTCCTTTAAACGTGTCCACAGGTGTGTCCTACCAAAGGTGTCCTTAAAACTGCTATAAAACGTGACTCTCAGGGGTTTTGGAACGACGTCTTATCTGGACCACATCAGGACAGCAGCATAAACTCGTCTCTATCTTCCATGTCCTCACTGTCATGATGGAAATGCACAACTATACTGACACTATCAAACTTTCTGCTCTTGTCCTTTTGTCAAATAAAGCTTTTTTTTTTAAGTGTGCTGTGTCTGGGTAAAGGTTAAAAGTTAGTATGTGAGTGTGTCACGTGCTTCAGAGCTGCAGACTTCACACTGATTCAGCTTCAGAGCTGTGAGCCTGTGCTGCCCCCTGCTGCCTGCTGCCTGCTATTGCTGAGTGTGGCTTTACTTTGTTTCTATTAGATCTAAGAGAGTTCTGTTGCAGTGCTTCCAGTTTAGTGACTTATTGATTAAAATTATATTTTATTTTATTTCATGTATTCAGTAAAGGAAATACCAACTTTTAGAATAAATAAACTCTAAGATTATCTTATGTTATTGTGTGTGTGTGTGTGTGTGTGTGTGTGTGTGTGTGTGTGTGTGTGTGTGTGTGTGTGTGTGTGTGTGTGTGTTTTAAGGTCAGGTCTGAGCTGAACGGTTTGAACTTTATAACACAATCAAACATTACTATGTTTGTTTACACACGTTGATAAGAGGATGAGGTGTGGTGTAATAACACATGTGTCTGTGCAGATTCTTAGTTTATAACAGACTCGTTTTCCTTAATGATTGGTTATTGGAAAACATAAACATTTGAAATTTATGTTTCAGCTGTGTTGTACTCAGAATTATTGCTTCAATCAATCACCCAGTGCATCATGGGAATCCCCAGCAGCCTACACCTACTGCAGCATAACTAAGGGAGGATTCAGGGTCACCTGGTCCAGCCCTAACTATATGCTTTAGCAAAAAGGAAAGTTTGAAGCCTAATCTTGAAAGTAGAGATAGTGTCTGTCTCCTGAATCCAAACTGAAGCTGGTTCCACAGAAGAGGGGCCTGAAAACTGAAGGCTCTGCCTCCCATTCTACTTTTAGATACTCTAGGAACAACAAGTAGGCCTGCAGAGCGAGAGCGAAGTGCTCTAATAGGGTGATATGGTACTACAAGGTCATTAAGATAAGATGGGGCCTGATTATTTAAGACCTTGTATGTGAGAAGCAGGATTTTGAATTCTGGATTTAACAGGAAGCCAATGAAGGGAAGCCAAAACAGGAGAAATCTGCTCTCTCTTTCTAGTCCCTGTCAGTACTCTTGCTGCAGCATTTTGGATTAACTGAAGGCTTTTCAGGGAGTTTTTAGGATGCCTGGGTCGTTGACCCAGAGTTTTGAGTTTATTATATTATTTATCATTTGTAGTCTTTGGTTTCTTAGAGTTCTATCTTATGGTTTATGTCTCTGTGTCTCCCTGGTCCCACGTCTCTGTTCCCCCTGTTGTAGTGCCTGCCTGTGAGTCTGTGTCTGTAAGTTCAGTCTGTGTTATGTTTCCTGTTTTACTTTGAAAGTCCTTGTCTCATGTAAATGCGTCTGGTTGTGCTTCCTGTGTCTCGTTAGGCCTGATTTGCCCCAGCTGTGTTTCCCTCCTGTTACCAATTCCCTGATTGCTCCCTCTGTGTATTTAAGCCCTGTGTTTCAGTTTGTCCGTGTCATGATCTACCCTTATTTTGCTGTATGTTCTGTCTGTGTAAAGTTTACCTTGTAGTCTCAGTTTTGTTACTTTTTTGGAGTTCAGCGTTAAAGCTGTATTTAAGTTCACCTTTGATTTCTGTGAGTCTACATTTTGGGTCCTTCATGTAGTGATGGGCAGATGAAGCCCCATGAAGCACTGAAGCTTTTCATCCAATTGGTTCACCCCAACGCGAAGCTTCATGAAGCTTCATTTGCTCTAGCAGGACACCTACTGGACGTAAAAATAATAGCTGGCATGAATTTGAAGAGTGTGGCATTTTGCACACAGCCTGTAAATGTCAACAACAAAAGGAGTGTGTAAAACATGTATATTGTAGTGATGGCAGTATACTGTGTATATTTATAGTGGCAGTATGGGAAATGATTATTTGGAAATGCTTGAAATGGAAATGATCATTTACTGTGAGGTGAGGTGTGGTTGGGGTGTGGACAGTGGTTGTGCTTTTGTAACGTTGAGGTATGGACAGCTACACACTGAGGCTTTGAGCCTCAGTCCTGCCTGTTCACATTTTATTCTGTAAAAACAAAATTTTCACTGCTTTTATGACCTTTTTAGTGGGGAGAACATAGCTAGGATTTAATGATTTAACAAATCTTTTGAATCCTTTGTCCTCCACAATGCTAAATGGCTGGGAGTCCTCAATCACCATGCTGACCAGGTCTTCATCTATTTGAGATTGTTCTCCTGAGGAAAGACAATAAAGATAAAGCACAAATATAAATATCACACACGTAACTTATAACAGTTGTATAATATTGTTATATCATTTAGTAACATTACTGCATCCTATATTATCATTGCATTTGATGGCTCACCTGGTCTTGCTCCACAATCGGTGTCCCCCTTATTCTCATGCAAAGCTCTGTAGTGCCTAAGCATGGATGAGGTGTTGTTGTTGTTATATCCCAGCTCCCTGGCACATAGCAAACACTTCACCTTGTACAAAAGTCAAGACAGCTCAACATAAATTGTATTGCACCATCAGTATCATGAAAATACATCTTCTGTAGAAATTTACATACCTTGTTGGGAGGAATAAGATCAAAATGTTCCCACACAGGGGAGGACATCCTCCTCTTCTTAGCTGGCTCCATTCTCTCCTGACTTTCCTCACTCTCATAAACCTCCAAACTGTCTCCAAACTCTCACTAACCGCAACTCTCCATCAAACACCCACATTTTTGAATGAAGTCTGAGGGGTTTATATCGCTGTCATATCTCGCGGCAAAGTTCGAACCACTTCATGAACCAGTCACGTGGTACAGCCGGGCAGCGAGGCTTCGGACGTCATCATTTTCAGCTCCTCCCATAAATGAAGCAAGCCTCGATACGCGCTTCGCGGAAACGCCCCCTCCATTACTCGACACACGCTCCGAAGCCTCGATACAGAACGTCCCATCACTACCTTCATGTCACCACTCCTGCCTGCACACAGCCTTCCCATAACACAGTCGTCCAGCCTGGAAGTAATAAATGCATGAACTAGTTTTTCAGCGTCACTCTGAGACAGGATATTTCTAATTTTAGAGATGTTGCGCAAATGGAAGAACGCAGTCTTACATATTTGTTTAATATGTGCGTTGAAGGACATGTCCTGGTCAAAAATGACTCCAAGGTTCCTCACAGCGTTACTGGAGGCCAAGGTAATGCCATCCAGAGTAAGAATCTGGTTAGACACCATATTTCTAAGATTTTTTACTGTGAATATTAGAGATAGTCTCATGGTCCTCACGTCTTCTCTGGTGTTCTCTTTGTGGTTCTTGCTCCCTCTTCACTCCTCCCCCAGCAGGGTGGCGCTCCTCCCCAGCAGACCTTCCTGGACCCCTGCCTGTTTCCTTTGGGCCCTGTTTGGATGAGCATGAGTGAGTTTCTGCGTGGGACTGGACTGAGAGTGTGTCAGTCACAGACTGTGTGTAGAGGAGTGTGAACGAGTTAGCCTTGCCCTGTACTTTTACCCTGGAGTCCCAGTCCCTTCGTCACAGTACATATGTATATATGTCACCTGGTGTTGTAAATAAACCTCCCTTTAATGGCACAATTCTGAGTCCTGCCTGAGACAGATTAATCATATTTAAGACTGAAGCATTAATTAATGGCAGGACTTCTTTGAGCAGTTTTGTAGGAATGGGGTCTAAAAGACACGTTGATGGTTTGGAGGAAGTAATTATGGAAGTTAACTCAGAAAGATCAATTGGAGAAAAAGAGTCTAACTTAACATCAATGGTACTAAGAGTAGCTGTAGATAATATTACATCTGTGGGATGATTACTGGTATTTTTTTCTCTAATGATAAAAATTTTATTTGTGAAGAAGTTCATGAAGTCATTACTAGTTAATGTTAAAAGGATGGTTGGCTTAACGGAGCTCTGACTGTTTGTCAGCCTGGCTACAGTGCTGAAGAGAAACCTGGGGTTGTTCTTATTTACTTCAATCAGTGACGAATAGTAAGATGTTCTGGCTTTGTGGAGGGCTTTCTTATAAAGCAACAAAATATTTCTCCAGGCTAAATGATGATCCTCTAAATATGTGACACGCCATTTCCTCTCCAGATTACGAGTCATCTGCTTTAGGGTACATGTTTGAGAATTATACCACGGAGTCAGGTACTTCTGATTTGAGACCTTAGTTTTCACAGGAGCTACAGTATCCAGAGTCGTACGTAGTGAGGAAGTGAAATTATTAACAAGATAATCGACCTCTGTTGGGATAGTGTTCAGATAGCTGCTCTGCTCTATGTTGGTACAGGGCATTGAAGATGATAACAGTGGGTGGATTATGTTAATGGATTATGTTATCTTAAACTTAGTTACAGCGCTTTCAGAAAGACATCTACTTTGATAAAGTCTACTCTCCACTGCTGTGTAATCAATTATTGTAAATGTAAATGTTATCAGGAAATGATCAGACAGGAGAGGGTTTTCAGGAAACACTGTTAGATGTTCAGTTTCTATGTCATATGTTAAAACAAGATCTAGAGTGTGATTAAAGTGGTGGGTGGGTTCTTTTACATTTTGAGAGAAGCCAATTGAGTCTAATAACAGATTAAATGCCATGTTGAGGCTGTCATTTTTAGCATCTACGTGGATGTTAAAATCACCCACAATAATTATTTTATCTGAGCTCAGAACTAAATCAGATAAAAAGTCTGAGAAATCAGACGGATTTTTGATTCATTTAAACAACATAATCATCCTGCTGTAACCAGGTTTCAGTAAATCAATTTGTTGATCAATTATTAAGTCATGCACTAACAGAGACTTGGAAGAGAGAGACCTAATATTTAATAATCCACATTTCCTGATTTATTTAAAAGCAGCTTGTCATCACTGTGCCACCACGAGAGGAGAGCAGAGACAGGAGCCTGCTTATCTTTGTTTGGTCTCCAGTTTGAGCCTAAAACTCATTTCATGTTTATTTATAATAAGCCCTCTTCTCCTGTCTTCTTCCAATAATAATTATCTGAGTAATAAAATCAAAGACTAACAGGAGGAGCGTGTAAGTCTGTGCTTTTACCGATAATAAACCTTTGTCTCTGATGAAAACACTGAGCGCGATCCGCAGCCTTCACATTGAAACCTTCTCTGTGTTACATAGCAAACATGGACAGAAACATGTAGACTACTTCCTGTGAGGCCAAACTGAGCCTGTGTGTTAATTAAAGCCTTCATCAGCCTCCTCCTCCTCACGTTTTGAGGACAGACAGAAAGACATGCTGTGATCTGAAACTGGTTTGAAGCACATGAGAACATGTGGAGGTACCTTTGGAGGTCAGATGACAGATACACTGGATAATATTTCCCCAGAAATCCAACCAAAGGTATCAGTTTAAAACTTATTTCATATATTTATTGTCTTTAAAGTGTTTTCATGTCTTTTAATCCTTATTTGAATTAATGCTTTACTTCACGGAGGTGTTTCTAACAGACAGGAAGCAGTGAAGCCGATCTATGGTGAACGTCATCACTCAGGTGTTTGCAGGTGTTTGGTGGTCCTCTGTGTGAGTCCTCGTTGATGCCTTGATGCGCTCAGTGACAGCACGCTGAAAGTCAGACCGGTGAGCCGCTTTTATTCTGAAAAACCGGAATGCTTTTATTTTGTAGAGCAGAAAGCGGATGTCCTGTGTGTGTGTCGATCGAGTTCGTGAGCTGCAGAACATCAACAGGTGAGAGAGACGGCGCGCGCTCAAAGGAAACGGAGAGGTGCGAAGGCGAGAGGATGGAAGGTGAGGAGGTGTCAGGGGAGGAGGTGTCAGGGGAGGAGGTGTCAGGGGGTTCCGCTCCTCTCTGAGCGGAGGACGGCAGAGGGTAGCAGACCTGCGGAGGAGGAGGTCCGCTACTTTCCGGTGTTGTGCCAAAAAGTGATTGCCTGCCAAAAAGTGATTTCCAATGTTTCCGTGTATTTTTTTATGTGTAATATCTTTACGTATGTTGGTAAATAGACTTCGGTGAACAGCGTTTACAAAGGGGTTATATATAGAATTAAAAGATTATCTGTTTTTTCAAGTATCTTTATAACTCTGTGTTATTGTACTCACATTATAACCAATCCGGTCCTTTTCCCCCACTTACAATATTTTTACTGAACTATTGTAATATTTGCTGCCATTTCTGCTGTCTTACTCTTACAAAAGACATTTTTAATGTTAATGAGATTTTTTTTAACTGCATAAATAAAGGTTCTATAAAAGTCGCTGCCAAAAACTGATTGCGGCTTCTACCTTGTTACACGAATGTTGTTTGTGGCTCAATATGACTTTGTGTCCTCCATGAGGGATGCATTTGACATATGTTTCACATATTATAGGCCATCAAGTTACTTATAGCAGTTTAAATACGAGCAATCAGTTTTTGGCAAATACCGGAAATCAGTTTTTGGCAGACAATCACTTTTTGGCACAACACCGGAAAAACAGTCCGTGATTTGTTTCCGCCTGCTCGCGTTAATGATCGACCAGGCTTCGGTTAATCGACGGGCCGAGCAGAGTCATAGGAGTTGAATCAAACGCCGCGCTCAGATCTAACGACGCTGTCATCTTCAGTATCCAGTCATCAGTTACATCGCTGTTCATTGTTATTATTAAACACACAGGTCAGGTCATACACTGTTCTTCCACCATCCTCTCAGAGTAACACACTGATGGTTTCAACACATTTATAGTTTCATTCAATCTCTGTCAAACCTTGTATGACTTATTTATTGTGTTATTTCAATCACTTTCATGTTGTAGATGTCTTTCCTTAGAGTCCAAACTTTCTCCTTAAAATAAACACTTTGGTAATATCAGCAGGTTTAGTCTACAAATGATGGGGTTGATTTAGCCCTCTGCCCATGGACTTCAGTTCTGTTACCATTTTGCCACATGAATCTTACAAAATTAAGTAATAACTTAATTTTGTGCATCTCCTGCCTGATGTGCTTCGGCAGACGTGTGTGTTTCAGGTGTTTGCTGAGTCCCGTGCTGCGGAGTCCTCTGCTGTCCCCGCGGTCCTCGATGAAGATCCATGAAGGTAATTTGTGTTTCTTCTTTGTGGCGTCGCTTTAAGCAGCTGGACACGGTCACGGCTCAGCGATTAGGGGCGGGTTTTTATAATCGATTCATCGATTAAAATCGATTCTGGCTTGGATAACGTAAAATCGATTCATTAAAATCCTGAATCGATTTTTTTAATATAAATTTATTTTGCCCGAAATGCCAGAATCTCTGGTGACATCTCACAAAATTTCAAGAACCACCAAACAGTTAAGACAGTAAATGAGAGCAGGAACACGGATTCTGCACATAGACTTAAACACACAGCGCGACCCGCGGATCAGAATCAGTTAGATGTCGCCTTTCTCACGGTCGGGGCTGAAAGCCGACAGCTCGCTGATCCTGATGTTTCGGCGGGTTCGCGCTTTGTGTTCACGCCCTTTTTGCGCCGATTCTAAAGCTGTTAGTTTGATCTCTCTCCAAACAATATTGACCGAACCAGCAGCAAAAAAAGATCCAAACGCTTCACATAAACATCATCATGAATTCACTCTGACTTTTACTGTTTTGCTTCCACCGCGATGCACAGCTCTCTCTCTCCCTCTCTCTCTCTCTGTACTTCAAGAACAGTTTCCCTTTCTTCATTATTCGCTTGCTTGTTACGCACAAGTCTACTGTTGTTTACAGCGCTGTCGGCCGCTGTTTTTTTCCCTTTTACATTCTTCCGAAAAGACAACCTCATTTCTGCTGTTCAATACTGAACAAATTTAAACTTTTTAAAATTATATAAAATGCAAAATGCTCAGCTGTGTCTGTAAAAAAACCCGCTGTAATTTCAGAGGTAATGTTCATAAGGTGATCAATGTTTTTCGTTCGTTTTTGATGTACTGCAGAATATTTTTATAAAATCCCAGGCCAGGAAAATCACCTTCATGTTTTTCTGTGTTTTATCTTCAGCTACTTTGACACAAAGGTATCTGCTGTGACGCTCACACCTGTGATAAAGTCTTGCATGTGTCAGCTTCCTTTTTATTGATACAAAAATATGTAAATGTACTGATCTGAATTATAATATTTCTCACTGTCAAAATTTCCCAGATTTAAATCAAATCGAATCGAATTAAATCGAATCGTGGATCGAATCGATTCGGGACCTTGTGAATCGGAATTGAATCGATTCTAGAAATCAGTGACGATACCCAGCCCTATCAGCGACATCAGCAGTGACACATCTGTGACCCTGTCACAGACACTCACAGCAGTTTCCTGAGTGATTCACTCGCTCCGCTTGAACTCTGCTCTCTGATTGGACGGTTTCTGTCAGTGGTGACGTGACTCTGTGGCCGGTCGTGGTTACTGTGGACCCAAAGAGGCGACTGGACGTGCCTGACAGGAGAGTGTGACCGCAGACTCCGAGGTCAGGCTGAGACACGATCCACCCACGCTGAGTCAGAGTCGAGCTGACATCACCTGAGCTGCTGGAACAACAATAGCAACCAGACTGAGATGTCTGTAGCTTTACTCTGTCCAGTCAGGCTGTGATGGGTCTAGATTTAGACCTCAGAGAGCTCAGGTGTGTCAGGTGTGACAGGTGACACTTTGTACAGCTGTGAGTCAGATTCCTGTCGACAGCACGTATTATAATATTTACTGAAACTAAACAGTAAAATAAACGTTTCCAAATTGACACTGCCTGTAGGGGGCGCCACAGCGGATCATCTGCCTCCATCTTTTCATCCACTCTGATGCGAATCCCCCTGTCGTCTCTGCAGCTCCGCCCATCATCAGTGCATCCTCTCCTCCTCCCCCATCCTCCCCCATCCTCCCCTCTCCCTGAGGTCACCTCGCAGCCTGAGAGCGTTCACACCAAACCTAAAACTTTGTTAGAGTCAGTCATTGGACATTGAAGTTTACTGAGCACGAAGCATCGGATCAGTTTTCCTCACTGTGTGAAGGAAGTGTGGCAGAAGAGACAGGAACCCTGGATCTGCTGCTGATGTAGAGGTCCGTCCCAGGAAGCTCACAGGTAGACGTTGTCAGCTGAGTGAAACCTCTCGCTGAACGATCGGATCGGTGAGGAGCGACAAGGCCTGTCTGTGTCATGTTTCACTCTCAGGTTTGTCATAGTTGCTGTGATTTAATATGAAGGCGTGGTCTAATCCCGGCTTGGAATGTGCACGGCTCTGAAAGCTTTCCAGGTACGAAGCGTACGAGCTCTGGACTCTGAGCAGCGTGTTTGCTCTGCAGGTGGTGAATGCCTGAAGTGTCACGTCACTTTTAAGCCTTTCTTTTCCTGCAGCACACCTGAATCGTCAGCCGATCAGCTGACCGAATCCGGCCCCGCAGCATTCCTTGCCCACATTTCCGAGGATGTTATGAGCAGGATAAGCCGCTCCCGCCCTGCACACTCACCCAAACACGCCGCTGTGAATCTCATCAGCCTGCCGGGCTGCGGCACGAAAACGTCTTCCTGTTTATTCCCACTGACACGCTGGTCATCAGGCTGAATCTCGGGCTGAGAAGGTGTGAACCTGCGCCGCACACCAACTCTGTGGAATAATAAACTGAAGTGAAAGCTTCGAGTGAGAGGCGCTTTCTGTCAGCTGTTCCTGCCCTTGGACCTGGATGATGTCACTGAGGAAGGACGATGGGATGGTGTGCGCTACGAGGTGAGTCCACCGTTCCCTCTCGGTTCCCCGGGTATCCTGACGTCAGAGATCAGGGCGGTCGGTTTCCAGCCCGCTGACTGAACATGGCTTTCTTGATCCAGGCACGAGGGCGCTCACCTGAAAGTTGGCAGAATCTGACCAATCACAGTTATGTTAGGAGAAGAATAAAGTATAAAACCAAGACGACTCAGAGGTCAGTGTCAGCAGCTCTGCATCAGTGTGTGTGTTAATAAAGTTTGAAGCCTGGACAGGAAACCATCCATCATTCAGGCATTTTATCAAATAAATGTCTGTAAAGTCAGTAACCGTTAGAAACGCGGCACGTGTGCGTGTGAGGGCCGAATCGCATGTTAAAGGTTATGAAACAGAAACTGAACCCAAAACGAATCGCATCAAAGTTGTGACTGAGAATGAACATTTGTCACTCGGAGTCACACAGACTTCAGACCTGCTGCTGTCGACGCTCTGAGGGATCCTTAGGAACGGGGACGTTGTTTTCCTGAGATCTGATTGGGTGGGGATTTCATACCTGCTGATCGCTAATCTGGAGCAGGTTCGGTTCACAGCATCAGTTTATTTTTTTTAACCCCCTTCACAGAAACCTGGAGTTACCGGGGTTACCTGGATCAGGTGAAGTCCTGCTATGTGCTGCAGACCTCAGATCTGACTCTCTGTTTCTAAACGTATCCCCCTTACTGTCAGCCTGCTGCTCCTTGTCACCCCACCCGGCCTGCCGTGTTTGCACTGCCCTCTAGTGACGTCTGGAAGGGGGCGGGGTTAAAGCAGCTTCTTTCACACACAGGATGAAGCAGTATCAGATACAGAAGGATTATTCTGAACTGCGAGTCAGGCAAAGCTGCTCTGTTAGAGTCTGGATGTGCAGTTCACTCACAATACAGGATAAAGTCTTTATGTTTGGGGTGGTGTTCACTTCCTGTCAGGGTCAGAGGTCAGAGAGAACCTAAATGTAAACCCTCTTTGTTCTCAGAGAATCTGAGTGATCCCTGTGAGGAGGAGGAGGAGCAGGAGGAGGAGGACCCACAGCACTTTGTCTCCTGTGAGAGGGAAACTTCAGCCTCTGCTGCCTGAAGCTCTGCTGCATGGACCCCACCGTGTTTCATCAACATGTCCTCTGATTGGTCCTTCCCTTCAGTCTGAAGATCTGTCAGCCAATCAGTTTCTGTCTGGGTGAGCGCCACTTCCTCTCCCCACCAGCTGCTGCAGTCACTCAGCTTACTCAGCAGCACGAGTGTGTGTGTTGTCCTGTGTGAGCCCTCCCACCTTCTTTTCCACTCCCATCCCCCTTCCTCACACACGGCCTGTGTGTGTGAGTCAGTGGAGAAAGTTACACTCTGTGTGTGTGTCTGTCTGTGTGTTGTCCTTGCAGCAGACTTTGCTTCAGTGCAGCGGGGGAGAGGAGTGAGCGAGGACGCTGCAGCTGGGTGAGGATCGGAGCTGAGGGGATCGCAGCGTTTCGGGGTTAAAGGTGAGCGTGTGCTTCCTTCAGTTTGTCCCCGCCTGCATAAAAATGGCTCTGACCCGGTTCAGACCCGGTCTGAGGGTTTTAGGTGATCAGGATTATTTGTGAATCATCGGTTTTCTACAGAGGGTGAAGGAGTTTACCATCAGAGGCAGTGCTTTGGGGCTGTTTAGACTGAGGATTTTAAATCTCAGTTATCCCCTCTGTGGGTCACCGTGCCCCCCCAGATGTTCCAGCCGTGGTGGTGGGGAGGGGGGGGTGGACACTTCCTGACTATTTGTGAAGGCTCTCAGTCATCCAGGTCATTGCAGTCTAAGGAGCTCGGGGTGTGTCTGGACTTCTTAAGTTTGCTTAAAGACGTTTCACCTCTCAAGGAAACTGAAAGACGTGCAGACACACTTCCTCAGTCATTTATTCAGTGTGTGTGTGTGCTGGAAAATCTTTTTCTTTAGTTTCTGTCGTCTGTAGTTCAGAGTTATCTTTATTAGTTATTATTAGTTATTGATGATCTATATTGATTAACAGTGGTGTAGTACACTAGTTTAAATGACGTGTAGGTGCCCTGTGTTTGTACGGCGACTGCAACCGTCTCTGTGCTTTTCTTCCTGCGAATGATGATGCTGTGTGTGAGCAGAGTGCTGATTGGTTGAAAACTCTCCTTCCAGCTGAAGTTGTTCTTTGGCGACCTGGTTGTTTGTGTCAGGCTGAGGACGTCTGTGTGAGTCTTTGTCATTTGCTGTTATTTCCCATGGAGACAGCGCGCCGTCCTCTCAGTCATCAGGGAATGTAAAGTCTGCAAGCTCCAGAGCAGACTGATGACAGCAAAATGCTCAGACATGTAATGAAATACCTGACAGTCTGTTTCTTTCACAGCCGTCTCCATCATGGAGGTGCCCAGGAGGCTGTCCTTCCCACTGGTTCTCCCTAAACCAGCCTCGTCTGCTCGGTCTCCTCTGGGAGCTGCAGGTCAGACAGCTGGAAGCAGCAAAGATCAAACTGGAGGGGAAAAGTTCATCTCAGAGGAGAAGACGCCTGAGTCAGGGGTGGTTGTAGTGGTGGAGGCGCCACCTGAAGATGGAAAAGCTGCTCGGCGATTCTCCTCTCAGGACAGTTTCTCAGAGGAGAGCTCGTTATCAGAGGAGAGGCTGGAAGAGGAGGCCAGAGAGACCCAGAGGAGGGCCGAGGAGGAGGAGGCAGCAGCCAAGGAGAGGGCGGCCCAGAGGCAACAACTGGCCATCCAAGAGCTTGTGGAGTCTGAGAGGAGCTACCTGCGCCTGCTGCAGCTCAGCACCGTGACCATCAGGAGCAACCTGCAGCAGCAGCTACAGGTAGGACCTAGGAACACACCTGCCCATCGAAGCAGGAAGCAGGGGGAGGGGCCAAACTGCTTGTTTCAGACGGAGGGCGACCCTAGGGCCTTCACTGAGCCCTGGGATCAGACACAGAAGGATTATTATCGACTGTGAATCATGCAGAGCTGCTTCAGCTTTATTTATATAGCACCAAATCACAACAGCGGTGGCCTCAATTTGCTTTATATTGTAAGCTAAATAATGATAATATATAATAATACAGAGAACACCCCAACAAGGACGTCTGAGAACAAGCACTTGTTCATCGAGCTCATCCAGCTGGGGAGGAAGAAGGGCTGAGGGAGGGGACAGAGATTAATAATAAGCAGTGAATAAATGCAGGGGGGTGTATACAGTCACAGTGACAAACTCTGATAGTGACAATACAAAGAAGCAAAAAGAAAGTGGCTGAACGTAAAGCTACTGCTCACCTGTGCAGCAGGTGAAGGTTTTAGCATCCTGCGCCCTCTCAGTGGCTTCTTATCACCTGCTTTTCATTATGCCTGTTCTGTTGCTTAGTACTGCTAAATGACAGCTTATTATCACTGTGCTAATGAAATGAGGCCTCATAAAACATAATGAAATCAGGCTTTATGGGCAAGAAGAGCTGAGCTGTGGAAACACAGCAAGGGAGCAGGGTGAAGGCGTGAGTGAATGGCGGCTCTGTGAGACAGATGAGCCACTGGATTGTGCATTGTTCAGCCTCCCAGCGCCCAGCGCCCCCGTCTGTCCAGCATGAGCACAGATCCATCTTTATTATCAGAGGTCAAAGGTCAGCCAAGCTCTGACGCTGCTGCAGCACATCCCCATCACTTTTTCAGCGTTCCTCAGATGTTTTTATATACTCAAAATACATGAACACAATATGTTATAATGGGTAATATGGGTTATAATGGGAGCGTATGGGTTGTAATGGGGAACCTTCAGACTTTGGGGTTAAAGAAGTGTCTGATATCAGGTAAAAACCCTTATTTTCTGTCTCCCCTCCACCTGCTCTGACCGAAGCCGCCTCCAGCTGGACTGGACAGCATGTTTCTGCACATCGAGGAGGTGATCGATGTATCGAGCCGTCTCCTGAGCCTGCTGGACCAGAAGCAGCTTCAGTCTGGAGAGCCTGACTTCCTGCAGAGTCTCTGTAAGCGACCTGACACCAGACATTTACTTTGACGTGTCACCCTCACAGCTTCAGTCTTTCTGTCGTTGTAAACAGGAAGTCAAACAGGAAGTGGTTGTTCTTTGTTGTTTTTCTGACTCTTATCCTTTTTCTTTATTGACACAAATTTAAAGATGGAGTATTGTGATTCAGCTCAGGTGAGTTCCTGAATCACACAGGTGTCACCTCTTTGTTTTTGTTCCGGGGAAGACTCTTCTTCACTGACCAGCTCAGCATGTAAAGTCCACCTTAAAGTCAGACGTTGTGGCGCTCTGACGTCTGATAAGCTGATGTTTCTCTAACTTCTCACAGTTTTTGTTGGATAAACACGAGATGATCATCATCGAGAAACCCGGGAGGTAGACAGTGAAAATGATGATTGTCTTCGCTCTTTACTCGGCACAGCCGTTTCCCGTGATGAACGTTAAAACTTCCATTCTGCTGCTTCTTGTAAAGGAGTAAAGGTGTGTTTTCCTTCGCTGACAGGTGACTCGTTTCTCAGCCTGTCATCAGAGATGGAAGCCGCCTATAAGGAGTACCTGGCGCACTACAATCATGTGACGGAGGTGGAGAAGAGCTACAAACAGAAGGAGGCTCTGTGGAACGAGGTTGTCAGAGTCATCAAGGCTGCGGCGTAAGTTTACGGCGCCTCGTATCGCCTTGGACAGGAAGTGCTCAGAGCCGAGGAGCTGACTGATGAGTCTTGTGTCTCTCTTCACCTTCAGGCCTGACGTCAACGCCACGTCGCTGAGCTTCTTTTTGGTGATGCCCGTGCAGCGGATTGCCCGCTACCCCCTGCTGCTGCAGACCATCCAGAAGCACACCGACGCCTCCCACCCGGCCTACGCCCTGCTGGAGCAGACCGCTCACACCTCTGTCGCCTTAAACTGTCGTATCAACGAATACAAGCGCTTCCGGGAAGTCGGTGAGGAGCGTGACTAATGGGGCCGGATGTTGGCGTGAAAAAGCAGAAGGTTTTAACTGTCACTCGTGTTTTCTAGCTGACAAATACAGGAAGACGGAAATGCTGACCATCAAGGACAAGATCGTCCGCCTCAACACCCACAGCATTGCCAAGAAGACCGCCAGGCTCGGTCAGCAGATCAAACACGAGGCCGGACTCAAACCTAAGGTAGACCGAACCCTGAGCCTCATCCACAGGAAGCTCCGCCCACATGTTTGTGAGGAGCAGCCAATCAGCAGAATGCTGTCTTAAAGGAGGAGGAGCTAAAACAGCTTGTGTCAGACAGCACCAGGATGACGCATAGAAGGATTACTGTGAACTGTGGATCATGCAAAGCTGCTCTGTGTCATGGCACAGTGGCCCGTGGAAATGGGATGGACTCAAGTGCAGATTCAAAACTGGAGGCCAGGGGTGAGGTGTAACGAAAAGAGATTCTATTTTACAATGCTCAGAGGCTAACAGAAAGTGCAGACTAGAATCAATGAACATAAACTAGATGTCTGAGGCGAGAGAAAATACTGTGATGATAACTAGATGGCAGGGATAACTGGGTGCAGGTACTGGGCAGGGGAAACTGTGGCGGGCCAGGGCAAAGCTTGCAGGTGGGGTTGCATGGAGGGGGAGGCAGGAGAGGTCCAGGTGGGTGCTGTATGCAATGCAGGGAGGCAGGCAGGAGAGAATGGCAGTTCCAAAACGGAGAGGGATTACCGGCGGCAGCAAACTGGTATCCAGGAGAACTTGGTAGGTGGGTTTCAGAGGCTGACGAGAAAAACAGAGATACGGTTAATACACACGATGAGTCACCAAGGAATGGACATGAGGCCGAGAACTGACTAAAGTTGGCAGATAATCTGGCGAAGACCAGTTGAGTGCGCCGGTCATAAATACTGCTGGTACGATTGCCATCAGGTGAGGAACAACAAAGACTCCACCCAGTGGGGAGGAGCCGATGCTGTGGAAAACCACCCAGACCACGACACTCTGGTGGAGTCCAGGAGTGAGAACAGCAGGTTACAGCTCATGCAAGGCCTCCGTCAATCATACACTGTAATCATACGTGTGGAAGGATCAGCAGGGGGAGCAGGCTGCAGACAGGAAGTGTCTGATCAGACCTCCCACTCTCCCCAGGCCACTGCTGTGTTCACAGTGGGTGTGAACGTCCGAGCCAGAGTGACTGTACAGCACACGTCCTCCATGAGTATAAAAATTACAATCGATGTCTTGCAGTAAGTTACTGTCAAGTTTGTTGGCGCTGGACTCTGAACTGTGGAATCAGACAAGTGGGTTTATTTACAACACCGGTGATGTGTACATGTATAGAGTGAGGCAGGGAGAAGGGGGCTGGGAAAAAGGGGAACGCACGCTCAGTCCAAATCCAGAGTCCACACCCTGCTCACTCTCACTCACACTCATCTGGGAAGGGTCCAGAGACGGATTGTACAAGGGAGATGGAGATAGACGTCAGAGCTAGGCTCAGGGAGATCAGCATCAGTCTGAGCCGGGCTACACTAACATGCATTTGTGTTGGTGTGAAGCTCAGGTGACCACTGGCAGGTCTGATCGACCAAATGCTGTTAGGTGGAAGCACAGCTGTGGACTAGGGAGAGTGGAAGGTCTGATCAGACACTTCCTGTCTGCAGCCTGCTCCCCCTGCTGATCTTTCCACATGTATCATTACAGTGTATGATTGACTGAGGCTTTGCATGAGCTGTAACCTGCTGTTTTCACTCCTGGACTCCACCAGAGCAGCTTTGCATGATCCACAGTTCACAGTAATCCTTCTGTGCGTCATCCCGGTGCTCCTCCTATAAGACAAATGTCTTCTGATTGGCTGCGCCTCACAAACAGCAGGTCTTCTCTGAACCTCTGGCTCCTACTGACACTGACCCCATTACTACACGTTTTAAAGCAGTGTGTCACACAGCTAGTTTATGTAGCGCAGCAGTGTGTGAGCTCAGAGCATCTCTTTAGACCGGTGTGTTGGATGTCTTGCAGCTGGTGGACGAGGAATTTGATGCCCTGGAAGGATTCTTCTATGTTTTGGAAAACGGCATCCTGGAGCTGCTGGACAACGTGGAGATGTACCTGCAGCACCTCCAGGTAAACTCACGGTCACACTTTGTCTTGGCTCTCGACTTCAAAGCTTTAGTGGACTTTATTGACTAAAACTTCAAACCTGAATAAACTCATTTGTAAAACATAAATTTGCAGCAGTCACTGTTTCAGGCTGTGACTCACGGTCAGACGCTATAATTACAGACGTGCAGTCATGAGTTTGTGAGTCTCTGTCAGGAGGCCACACACACACACGTACCTTTCTGTTTTCCTCATTCTGTCCTTCACACCAACACTCAGCTCTTTGTATCTCTCTGCTGTTTAGCTTGTTTAGACGTTAGCGAGGATGACCCGCCCACATCTCCTGCTCTCCGTCTGCAGCACAAACACAGACTTTAAGAAATGCTCAGAAACGTTTCTTTGCTTCAGCTTCACTCTGATGTGTTTGATTGTACATGTTTGGTTTGTAAAATAACGTGCTGAGGGCGGCGAGTCGTGTTTGGACAGCCAAGTGCTCAGCTGTGTGTGGTTGCTCTGCAGGGCTTCCTGTCCTGCCGCACGGAGGACTTTGACTTGGACATGGATGGAGAAAAGGCACCGATCTGCTACAAAGAGATCACGACGGCGCTTCGACAGTGGATCCTCCCGATGTTTGTGAGTGATTAACTCTGAGAACGGTGCTGCGGTCTTTACAGGTGCAGGAAATGTCGCAGCACTGCATCCTGTCGGCTCGTGTCCAGTTAAGAGGACAGGATGAGCTGCGATTACAGACACAGCACCAAACTTTACAGATTACATCACAGACTTCTCTCTGTGTAAACAGCTTCTGATTGGTGGATGGTCTGCATCCCACCTCCGATCTCCTCTGCACACGCTCAGAACATGATCAGAGGTCAGACACAGGCCGCTGTGTCTCTGAGCGCCTGCAGAGGTGGACATGCATATTTTGCCCCCTGTGAAAGGATGATGCAGTGAACGACGGTCTGCTAATGTCGATCTGTTCTTTGTTCCTTCTTCCAGGAGAAGAGGATGAGGAAGCTGATCCACCAGCCGCTCTGCGCTCTCCGGGACCTCCTGGTGGGCCCGAGGAACCTAATCAGGAAGAGACTCGACAAGCTGCTCGACTATGAGGTGATCGAAGGAAAACCCAACCTGAGCTACGAGGAGCAGGCTGTGGCCAACACGTACAGGTGGGAACTGGTTTCTGTTGGTTCCTGATGGTTGGAGCTGTGAGTGACCTCGGATGATCTAATATCCTCATGTTGGTGTTGTTCCCAGACCATCGTGAAAATGTTGTTCCAGGTTCAACATTGCAAGTGACCAATCACATTGTTGTGACGTTATTCTTTTGCGCGCCAAGCCATTCGTGCATTTATGAAATTCCAATGTTGCAAGGACAATATCAATTCTGCTCACTGTTTATTAAAGGGTTACGGTTAGAGTTAGGGTCAGGGTCCGTTGATCGGCGGACAGAGGCGGTTTCATGCAGCTTAAGTACAGTTTTTTGTTTTACGCCAGTTTTTCCCGAAGTCGCAAAAGTATGATGTCACAACATTCTGATTGATCACTTGCGATGTTGATCCTGGAACAACATTTAGTATGATGATCTGGGAACAACACCAACACGAGGATATCAGATCGTGCGAGTGACCTCCTCTACTCCCCTCTCCTCCTGACAGGACGTTGAACACACTGCTCCTGACGGAGCTCCCTCAGTTTAACGGGCTGGCTCTGCAGATGATGTGGAGCACGTTGGGGACGTTCAGCTGTCTGCACAGAGATCTCGCAGCAGACATGGAGCAGCTGTTTCACAGCTTCGCTCAGCAGGTGACGTCCTTACAGACAGGCTGATGCACAAAAACACGTTGGATATCTGTGCTCATCCTTCACGTGTCTCCCTGCAGCTCCCTCACAGCAGCCTTTCTCCTGGTGCATTCTGGGAGTGGGCAGAGTCTTCGGTGCTGGAAGGAGCGAGGAGGCTGCAGCATTTATGTCGAATGGTGGAGGACAAGCTCAACGCGCCAGATGCCCAGGTTAGCGTTCAGATCGGCTTTCATTCATTTATACAGCAGCAAACCACCTCAGGGAGCTTTACACTGTAAGCTACAGAGCACTATGGGCAACAGTGGACCACTCAGCTGACCTCAGACATGTTTGACATGTTTCAGCTGATTGGTTACTGCTGAAAGGTCAGAATAAAAAATATAACAGTGATTTTATCATCCAGCAAACATCCTTCTCCGAATATTTAACCACACCGACGCGATGGTGTCACACCGACGCGATGGTGTCACACCGACGCGATGGTGTCACACCGACGCTCCCAGTCTGAGCTTCAGTTTCCTGAGATTGTTGGTGTTCGGTGGGGGCAGTGGAGTTTGCTGTGTGAGCGTCGAGCATCGTTCCTGAAGTAATCTGTCTAAAAAAACGCCACCTGTATTTCCTGTTCTGCCGCGTGTTTTGTGTGAACTGGTTCAGCTACTGGTCCCAGTAAAGATCTGAAGTTCCAGTCACGTCACACTTAGCTGGAGGTTATAATACAAGGTTCTGGCTGAAGAATGTGGCGAATCACCATCATACGTCATTCGCAGGCGATAATGAGTCAGAGACGAGGAAGCGGTGAATGTGCCACTTCTGGTTCTTCAACTTTGCAGCTGCAGAACCAGAAGTGTCTCTTTCTGAGCCATTGTTTTCATTTCTGAACACCTTCCAGGTAAATTTGAGCACGTGTGAGTAATTCAGCAGCTCTGCCCTCTCTGAGATCTGACGTCTGCTCGTGTCTTTCAGCCTCTCAGCCCGTCCTCTCAGCGCCGTCTGAAGCAGCTAACGGATAAGCACGGCTCTGGAAAGATCTTCCAGGTGATGAGCACGGTCGTGGGCACCCGGGACCTGGACCTGAACTTGACTAAGGGCGAGCTGGTGGCAGTGATCAGCGAGGCCGACAGCCGTGGAGACAGGAGGAGGTGGCTGATCGATGCAGGAGGTGAGACTTTTTATGACGTTTGCACTAAAACCTGAGAGGAAGAACTGTGGTGCCATCTGCTGGCGAGCCGCTGTTATTGCAACTGAAACAGACGAGCAGCCAATGGGATCGCTCTGTGAGGGCACACCGGGTTGGTCTGACACTGTCAACAAATAAATGTTAAACTATATTTACATCTTCACGCAGGGAAGCGAGGCTACGCTGCTGCCTCGAAACTCATTCGCTATCACCAGCCAACAGACGAGCCGCCCCCTTCACCACACCCGAACCTGACAGAAGACGTGACCGCACGCAGAAGACACTCCTACAGCCCGGCGGGCAATGCCCCACTGCCCATGAGTCAGCCCTGCTTCCAGGTAATTGAATTCCTCTGCATTAGACTGTCCAGGAGACGGAGGCCACGTGCTGTCCACCAGCGCAGGGCTGCAGGTTGATCATCCAGCTGCAGTCAGAATACTTTAATAATCCCGACAGTCGCCCCGAGATAATAAGAACAGACTGAACTAATTAAGTAATACAACATGTTACAAAGTTCGCTCTGATATATACAAACGGGCAGGAATGACGTCCTGTGTCTTTCAGTGGTGCATTATAGGTAATGTCAGTCTCTGACTGCGTGTGCTCCTGTGACTGGCCAGCACGTTGTGGCGTGGGTGGGAGGTGTTGTCCTTATCTTGGACAACACCCTCCTCTCCACCTTGACAGCGTCCAGCTCTGCCTGTTACTGGCCGTCCCAGCATGCAGCAGCACAGAGGACGGCTCTGGTCGCGACAGTAAGACTGAATTTGTTGTTGTGCACAGCAAATGCGATGCTGTCACATCCTTGTACGCGTTGATACGCTGCTAGATGGAGCGCCGGACTCTCAGCGGTCTGCTCCTGAACAGTAATGTGACACAGAGTGGCTCTACCTGAGCAGGTGATTTAAAGACAGGTAGCTTGTTGTTGATACTGGATCCTGTCTAAGCTGTCAGTGTTTACAGTGTTTGGCCCACCCAGTAACAGCCTTCACGTGGATCTGACTCGGTCACACGCTCTGGGCTCCTACGACACGCTGCTGATGCTCCAACACAGCATCCAAGGAAGCTTCACGTTTTCATTCAGTGTTTGCACAAGTTTGTAGGGATCATTTTGGTTTGTAGGGATTTTTGTAGTAAATTGTAAATATTGTAGAACTTTTCTTCTGTCATTTAATGGTCGGGCATTGTACAGCTACAAGCATTTCACCCCCATGTCATACTGTGTATGGTTGTGTGTGTGTGACAAATAAAATTTGAATTTGAATTTGAATTTGAATCAGTAAGAATGTCAGATACAATCCTGTTCCACCCACAGCCCGTGGGTATTCTGTGAGGCGTTCATGGAAAGATCTGCTTTGTGCCAGTGCATGCACACGTCTCCAGTAGCAGCAGCAGGCCTGTGTCCACCTGTCCTCACACGCTGTCTTTCTGTACCTCAGAGGCGCAGTCCACACCGGTCTCTCAAACCTACGGTTTTTATACCATCATCTGCTGATTGTTTCTTAAACGGTAGAAGAAGATATGTTCTGTGCTGCCCTCGTCTTACACGTGACGATGTGTGCTCGGAGTACTTCTTCTTGTCTTCGTGTTGATGCGTTGCACTTCTCTGAGCGTAATTCAGTGCAAAATAAGCGCTGCTGCTGTTGAGCACGGTTCATTAGAAAGAGCCGGGTCAGGTGGTAGTAACGACCCCACGCTGGTGTTTACAGCCGAGTGTGTGTGTGTGTGATGTGTGATGACACACTGATGTGTGTAATGCTGCTGTATCAGCCTCTGCAGCTGGAAACATCTGCGACTCGCAGTGTTGTTCTGACCTTTATTTAAACGCCGTCAGGGAAGACGCTGTCACTTCCTGCCTCTGTTTCCTGTGTGCGGTCTGCAGGTATGAAAGGAGCGACTGAGTGGAGCTTAATCACAGATGGGCTCTGTAACGCTGATGATGTGTGTTCCTCCTGACAGCCAGGAGGTGCATGTACGTGATGGAGGAAGGATGTGTGGATACAAGTGACGGTGTGGAGGCGGAGACTGTTAAATGCTGCTTTTTTTTCATGTTTCCAGGTTGTGGGCGCCTACGACTTCACGGCTAGATCCAAACACGAAGTATCCTTCCGGGCCGGAGAACCCGTTCGTATCCTGGAGCCTCACGACAAACGAGGGAGCCCCGAGTGGAGCCTGGTGGAGGTCAGAGGAGGTCAGAGAGGCTACGTGCCCTCCAACTACCTGGCAATCATGCCCGTGGGAGCGGGGCTGCCCCCGAACCCCGGCTTCTTCCTTTAGGGGGGGAAACTGCAGCTGGTGCAGATGAGAGGATGGATGGAAGAGCCTCCCGGGATCAGCTGTTTACAGTCTCAGTGTTAATCCTGCCACTTTATCCAGTTTACGAATGGAAGTGTAAAGTTTCTCCTGTGGCGTTTCCTGCTTCCACTTCCTGTGCAGCGTGCACAGGATCGAAGCTTCAGGAGCAGCAAATGAAGTTTACTGACTTTAGCTTTAATAATGAAGGTTTACTGGTCTGCAGTGATCTCTGCACTAACATGCACAATCATCCAAGAACGCTCTTCAAACATGGCGTCTGTAACGCCATGAAGCTCTGACGGCGTGTCACCTCAAACAGCCTGAACATTTGGACGATGTTCGGTGTGCGGCGAGGACACAAAGCTGTTTTTAAGATGAAGGACGATTTTCATGGCTGCTGTACGGTGAAGCGCTCATTTCCCATGAACCTCAGAGTGATGCTGCATACATGCAGGGTGTGAGCTCTCTCAAGCTAACTGTAACGTGTGTGTGTGTGTGTGTGTGTGTGTGTGTGTGTGTGTGTGTGTGTGTGTGTGTGAGAACCCTCTTCACCTGCAGCAGCGCTGACAGGTACACAGCGCTCTCATCATCTCAGACTGAGTAATGTGATGTAAATGTGAAACGTCTCCGAGGCCGAGGAAGAACAAGACTCAGCAGGAGGAGCAGCTGGGAGAGGGGCGAAGGACAGCGGCAGTTTCTGCTTTGCCTATGAGCGGATTTAAATTTCGTTGTACTTTGATTCCAGAGTTTTACGTAGGAGTGAAATGGGTCAGGACAGAATAACCTCCTCCTGCATTCACATTCACCTGACGATGCTTGTTGCTATGGATACGGCTCAGTCAGTGCAGGTCACGTCTGTGGCATTTGCTCGGCCGGACTAAAGCTGCAGCAGCATTTCTTGATTCCCGCACTTTTGGGTCAGAATCATTTGAAAGCATCTCTGAGCCTCCTGATTGGCTCTTAGGTCATAAACAGGAAGCTGAGCTCCAGTAGTTTTGCAGCTAACAACAGCTTGAATGTTTGAGCACCACAGACTCTCTCCTGGCCTCCTCCTGTGGGGCTGAGCAGCCTCAGCTGCTGTGAGCGTGGAGCAGAGGGAGGGAGGCCGAGAGTCAGAGCTGCTCAGCTGTTCCCATCAGGCTGAATGTCAGGAGGAGGAGGAGGATGCTTCTCTCCTAAAATACCAGATGTCCTCAGGGTTAGTCAGATGGACTGAAACCTCAGCCTGAGAACATTTACCTGATTTCCCCTCCTCAGAGCCCGGTTTAGGATGAGGGGAGCGGTTCATTCCTCAGTTATTTTGGGAAGTTTTAATTCCACAGACGTGCAGATGAAGCTGCAGCGTTCCTTATTTGGAGGAAGTAGATATTTGAACCCATACGCACACGGAAACCACAGAGGGAACATTTCTGGTCAGCATCTTCCTCACATGCTGTTCTCATTTTCACCACCAGAGGGAGGCAGAGACTCGGAGCGTGTGTGCATGATCAGACTAATTGTGTGTGTGTGTGTATGCATGTTTGGTAATCGTGGCCACAGTGTGTACTTCCTGTTTTGTTTCTGTGTGGTTTCACGAACCTGCTGCTCAGTCGGTCCTGCTGAGTCATTCTGTTTCCTCGATGCTGCAGAGCTGCGTGACCTCTGCTGAGCTGCCACAGTTGTGATATTGAACTCAGTCACACAGCAGGTGGGAGGCTGAGCAGCAGCAGAGAGTGTGGCTTCAATAAAACTAAACTCAAAACTTTTTTGTGGCATTGCATCATTTCATAATCAGATGTTAGTTGTGAGAAGAAGCACCTGAATATTTGTGATGATTTACGACGCTGTGGGGTCCACACCCACTCAGCCCCTTTTACAGTTAAACATCTGGAGACACAGCTGTTCTTGTTCATGCATCATCATCATCAGTGTGCACATTTGCACACAGCCTACAAGTTTTCGCCATCTACTGAATAACAAGCTGAAAGAGGAACCTGCAGTTCCTCTGGTGTCCAGCAGAGGCAGCAGTCCCCATACACGCCAGTGTTTTTTTTTTTTTTTTTTTTTGCCTGTCCCGTTTGGCTCTTTTGCCATCAGAATTGTTGTCTAAAGGCAAAGAAAGATGCCCAACGGATTTACTTTACCAAATTGACCATCCCAGCCTTGCCGTAATGGTCCATTTGATTCACCTTTTATTGTTTATTTTATTTTCACTTACTGAATACGGGACAGACTTGACTGGGGGAAAGAAGGGGAGAAAGAAAGAGGGAAAGAGAAACAGCTGAGAAGAGGGACGGGGGAGAAGGGCAAAAGACAAAAACCAACAGAATGGGCAGCAAAAAAAAAGAAAAAAAAAAAAAGAAAAAAATGCATATATCAATCACCTGGATCACCTGCTGAGAAAGAAAAAAGAAAACAAGCAGAAGAAAACAAGAGTAATAGAATAAACAACATCACAATGATATATGGGAATATGACAGTAAATACTAAATATTAAACATTATTGTGCAGCACATAAGATCAACAGAACACAGTGTGCTTTGAGGTAGGAGCCAAAAAGGGTGTAGTTTGTCTGAGTTTGTGGGTGTGATCACCCGTGTGTACACCTGTGAGCATGGACGCGCTTGTTTTTTGTTTTTTTAAAAGGTTCCTTCATGTAATGATCTGCTAGAGGGTGTGGGGGGGGGGGGGGGGGGGGGGGCACAGCCCCGTCCTCCAGGGCATGAAGCAGGTATGGAGGAGATCAAAACTCCAGACATCCAGAGGCCCCCAGAACACAAGAGACCAAGGAAGACCAACAGAGGGGCAGCCGCGCCACTGTCCCAGAAAGAGCTGAGGAGAGTCCCAGATGAGGGCTCACTCAGCAGCCACCGAGCAGAAGCTAGGGGGAGTTGCAGTGACGCGCCCGTGAGCTCCGCCGGCAGCCAGCCGTGCCTGAGTGACCGGGCCCCAGGGCGAGAGGCCGGGGGCACCCCACCTCTGAAGTGGCCTGAGCGAGCCCCAGGCTCCAGGCCCCGATAAGCGGCCGCCAAGGAGTGAGCCGGTGTGTACCTGGACGCCCATCCCCGGACACAAAGAACCACCAACGCACCGATGTCTGAGGGAGTCCGCCACTGGCAGGGGAAGTGGTGGGGGGAGATAGGCCTCCAAACCTTGGAGGGCCTGAGATGTCCCCAGAGAGGTGGC
The DNA here is from genome assembly GCF_057382275.1 of Copadichromis virginalis. Classification (NCBI taxonomy): domain Eukaryota; kingdom Metazoa; phylum Chordata; class Actinopteri; order Cichliformes; family Cichlidae; genus Copadichromis; species Copadichromis virginalis. The sequence continues at coordinate 18,255,698 of NC_140619.1, forward strand.
GCCTGACACCCAACCTGACATATAGACACAGACATACGGGCACACACAGATACAAACATCCATTCCCACCCTCATGCTCTCATATGCACTTACTCCACACTCAACCAACGTGGAGACAGACATAAAGAGACGCTGTACACACGATCACACTCCCCAAGCGTACTCTACGAACCGGGTCTAGGTACCCTTGCCCCTGGAGGGGGGAACTGCACCCAGACCCAGGTGGTGTTACCCTTTTCCCTGCGGTGGGGAGAGGCAGACCGCCCCGACTCCGCAGCAGCAGGGAGGCCCCACACTCCAGACCGCAGTCGGACGGCCAACTCCTCCTCCTAGCCCCCCCGCTCCAGCAGGCCGCAGAGAATGGGGGTGAGAGAAGACTCCAAACGCCAGTGTTAAATAAACAGCCTGATACAGGAACAGCATTGGTCTCCATAGATAATTTACTCGTTCATAACAGCTGTCTTAACCCTGTGTTGTACAGAATAAAGATAAGAGGAAAAAGAAAAGTCATTATATGCAGATGACACATTTTTATTTTACTGGACTTTGTTTGAATTCAGAGACAAAAATAACAGCTGTCCAGGTGAGGATGTTTCTGTACCTCACCTGTTTAAATTATATTAAGGCTTAAGGTTTGCATTACTAGGGGCGTGGTCTCTTCGACTGACAGGTGGATGGTGACACAGGTGGGTGTAGCTGCTAGCTTCACCCGAACAGCACCTCAGCACCATGTTTGTGCTGCTTGAGAGTTTTGAAGCATTTTAATGACATCATGTGACCAATAACATTGCTGCGGTGAGGTCACTGTACTAACAGATTGTGCAGGAAGGCGGAGCTCCAGATTTAGTGCAGGGGAAATTTCTAGGATTTTGATTGGCTGTTACTGATTAGGTGGTGTAGCTGATACCTTAGCACACCCTCACGGTCACTTCAGTCTCCAGAAAACACGACTGGACTCTGAAGCTTGGATATGTTGAGTTCAAAACTAGCCGGTGCCTTGACCTCCACCTTTTTTAAATCTTTGTCAACACAGTGGTGAAGAGAGAGAGGAGTATCCTTTATTGTCCATCCTTCTGCATGCACGATGACAGTCATATGGAGTCACACAGAAGTAAGGAATAAGAGACTACAGGAAATGGAGAAACTGTGCAAATACCAGCAGGATGTTGGTATTTATTGACTTCATAACCAGTGATGGTTATGAAATCTAACGGGGAGGAAGGACCTGTGACAGAACTGGACCTCTCCAGCTGTGTGTGTGTGTGTGTGGGGGGGGGGGGGGGGGCTTCCTGATGAGCTTATCCAACTGATAGTCGATAACACTAACACACAGCATGGCTGACGCCACCCTCAGAAGCGCGTCCTCCGTCTCCTCAGCAGGTGGAGTCTGCTCTCAGTCTTCCTGTAAAGAACATCAGTGAACACCCAGGTACTTCATTACTGTACCTGTGTAGAACTTTCAGGTATCTGTACTTTACTATTTATTTTTCCCTGAAACGTTTTACCCCAAACATTTGTACACAAACATCTGTTCTTGCTCCTCCTTACATTGTCAAAATAGGCTTGTTGCTTTAGGTTTAACGTCTAAACGTCTTGATCCTAAACCCTGTTGGTTTATTGATCACTGAGGGATGTCCCACAGAGGTGAAACCTTTAATTTATGTATCTTTAAAGCGCATTTCTCAGAGGTTAATGGTGTTCACGGTGCAGATGTTAATAAAGTTGCAGTACTTCAGCGCTACAGAAGAGGAGCGGGCATAAAGGGAGGAGCTCAGCAAACATCAGCAAACACACAAACTGCTGGTGTGTGTGTTTGTCTCAGTATGTGTGTGATCTGAAGGTCCAGCTGCTGGATCACAGCATGAGATGGAGAGAGGGGGAAGAAAGAGCACAGGGAGGAAGAAGACCGTTGGATTTAAACAAAAGGACTGTTCTGTAACTCTGTGTTGTTGAACAGGTCAGCTGATCACAGCCTCACAATGTGCTGCTACAGCCACGGAGAGCTCCTCCACCTTCTTACACCATGTTGTAACAGCTGATTTCTGTTTATGGTGGCGGTGTAACCCCACTCAGTCTCTATGTCCGGTGCTGTATGAGTAAAACTCTCTGGACTCAAGATGGGTAGAGCTCAGGCGTGGTTTATTCCCCTTTTGTGGGTCTCTGCAATAACATGGGACATGAATAACCATGGGTTTCTAACGGGATAAGCTTAGGGAAAACCAGCTTACCAGTAGCAGACTTCGATTGCAGATTTTCAAAATAAAAGTTTCAAAATCAAATCTTTCAAAATAAACCCATGGTTGCGATCCCAAGTTTAACAGGAATTTAACCACAACAAAACCATGTTCATTCTTTTACATTGTTACAAAGGCAAATTACAAACTTCCTGCCCTGACGCAGAGTGTGAGCTGATAGGGATCACACCAAAGAGTTCAAATGAACTGAATAAAAACGGCAGAGTGTTGTGTTGGGTTCTTGAATGAAGACTCCTGCTCATGCAATAACATGAAGCAGTATATTTTTAATAACCATCTTCGAGGCTGTTTCCATGCCAAACCATTTCCCATTTTGTGGGTAAGTGGCGCATGCATATACAATCTATATAGTACCGCCCTATACAATTAGGGCGGTACACTCTCTCACTCGTAGCTGCATAATATTTTTTTTCAATACAGACATACCCAAACATAAACTTTGCTATTTTCATAAACACCCTTTCATCACTCTCTTAACCCAAGTTAAAAATAGTACGGGCTCAAATTGTGGTCATAAATATTTTGTACTTGCAAATCAGGATTTGTAAAAAGAATTTGTGTGTGCGTAAAAAAGATTTGTGTGTAGCCAAAAAATACGTGTGAAACTCTGCACTCAAGTTACAAGTATAAATTTTGACCTTATTTTTCTTCCTTTCATCTGATTGGCCAATGTCATGTCAATCATAAATTTAACTATCCAATCAGATGAACAGATGGGTTTGGCTATTGGAGGAGGCAGGAGGATTAGAGCTCCTCTGCATGTTGTGTTTGCTTTAGTGATGGTAAATTTGATTCTTTTTATTGAATCGAGTTTTAATGAGTCACTCACCAAAGTGAATCGAGTTTTTTGAGTCATTTGATTCACTGAGTCAGTTGACCAGAGAGTGCAAAAAATTTACATTTTCACTCAAACTTAATTAGTTTCTCTTTTCATGTAAATCCCACTGCTAAGATGAATGATTCTAAAAAAACCCCAACTATTTTATAGAGCAAAAAAAAGAGCAAAAACATTTCTAAAATTAAGCAATTTCCTATCAAAATTGCTTAATAAACATTTATTTTGTTTATTTGTATTTTATTAGTATTTTTCTTAAATGTGTCAAATATATATTTTCTCATCTAAATGTCCACTGAGCTGTGAGCCAGGGGGCGGTAATGCGCCTTAACATTGGTTGCCAACCAAGAAGAAGAAGAAGCTGTGAGCCAGGAGGGAGGGGGTGAGTGAGTGAGTGGCTGTATCCCAATTCAGGGTCTGCAGCCTTAAAGTACGCAGCCTCAACGGTCCACAAGGGCCGAGTACTCAAAGACCACTAAGGCCGGAAGTGCGAGGCTTGTGAAATGGGCTCCGTTGCGCTGCCCAGGTTGCCTAGCAACCATGATACTAACAGCTGGAAACGTTTCATACAGCTTTATTTGACAGAAATGAAAGAGAAAATCTTTTGTTAATTTGTTTGTTTGTTTCTACATGAGCTTTGATCATTCTCTGTAAGATTAAGGTCAGCTATTGAACAGCGTATATTTTAAAGTAAAGGCTTTAAGTTAGTACAAACGTCACTAATGTCACATAACTTTGCCGACATGTGGCCAACAGTAATGTTTTAATGTTCTTCGTTATTAAACATTTGCAAATAAATAAGTGACATAATATTCAGTACATACTTAAAGTTTACTCTTCGGGCGCCCCTCATCCGCCGTTTTTCTCGGCAAAATTATCCACACCCATTGCCGCGCTATGCATTCTGGGATATGTTGGGCCACGAAGTCTACACCACCACATCCTTAAAATTCAGGGAAATGAAGGACGCATTTGAGGGCCGCATTTCAAGCAGCCTTTGAATTGGGACAGCCTTCGTCGCGTTGCTGTGACGTAATCGGCCTTAAAATGCGGCCTTTAAGGCTGCAGACCCTGAATTGGGAGACAGCCAATGATTCGTTCGCTCTATGATTCAGCACAGGAGGGAGGGGGTGAGCGAGTCCTGAGTTATTCGCTTACGATTCAGCACAGGAGGCAGGGGGGGTTAGTGAGTCCTGAGTGATTTGTTCGCTCTGTGATTCAGCACAGGAGGGAGGGGGTTAGTGAGTCCTGAGTGATTTGTTCGCTCTATGATTCAGCACAGGAGGGAGGGGGTTAGTGAGTCCTGAGTGATTCGTTCGCTCTATGATTCAGCACAGGAGGCAGGGGGTGAGCGAGTACTAATGGAATTAGTTTGCTAACAGCAACAGGGATGAGTCAGTGAGTCAGTTGGGCTTGTGAATCATGATTCACGAGTCAGTAAAGTGATTCTCGAGTATTGAACGATTCGTTCACGAATCGAACATCACTAGTTCACTTAGTTTTTGGGTCCAGGCAGGAGAGGACCCAGATGCAGACTCATACGCGGAGAAAAAAAGAGGGAACTCAAAACACTGCTTTATTGCAGGCGTGCAAGATATGCAAAGAATAAACTACACTGGGAAATGCTAAACTAAGACATGCGGAGACCCACAGGGAGACACAGCCATGATGGACGATGCGACACCGAACTAACGAGGAACGTAGGAGCACACAGGGATATAATGATAATAGTGAGACAGGGCAAGAGCAACACAACATGAGGGACACAGACGGAGACTATCCTTCTGCTCTTGCTCTTGACGAAGGCGGTCGCACTTTTCTCCTTTCCTCCTCCTCTCTCTTAGCTTCCCTGCTTAGCCTCTTATGTCCTTGTCTAGTCTCTCTCACAGTCTGAAGAAAAAGAGGAATTATGGATTGGATCAACTGGTCCCTAAATGCAATTGACACCCCTTTCTCAACGAGTGCTGAAGATATCTACCTATTCCAGGGGTCGGCAACTGGCTCCGGGTGGTTTGGGAAATTAAATTAGAAGTATTTAGCTGAAGTATATTTTATTTGTGTTTAGTTCTTCTTTTAACTTGTAGTTCTAAATTGGAAGATTATTGTGATATTGAAATATAAAAATAAAATTATATCTTATTATTTTTTCCTCAAAATAAGCGTCACACTCGCGGAAGCTGGTATACCCGCCGAAACGCCTGCATTTATTGTGACTTTCAACCCCAGGTAGGCCAATTATGGATCTTTGGATCCATATTATGTTGGCAGCTGTTCTCCACCGTGAACTACTGTATGTTAAAAACAAACACAGCTCACGCCTCACAGATGACAGCTTACAGTCCTGCCCCGATTTGCAGGTGCTGTGTGCAGAGGTTCAGGACCAGAAGTCCCATTGTAAACATATCACGGCAGACCCGACGATGTTTGCATGAACACGCTTTTCAGCATGTCTTTATCGATCGCTTTTCACACATGGTTGTTGTACGCATACAGCCGGCTGTAGCTTTTCAGCTCACAACCCGACACAGACCAACACAACAGCAGAGAGAGCACAGACTTTAAGGCGGTGAGGCGTGATTGCGGGTGCCGCTCAGGTGCGTCCGACTCCATACAGCGGCACTGCAGACCACGCCCCGCCACACACATTAACCAAGTAAAATACATATTTAGATTTTAGAATTCAGAATTTTTGCAAATATCTATTTTTTTTAGCAGCATAGTGCTTTTTTTCCAATTATGTTTTAAAAGTCAGGTCAAGGCTCTGTTGTGATATTTTGATACCATGGTAGCATTTACAGGATATTGTTTTATAGTGATATTATACAGGAAAACTGTTACTCAATAAGGCCCATTTACTAGTTGTTTTTCTCTTTCTCTGTGACCCAAGAATTAATGTGTAAGAATCACAGGATGGTACCTCAAGGTTGAAAACACCACAGAGATCACTTCCTTACTCCCATCCTCCCTTCTTTATCTCTTAGAAAAAGGCTTGTTAAAGGCCAGGTGGTTTGTTTCAGAATTCACTAATGAAAGAACTCTGTATTCTATGTCTAGGAGTGTATTTCGCTGGGATAATCATAAATTGTAGCTGAACTGATAAACTATACAAAGGATACTTCTTTGCTCAGAGGGCAGGAAGACGCTTCCTTATTTGGTCTGTACCGGTTTGAACTTAGAATCTGCTGACACACGAACCTTTTTCCTCTATATAAACTGTTGTATTATGAATAAACCTTTGAGTTGATTTTGGGAAAGCAACCTGAAGCAGTCTGTGTTTCCTTGTTCTCCCAAGCTACTCCCGACGTCGTAACTAACGGCATACCTGAGTGTTACTTTGAATAATTTTGAATCTTATAGGGTACCAAGATGGCGGCGCGCACAGACGCAGCGGCCCGGAGCTCCTACACTTTTGCACTTTTGGTGGTACTGTGTATTATTTCACACAGTCTGGGGTTACTTCAATACAACAGAGATGATCTACTACAACTAAGCCGTGGAGATCTTCAACTAACATCCGAGTATCTCATCCCCCCGGAGATCGTTAAGCAACCCCCGGGGCTACCCGCAACAGCAAGCCGCAGGAGGAGACGTTGCGAGCGGAGGCAGAAGAGAGGCAAGCGGGGAGGCCTGTGGGCACGGCTAAAGACTAGTCCGTTTAAACCACCACTCCCGATCATATTCCTCTCCAACGCCCGTTCAATCCGTTACAAACTGGATGAAATACGACTGCAGATTGCCACTCGACGGACTTTTAATAACTGTTCGTGCATGATTTTCACTGAAACCTGGCTGGACAGCGCCATTCCCGATGCGGCTATCGATCTAGCAGGCCGCACCGCCTATCGAGCCGACAGGTCTGCGGACTCGGGTAAGAAGACTGGCGGGGGGCTGTGCATCTATATTAACAACCTTTGGTGCACGAACGTCATGGTAACGGAAAAACTGTGCAGTACAGAGGTAGAACTGTTGGTGTTAAAGTGCCGTCCATTCTATCTCCCTCGGGAATTTTCTGCCGTTTACATCTGCGCTGTTTACATTCCACCAGATGCTAATGCTAAGCTAGCGTTAGCACAATTGAGCAGCAGCATCAATAACAGCCTGGTAGCACACCCGGACAGTGTCTTTATTGCGGCTGGGGATTTTAACCACGCGGACCTGAAATCTGTACTTCACAATTTCCACCGTAATGTGAAGTGTGCTACCAGAGGAGATAGAACGTTGGACCAGGTGTACACCAACATGGCGAATGCGTACAGAGCCCAGGCTTATCCCCACCTGGGTCTGTCAGACCATCTCTCCCTTCTGCTACACCCAATATACACACAAAAGATCAAGAGCACTGGGATTACAACCAAAACCGTGAGAACATGGCCGCAGGATGCTATTCCGATGCTTCAGGACTGTTTCCACTGCACAGACTGGGATGTATTCAAGGTGCAGGACACTGACAATCGTGTCGCATTGGACAGTTACACCTCCACTGTCTTGGACTACATCTGTTTCTGTGTGGACAATGTAACAACTTGGAAACGATTCCGTGTGTTCCCTAATAATCCACCCTGGATGACACACGGAGTTCAACAACTTATTCGAACAAGGAACAACGCTTTCAAATCCAGGGACCAGGAGGCATACAGTGCTGCCAGGGCCAACCTGAGAAGAGGCATCAAGACTGCCAAGCAGCAGCACAGGAGGCGTATCGAGGCCAGGTTTGAGAACAACACAAACCCAAGGCAGGTCTGGGAGGGCATCAGGGCTATCACGGACTACAAAAGAAGAACACCATCACCCTCAGCCGACAGTTCTACTCTGGCTGAGGATCTAAATCTCTTTTATGCCCGTTTTGACAGGGAGAACACCGACCCTGTCCTGTCCCCTCTCCCCTCAACCGACCCTGCTCCGGTCCTGAGCACTCATGAGCTGAGGCGTGTGTTCCGGAGCATTAACACCAGGAAGGCGGCCGGGCCGGATGGAGTGCTGGGCCGGGTGCTAAAAGACTGTGCTGCGGACCTGGCGGACGTCTTCACCTCTATATATCCTTGAAAAGTAGTTGTCAAACAGCTAACAGATCATCTGCAGAGGAATGGTTTATTTGAAGAGTTTCAGTCAGGTTTCAGAGCTCAGCACAGCACAGAAACAGCTTTAGTGAAGGTTACAAATGATCTTCTTATGGCCTCTGACAGTGGACTCATCTCTGTGCTTGTCCTGCTAGACCTCAGTGCAGCGTTCGATACTGTTGATCATAATATCCTATTAGAGCGATTAGAACATGCTGTAGGTATTACAAGTACTGCGCTGCAGTGGTTTGTATCATATCTATCTAATAGACTCCAATTCGTGCATGTAAATGGAGAGTCCTCTTCACACACTGAGGTTAATTATGGAGTTCCACAGGGTTCAGTGCTAGGACCAATTCTGTTTACATTATACATGCTTCCCTTAGGCAGTATCATTAGAAGACATAGCATACATTTTCACTGCTATGCAGATGACACCCAGCTCTATCTGTCCATGAAGCCAGATAACACACACCAATTAGTTAAACTGCAGGAATGTCTTAAAGACATAAAGACCTGGATGGCCGCTAACTTTCTGCTTCTTAATTCAGATAAAACTGAGGTTATTGTACTCGGCCCTGAAAATCTTAGAAATATGGTATCTAATCAGATTCTTACTCTGGATGGCATTACCTTGGCCTCCAGTAACGCGGTGAGGAACCTTGGAGTCATTTTTGACCAGGACATGTCCTTCAACGCACATATTAAACAAATATGTAAGACTGCTTTCTTCCATTTGCGCAACATCTCTAAAATTAGAAATATCCTGTCTCAGAGTGACGCTGAAAAACTAGTTCATGCATTTATTACTTCCAGGCTGGACTACTGTAATTCATTATTATCAGGATGTCCAAAAAACTCACTGAAAAGCCTTCAGCTAATCCAAAATGCTGCAGCAAGAGTCCTGACAGGGACTAGAAAGAGAGAGCATATTTCTCCTGTTTTGGCTTCCCTTCATTGGCTTCCTGTTAAATCCAGAATTGAATTCAAAATCCTGCTCCTCACATACAAGGTCTTAAATAATCAGGCCCCATCTTATCTTAATGACCTTGTAGTACCATATCACCCTATTAGAGCACTTCGCTCTCGCTCTGCAGGCCTACTTGTTGTTCCTAGAGTATTTAAAAGTAGAATGGGAGGGAGAGCCTTCAGTTTTCAGGCCCCTCTTCTGTGGAACCAGCTTCCAGTTTGGATTCGGGAGACAGACACTATCTCTACTTTTAAGATTAGGCTTAAAACTTTCCTTTTTTCTAAAGCATATAGTTAGGGCTGGACCAGGTGACCCTGAATCCTCCCTTTGTTATGCTGCAATAGATGTAGGCTGCCGGGGGATTCCCATGATGCATTGAGTTTTTCCTTTCCAGTCACCTTTCTCACTCACTATGTATTAATAGACCTCTCTGCATTGAATCATATCTGTTATTAACCTCTGTCTCTCTTCCACAGCATGTCTTTATCCTGTCTTCCTTCTCTCACCCCAACCGGTCGCAGCAGATGGCCGCCCCTCCCTGAGCCTGGTTCTGCCGGAGGTTTCTTCCTGTTAAAAGGGAGTTTTTCCTTCCCACTGTCGCCAAAGTGCTTGCTCATAGGGGGTCATATGATTGTTGGGTTTTTCTCTGTATCTATGAAGCGCCTTGAGGCGACTTTTGTTGTGATTTGGCGCTATATAAATAAAATTGAATTGAATTGAATTATATATAACACCTCTTTGTCCTGTTCACTGGTACCATCCTGTTTCAAAGCAGCAACCATCGTTCCCATCCCAAAACAGTCAAATGTCACATGTCTGAACAATTTCAGACCTGTGGCACTCACCCCCATTCCCGCCAAATGCCTGGAGAGACTGGTCATTAATCACATCAGAGCTGCTTTTCCACCATCCCTGGACTCGCACCAGTTTGCATACAGGGAGAACCGGTCAACCGAGGATGCGATCGCCACAGTGCTGCACACATTACTGAAGCACTTGGAACACAGGAATACCTATGCACGGCTCCTCTTTGTAGACTACAGCTCGGCTTTTAATACCATCCGGCCATACAAACTACGTCCCAAACTCCACCAACTGGGACTTAACTCCTCTCTGTGCAACTGGATTGTGGACTTCCTCACTAACCGTAGACAGAGTGTCAGAGTGGGTAAGAACACCTCTTCCACCCTTGTGGTCAACACCGGTGCCCCTCAGGGGTGTGTTCTGAGCCCTCTGCTATACACTCTCTTCACCCATGACTGTATTTCCTCCTGCGCGTCCAATCTCATTGTTAAGTTTGCAGATGACACTACAGTGCTCGGACTTATATCCAACAATGATGAGACAAACTATAGGACAGAGGTGCAACAACTAGAGTCATGGTGCCACGACAATAACTTGGTCTTAAACACCAAAAAGACCAAGGAGATCATTGTAGATTTCCGGAAGAGGGGTCATAACAACCATCTGCCTCTCTTCATTGGCAGTGAGGCGGTGGAGAGGGTGAGCAGTTTTAAATTCTTGGGGGTAACTGTGACCGAGGACCTGTCCTGGGGCAACCATATCACCTCAGTTGTACGGAAGGCCCAACAGCGCCTCTACTACCTGAGGAGACTGCGGAGCGCACACATTCCCAGATCTCTGATGTTGAACTTCTACAACTGTGCCATCAGCAGCGTTCTGACGTATGGATTTCTAGTGTGGTTCCCCAGCTGCACCAAGGCCGATCAGCAAGCACTCCAGCGGGTGGTGAAGGAAGCTGGCAGAATTATTGGAACAAGTCTGCCAGAGATCAGTAATATCTTCCCCACTCGCTGTCTGAGGAGGGTGCACAGTATCCTGCGGGACCAACATCACCCTGCGCGCCACCTTTTCCATCTGCTGCCCTCAGGGAGAAGGTACAGGTCTATACAGGCCAGAACATCCAGACTGGCCAACAGCCTGTATCCACAGGCTGTGAGGCTCCTGAACTCTCTGCCCCCCTCTCACGGACAATAACCATATCCAACTTCTTAATAGCAATGAACTGGTCTGCATTGGTGCATCATATCTTTATTCTCTTCCCCCTCCTGCCCCCCCCCTCTTTCTTAAATAGATAACTATCATATCTGATATCATATCTCACAGTACAATAATATTGAATGGGTTGCATTGTTGTATTTTGTCATGTTTCTCAGGTCTTTGTCTGAATTTCTACGAACATTATTGCTAAGGATTGTCTTATTGCATTGGAGTCACACTGGGTTAAATATGTACACTTGGGTTTTAAGGGGTATTTATTATTTTCTTCTTTTTTTTGGGTTGTATGGAAGCCCCAAACGCAATTTCATTGTTCTTGACAATGACAATAAATAAATAAATACTAAATAATACTATAGGGTAAAGACAAAACTCTGCTTATAGGTGCCCACGCCTCGGAGGAAACCCGATCCACGGATGACCCGGGACGGAGATTTCTTTCAGGCTCCAAAAGCCCAAAGGCGATATAAGGCTGGCGGCTCACAACAGTTTTTTTATGCTACATGGATCATTTTAGTTCAGCTGGGTGTCTTTCCTTTTGTTATATTTCTTTAAGAGTTCAAAATGTGTTCATTACATAAATAAGATGTAATTTTCTCTGTAGCACTTCATGGATTTCATAAGCAACACACCTTAGTTGCTCTGTGGATTCTTAAAAAGCAGTTAAAAACTTTTCTGTTCAAACAAGCCTTTTGTTGATCTACGTATTTTATATTCTTTACATTATGTCAGTGCGCCCCAGGGCAGCTGTGGCTACAATGTAGCTTGCCATCACCAGTGTGTGAATGTGTGTGTGAATGGGTGAATGACTGAATGTAGTGTAAAGTGCTTTGGGGTCCTATGGACTAGAAAAGCGCTATACAAATGCAGGCCATTTAAAGTTTCTCTCAAATCTGAAATAAAGCTGATCCCTCTCTGTCCTCACACACTTGGTATCTGAACTTCTACCCTTACATTTGTTCAGTTTTCTTTTCCCTTCTTTTCCTCCCCATCCCTGGCTGCCTCCTTCGCTCCAACACACCCACCCACACAAGTAGGGCCTGGGGTGCGGGTGTGTCACAGGGGTGCAGGGGAGGCATCCCCCCCCCCACCCCCCCCCCCCCCCCACCCCGTCCCCTTCTGGCCACCTGTGCCTCAATTTTATTCCACAACTTAGACATCCACATTACTCACACTCTCATAACACATACATATAGGGCCTTGAGGGTGGGCACGTTAACGGCGTCCAGTGGACGATCTGTGTATTCAACCCCACCTCTGGCTCCGGTGCCCACCTCTTAATTTTAAATCCATGTAGACATTGAGGGTTCTCGAGAGGGGCCGTGCTAACACCTGCTGCTCTCTGGCAGCAGCACCATGCTCTCCCGTGTTTTAAATGCACCTTAGAACAACATGCAGCAACACTACACATGAGCGAGAGGAAGGAGGTTTGGGGTCTTCACACACCCCTGTTCTCTGCTGGCCATCGGGACGGGGGGGCTGGGAGGAGGTGTTGGCATCTGGGATGCGGGGCCTCCCTGCTGCTGCGGAGCCTGGGGCGGTCTGCTTGCCTCCACCCCGGGGGAAAGGGTAACATTTTCTGGGTCTAGGTGCCGTTTCCCCCTCCACTGGACCTGGGGTATAGAGTTTGTTTGGGGAGTGTGATTGTGTGTACAGTGTCCATGTATGTCTATCCCTACTTTGGTTGAGTGCTGAGTATTTGTACATGTGTGCATGAGGGTGGGAATGCATGTTTGTGTCTGTGTTTATATGTCAGGTCGGGTCTTACACTCCACCTCTCTGGGAACTCCCAGGCCCTCCAAAAGCCTATCTCCCCTCACCACACTCCCTGTCGGTAACTGATGCCCTCAGGGGTCGGTGCGTTGGTGGTTCTTGGTGTCCGGGGCTGGGTACTCAGGTATGTACCAGCTCACTCCCGGTGACTACTTGGTGGGGCCTGGTGCCTGTTGTTTGGTCAGGCCTCTTCCGGGGCAAAGAGGCCTCTGGGCCTGCAGTTTGGTTCACTCTGGCACAGCTGGAACGCCACTGCAGCCCCCTCTGGCTTCTGCTCCGTGGCTACTGGGTGACCCCTCATCTGGGGCTCTCCTCAGCTCTTCCCAGGAGGGTGGCACGATGCCCCTCCGGTGGTCCTCCTTGGGCTCTCGCACTCTGGGGCCTCTGGAAGTCTGGAGCCTGGATCTCCTCCATGCTTGCTCTCTACATCCTCTAGCAGACTATTACATGGGGAAACCTTTTGAATACAAGCACGCTGATCCACACAGGTGTGCACACGGGTGTTCACTGTTCATAGACATAAACTTCACCTTTATTGGCTGCTATTTCCAAGCACATTGTGCACTGTCGGTCCTGCTTGCTACACAACAACATTCAATATTTAGTATTTACTGCTGTTTACACTTAGCTAGATTAACGTGATGGTGTTGTGTTTAGTATGTTGCTCTGTTTTTTTTGCTTGTTTTCTCTTCTTTTTCTCTCAACAGGTGATCTCCCTTTCCCATGCCTCAGTCATGTCTGTCCCATCTGTAACAACTGGAGAAAAAAACAACAACAAAAAAAAGAACGACTTAAAGTTTAAAGATAAAGTTTCTCTCAAAACTGAAAATAAAGCTGATCCTTCTCTGTCCTCACACACTCGGCATCTGAACGTCTGCCCTTACATTTGTTCAGTTTTGTTCATGTAGTGAAAGATATTTTGGGGAGGATTTTACGTGATGTCCTCGAACACAGCGCGAACATCCACACCTTTCCAGCTGATAATTAGAGGAATTATAAGAAACATTGGGGGAAATGAGAAGTACAGGAAGAAACAGGAGAGAGGAGATGGTTATATCTCTACTTAGATTCAGACACACTGGTTTGAATAGCACATTATTTTTAATAAAAAAAAACACTGTACAAAGGAGTGTGACTGCAGTAAGGAACAGGAAACAACACATTTTATTGCATTGTCAGAAGTATGATATTGAAAGAAGACAACTGATCAAAAAAGCTGGACGATATGAGAGTGAAGCTGGACTTGATTGATTTATTTCGTACAAACTATATAAGTGAAAAGTATCAGGCTGTATTTTGGTTTTTAAGGCAGACCCATTTGTGCGGGAGGATTTGAATTTTGTTTTTGTCATTTTGGTCCACACTCCACACCAGTTGGTGGCTGTAATGCACCATTTTGCTGTGAAGAAGAAGGAGGAGAAGAAGACGACGACGACATCATTTGGCATTCCTTTCTCATCCAAGGTGGCCCAGAGCGTGAAGTGGCTAAGCACTGCAGAGCGATTTGATGTCTTCAGGAAAGCTGCTCATTTTACTATTGCCCTTCAGAGAGTGGATCATGCCACGCTGCTTCTGTGTTGTAGTAGCCTTGTTGTCATTTTGCAAACGTTTATGGACTGACTCCTCGTTTTATGGTCTTTTACTCTGAATTGTTTGACATATTCTGATCATGCTTTTATAAATAACTTAACCGTAGGGTGTATTTGTTCCATTTGTCTTTTAGGGATTTGTTTAATGTTTGGTTGTTTTGTTGCTTTAATGGAGGTGCGGCCGCTTTTTGAGGGGCTAGGCTTAGCGGATGGCTGAACCTTTGGCCACATGTCGGCAAAGTTGTGACATTAGTGATGCTTGTGCTTTCAGAGAGAGAGAGAGAGAGAGAGAGAGAGAGAGAGAGAGAGAGAGAGAGAGACTAATTATAATAACAATCGAATATTACTTCAAATGTATTTTGTGGAAAATATTTTTTTTTTTTGGCTAAAAAACAGTGGGCTCATGTAAAGAAACTGGGATTTGATAAGATAAGATACCTTTATTAGTCCTGCAAGGGGAACTTTCATGTTAAGGCTGCCGACCTAACTCCCCCCAGACTGAGCTCCAACAGGGAGATCAGTTTGAGAACAGAAAAAAACACCTCTGCACATAGCACATGAAAAAACTCTTAATACACCAAAGAAACACATGACAAGCAACAGGGGTGGGTAAAGGGTGAGAGACAGCCAGTGTAGACAGTACATCCAGCCCTGCAGCATAAGCGCTGGTCTCCTTGAGCCACCGTCTGCATCGGAGGGGGATAAGCGCCAAAGGCATTTGGAAAGGGAGGGGGGATGAGTGTGTGTGTGTGTGTCCAGAGTTCAGCTGAGACAGTGTCCTTCGCCCTGCCAGGCTAAGTAAACAGTCTTCCAGCCAACACAGGTGGCCTTGCATAGAATGGGAAGAACAGTCTAAACACAGTCGTTATCAGGGTGTTGTTGTTCAGCTCCAGCCTTGAGACCGCAGCTGGCGCCAAAGGGGTATCGCCATGAAGTGATGGTGGTTTTTACTTTAGTGCAAACAACTCATGAGAATTTCACAGCTGTTCTAGCAGTCTGACACTGGTCTCTCAATCTCCCATTGGAGAGCTGTGAGCTTCTCCATGATGTTATCAAACTTACGCTCTGTGATGTTGTTCAGGGTTAAAAACCCCGAAATATAATTAAAACTTTATATGAATATTTCAGGGGGAAGTAGTTTTAAAAGACTGACTCATTTAAAGTGGAAAAAAATATTAATATATAATATTTTTATAGCACTTTTTGGGGCGTGGCCGTTTTGTGGCCTTAGGAACACTTAAGGATTGCTTTTTAAGGATTTTAAGGGTTAAATATGACTTTTTCTGGGTCACAAAATAAACTTTTAAGATATTTTCAGGTGAGAATGTAGCTGTGTAAAGTTCAAATATCTGCTCGATTTATCAAGATATCACATATTTGCAAAAATGCTCAGATGTTTTCGGAGACGTCCATTTTTTTAATGCTCTGTGGCAGATTTTGAACATCTGTGGCATCTATTAATGTCAAATCTAGCCTTTCTTTAACAACATAAGCAAACTGCTTTTATATTTAACCACTCCTGTTTAATTACATTTTACATAATAATAATAATAATAATAACAATAGTATTTGTTTTGTTAAAAATGTGTTTAAAAACAAGTTTTGTTGTGAAAGCTACAGGGAGTGCAGAATTATTAGGCAAGTTGTATTTTTGAGGAATAATTTTATTATTGAACAACAACCATGTTCTCAATGAACCCCAAAAAACTCATTAATATCAAAGCTGAATGTTTTTGGAAGTAGTTTTTAGTTTGTCTTTAGTTTTAGCTATTTTAGGGGGATATCTGTGTGTGCAGGTGACTATTACTGTGCATAATTATTAGGCAACTTAACAAAAAACAAATATATACCCATTTCAATTATTTATTTTTACCAGTGAAACCAATATAACACCTCCACATTCACAAATATACATTTCTGACATTCAAAAACAAAACAAAAACAAATCAGCGACCAATATAGCCACCTTTCTTTGCAAGGACACTCAAAAGCCTGCCATCCATGGATTCTGTCAGTGTTTTGATCTGTTCACCATCAACATTGCGTGCAGCAGCAACCACAGCCTCCCAGACACTGTTCAGAGAGGTGTACTGTTTTCCCTCCTTGTAAATCTCACATTTGATGATGGACCACAGGTTCTCAATGGGGTTCAGATCAGGTGAACAAGGAGGCCATGTCATTAGTTTTTCTTCTTTTATACCCTTTCTTGCCAGCCATGCTGTGGAGTACTTGGACGCGTGTGATGGAGCATTGTCCTGCATGAAAATCATGTTTTTCTTGAAGGATGCAGACTTCTTCCTGTACCACTGCTTGAAGAAGGTGTCTTCCAGAAACTGACAGTAGGACTGGGAGTTGAGCTTGACTCCATCCTCAACCCGAAAAGGCCCCACAAGCTCATCTTTGATGATACCAGCCCAAACCAGTACTCCACCTCCACCTTGCTGGCGTCTGAGTCGGACTGGAGCTCTCTGCCCTTTACCAATCCAGCCACGGGCCCATCCATCTGGCCCATCAAGACTCACTCTCATTTCATCAGTCCATAAAACCTTAGAAAAACCAGTCTTGAGATATTTCTTGGCCCAGTCTTGACGATTCAGCTTGTGTGTCTTGTTCAGTGGTGGTCGTCTTTCAGCCTTTCTTACCTTGGCCATGTCTCTGAGTATTGCACACCTTGTGCTTTTGGGCACTCCAGTGATGTTGCAGCTCTGAAATATGGCCAAACTGGTGGCAAGTGGCATCTTGGCAGCTGCACGCTTGACTTTTCTCAGTTCATGGGCAGTTATTTTGCGCCTTGGTTTTTCCACACGCTTCTTGCGACCCTGTTGACTATTTTGAATGAAACGCTTGATTGTTCGATGATCACGCTTCAGAAGCTTTGCAATTTTGAGACTGCTGCATCCCTCTGCAAGATATCTCACTATTTCTGACTTTTCTGCGCCTGTCAAGTCCTTCTTTTGACCCATTTTGCCAAAGGAAAGGACGTTGCCTAATAATTATGCACACCTGATATAGGGTGTTGATGTTATTAGACCACACCCCTTCTCATTACAGAGATGCACATCACCTAATATGCTTAATTGGTAGTAGGCTTTCGAGCCTATACAGCTTGGAGTAAGACAACATGCATGAAGAGGATGATGTGGACAAAATACTCATTTGCCTAATAATTCTGCACTCCCTGTATAATCCAGATTAGTGGCCTGTTAAATGGTTAAAGTCTAGGTTGGCTTTATACTTGAGAAGTAAGTAATACAGCTTTTCCTTCTAAAGAATTAAGTTAAATTCCACAGTTGAATCATAAGAAACATTATGTTACATATAAACCCTGCCATATGTTAGATCTGGTCATTTTGCTTATTAGAAACTTTATATATTGGAAGTTAACTTTTAACAAGCTTGTAATGATTATATTTAAATTAGGTGGTCTTTTTTTAAATGCATATCTCTTTAGGCCTAAACTGACAGTGCCAATACCACACATTCAGACACAGTAGTAGATGGTGTTACTATGTTAGTCTAATTTGGTTGTATGGGGTCTACAGTGACCTTCTGTGTTGTAAGTTACAATGATTGCACAGCTATTAAGGATCAAATCGGTTTCTGAAAAATGTTTAGTTTTTTCTCCCTCTGCTTGCTTCTTACTGTCTTTGAGGCTCGGGACCAGCACTCCTGTTGTTGGACAGAAAGACATCAACTCAGTAGTAAGTATTTTGGTTTTCCAATATATTAGCAACTGTCAGTGACATTTATATTAATCAGGCTGAACTTTAATCATTCTTTAGATCAGCCTGTTTTACTTGTTGTTTTATTTGTGCTTTGGTTTGGGGAAGTTGTTTCTTTACTGATCTTTTCCTGTCTTCTGTTATTAGACTTGAGATATGACTGCACTATGCTGTTGCTGGTGACTCCAGTTAATTCTACAAGAGATGCTGGGTAAGTAAACAAACAACAACAGTTTGGTCTGCATTTATTCAAAGATCACATCCCTCAAACTTAGTTTAGAGGGTCTACACTGTAAAAAGTGAAGTCGCAAGTTTTCTAACAGCAAAATTTGTTTTGTGCCCAAATCATTTTGCACATCATTGATGAAAGTTATTGGCCATGTTTGCATAGCCCTTTTTAAAATGATGCTTTCATGACATTATTGTGTGTTGGGTGGTGGTCAGGGCTATCCAGACTGACAATTGGGACATTGAATGTCACCTCTCCGGTGGGAAGCGAGCCTGAGATTGCAGAAAAAATGTTTTAAGCAATTAAGTTCATGTTCCAAAAAATATGATTGTTTTCTTGCAGGACAACAGGAGAGATGAGTCCTCTGTCACAGATGATGTGGTCAGTGAAGATGGTCGCCTGCAGGTTCAAGCTCATTGCATCTCCAACCCACATCCACTGCCACTGTACTTAAGGGAAGTTAAAGACTTTCTTCTGCACCTACATTTGGATCACCTCGATCCATGAAAATAAGATTTAGAGGACAGATAAAGAAAAAACTGAATTATAAGATAAGAGAGGATGAGAGGAGAAAGAAAGAAATTAAAAATCCAGCCCAGGGAATATCGTGGGGAGTGAGAGTTTTTTAAAGAGAATGAAAGAAGAGAAGGAATGATAGAAGGAAGGGAACATAGATTAAGAAAGTTAAAAGAGTCGGAAGGTGAAAAAGAAAGCTCAGAGAGAGCACCTGTAAATCAATCTTTTTGAAGGTGTGATTCACTAACCTGGTTTCCAACTGCAGTGATTTCTTCTGATGCCTTTGACAGTATAACAAAATGTCAGTCAGGATTAAGAACTGGGGACATAGAAGAACATGTGAATCTTTGGGATTCTCTTCACTCATGTAGGAAAAGAACTAGAAATTAATTAGTTCAGCCACCATTTGTCAGCTGTAACAGCTCTGACGTAGCAGAGAGAGTCACTCAGGGTGATGAAGACTTTTTAAAAAACCCTGTTTGATCCAGTTGTACTGACTGTTTTTTTTTTTAACGTGTGGCTCATGTTTTCCATGTTAGCCTAAGCCTTCCTAGATGAGCCTAAAGATGAAAAACTGTCAAAAATATGTTTTAATTTTCCTTTACCCTGCTAAACTCTCACTATATAATATATTTTTACATACATGTTTATGGTAGTGTACAACAAATGCTAGCACTCCTCACCTTGATTAAAGCTTTTGAGAATGACCTCTGTCCAGTGAGCAATATAAATGCACTCAAGGATGCAGGGGATTAATGGAAGAAAAAGAAAAATGGAAAGCCAGAGGCAGGGTGATAGGTTTGTAGCTTGAACCTATCCGCTGGAACGTTGAGGACAATATAATTACACAGCGAAGCAAGACACGAGTAGGCAAAGTTCTTCATGTTACTCGTGCACGGGAGAGACCGGACAAACGCCGTTCCTTCGCTTGACCCCAGTTGCTCTCGTCCGTTCTCCCGTACCACTGTTCTTTTATTGAGGTTACATGAATATGCATAGGTTCATTAACATATGACGTCTACATACACACAAAGAGTACCTTGCCTGTGTATGTGTGTGTGCGTGCACATGTGTGTGTGTGTGTGTGTGTGAGATCCAGATGTGACCCTGTGAAGACTCCCCAAAGCTGGTGCCAGGAGTCTAGCGGTCCATCTGAACAAAAGGCTCTTATACTTAAACAGATATACGTGTGCTTGCTATACCATAAATCAATAAGAAAAGATACGACCTCTCCTAGGAGGTGTGATCTATGCCAGAACACTCTGTAGAGGAGTGAACGCACTCCCCCTTCATGCTACACAGAGCTGTTACAGACCTCCTAGGATGAGACATTCTTTCAATCTACAAATAATTATACACCTCTAAGCATATATGGTTAAATATTTCTAAGCATAAATGACAATCAACAATACAAATCTAACATTTCCCCCTTTTTGACCTTTATGCTAGAAAAGTTCCCAGTTATGAATACTTCATGTCTGACAGTTTCAATGCAAACATTTTTATACTCAGCATATGTCAAATCACCATAAATTACTGAAAAAATACACAGTTTAACAAATGTATTAGCAGTTATCCCATTCCTCATTGATCTCATCCAATGGCAAACTGCATCCTACAAGCAAACAAAGAAATTATTAATTTAATAGTGAAAATAAGAAAGTAACATTTTCAAAAACAGCTCAGCTTGGTGGTGCTTCCTCCGGGTGTGCAAATCACATGTCTCTCTGCAGAGTGGTTTGAGTTCTGCAGGGCGTCATGAATGTCTCTTCCAGTTGTTTCCATCATTGTCCATAGGACCAGAGTCCAAATGTATGTAGAATAGACATTCAAACACCAGTTGGTTTTGTTGTTTGTCAACATGGGTCTCAGCTATTTCCAAAGCTGCAGACCTCATAGGAAACTGCTGTTATCACCACCATAGCTTCTGGTTCCTGTGCTTTTCACAGAATCATGATGTCATCCTTAGACTCCCTCTGCGCTGTCGATGGAGCTTGGCACGCTCCCCTCATCCCTCGAGTTTTCATGTCCCAACGCTGCTGAAGATTTAAGGCAGAGCACGTCGTACACCTTAGTTGTCTTCCTCAGCGTCAATATTGAATCTTTCATTTTATTTAAATCTTGCTGTGGGACGTCTCCTCTTGATCTCCTGGAAGCTCAGTAGCACAGCTCTCCGTGTGATGTCTGCTGTGCTGAAGATGATCTCTGATCCTCCTGAAGCCTCTCTCCTGGCCTCAGCTCCCATCTTGTGGACGATCCTCTCAGGCACTCCTTCTCGTCATGCATAGTCCTGATTTTGGGCCTGCTGGATCTGTCTCTCTTAGGTGAGAGTTGTCACGTGTCCATCTCCTCTGCCTTCCTCCTGGTTCAGCTGTTTCCGGCACCAGCTTGGGTCCTATAAGGATGAGCGTCGTAGTCAAGGTAACCAAGAGGGTCCTGGTCGCACACAGATCCGTCACGCCTCACACTTGGTTGCCCTAGAGTTGATCAGAGGCTGGAGACAAGTGTCATGTGCAGGTTTTCTCAAATCAGTAAACTACAATTATTTTCATAAGTCGCCTCAGACATGGATCATCCCATGTACTCAGTCAACATTAATGTAATCAGTGACTGCTCTTAAGCAAAGTCACTCCACTCATATATTACTATGAGCTCAATAGCCCATCGTCAACTATTCCATAAACAATCCCTTATATATTTTTCTCATGTCACTTGTCCGCTTCAGCTGAATCTTCTACACGCAGTCATAGAAAAACAAACATTAGCAACACACATTGATTATCCTGGTGGGCAGGCGTCGCCCATCCACATTCCAGAGGTGCCATAAAAACACCATAAAGTTAGCCAACCCTAGCCGTGGAAAGAATGTCATTCACATATAAACCCAGAAATCCTGTAGTAGGAAAACATTAACTAATCCTCTTATAAATCACATGATCAAACACATGATTAACCATCTGCTGTAAAAAGAAATGTAAATGTTAGCGCTGCGCAGGTGTGTACACTTTCTCACAGTAATGTCTGTGAGCAACACAAGGTAGTGAATGACACACACATAGTAAATTCACAGACAGAGAATTTAAACTAAAAAGGTTAAATTTTCAGAGTTCACAAACATAAAAATGGCATTTAAAAGGTTAAATGATCACGCAACCTCGGATGTTGCTGTCATCTTTCTGCTCCTGTAAAAGGAAACACACATAGATTCATCTGCACCTTTGTCAGGTGGGGGTTAACTTCGCACAGTCGTGTTACATCAGTAAAGTCTTGTCAGCTTTTGTCAGCATTTACCAGTCAGTCAGTTTTTTTTTCTTTCACTCATTCATTCATTCAGTCATTCTTTCTTTCTTTGCTGATAGTGGAACCTGTCGTTGCATTTAGTTTCCACTTCCAGCAAAATGACGTTATTTCAAAAAGAAAAAGAACTTTAGATCGGATTACATCGCTGCTGAATCCCTTTTAGGCCGGGACTTTCATTTAATATTGTCCCAAATAAGTAGCTTTCTCCTGAGCCCATTTCAATGTGGAGAAAACTCACTTGTAACAGCTTTCTCGACAGGTCGTAAAGCACTTTCAATTTCTGACGTGCAGATCTGCTTAAAGAAAAGAAATAGACAAACAAAATCAGTGCCTGTTCAAAAATGAAAAATAACAGAGATTATCAAACCAAACTCTCAGTGCACTGTGAAAGTATCAAAATAAAAAGGCCTTGTTAAGTCATGACACAAGCTCCTCATCAACTTCACAACAGGAGAAGAATCATCAGCTAGATTCACTCCAAACCAACCATCAGCTGCACAACTCACAACATAAGCCTAATGTCTTCTTTAACTTGTGAATTTAATCACCAGGTCTGTGCTCTTCACTCATTTAGGCCACAGATCTATTTTATTCAATTTTCCTTTTTTCCCTTCATCATAAAACATGTGACATGCTGTCATGCACTTCACAAAAGAAGTTTGTTCTGACGTATTCAGAGTTGTGTATCTAAATACAGGATTCACTCGCACATCAAAGCAGGAAACTCAGTGTTTTAGAGTCTCCACTCAACACACAACAACTCCAACACATCCCATTCACTCGTGCTAGAATTCAGTCACCTTTCATTAATCTAAGAACGATCAACTAATTTGAATCAGCTATTAACCCACTAAGTTGACAGGACGACAGAAATGCATGTTCAAAATGTTATCACTAAAAGAGAATTTCCCTCATACAGTAAATTTAGTAGTAAACTTGTGCTGCATCAATCAAGCAGGAAGCTTCTCCCAATTTACTATATTAACAACTAAATTTATTATCTGATCACTGGTTGGTCAAACCAGAATCTTTTTTCCCACAAAAGTTTAAATTGTTGTCCTGCAACCTAGAGAGTCAATTTTTGCGTTGGATAAATTCAGTATTTGATAACAAGTGTCTGCTAAATTGACACTATTTTAACACTGATGAAAGATAACAAGCTAATTTTCATTGCATGTGTGTTTGTGTTATTATGCAGGTTTAAGGCATGTCTGTGGAGCTGCATATCCAGCAGAGCATGTTCTCTGCCTTTCCTACACATTTCTCTGCTATTATTTGATCACTTCTTAACTAATGTGCTATGAGTCCACTGGTCTTTGCATCACACGAGGTGACTTGGATAAGATGATAAACAGACTCACACGCTTAAGATGTTGTCTAATCTTCATAAGCTCTCTTGTGTTTGGAAGTGTTAGTAGGGTTAATGCATGTTGTGCTTGTGTGTGTGATTTTGTATATGTTTCTTTTTCGCAGTGTTTCAGACTCCTTCACAATTTTCCAACTTAAGCAGTCAGTTTTCTTTTCCCCAGGTTTGCTAACCCAAATTTTGATTTCCCACATTAAATAATTCCTATGTGTTCTCACCTAGTCTTCTCACTCTGTTGTCCTCTCACTCTTTTTTCCTCTCCCACTTCAACAGTCCCGGCAGTTCTCCTTCAGCTTTGTCCTGTGTTCCACTGTCTCTTCTTGCCATTTTACTCCACAGGTGGCAAATGTCAAACTCCAACTGTTCAGTTCTCCTCAAACGTTTTCTTCACATGCACAGTGAAGTTTCAGCTTGTTGTAGACACAGTGCCATTCATCCGATCAGTCAGGATGATGGGTTTGCTCTTCTTTTCTGATGCTGTTTGTCCATATTGCTGCTGCTTTGCTGGGACTCTTTGCTTAGGACTTTCTGCTGTCTTTATCTGCCATGTTATTGCTCTTTGGAGCTGCATTCTTCAGGGAGGAGTGAGCACTTGCTTGTGAGGTTGAGAGACACATACACATTAGTCATGGGTCGTTCGCGAACGAAATGGCTCTTAGAGCCGGCTCTTTGACGTGAACGACGCGAGCCGGCTCCTTATCGCGAGCCGTCACGTGGGTTTTTTTTTTTTTTCTTTCTCTCAGCCTCTCTCTCGCACTTTTTTTCCGCTTCACTCTGCACGCGAGCCTTGTGCTTTACGCTGGGCAGAGGGGGGAGGGGCGGTAGTTACACTCAGTAGCACAGGAACAGAGCCAGAGAGAGAGAAAGAGAGGCAGGGACAACAACATTAGAAAGGTATAGTAATCATCCACAACTATTTTCGGTTGCAGATGATAAAGGATTGAGAAAGTTTATTTATGCAGGTCCATATGACAGAGAATATGCATGTTCTTTTAGTTTTCATATTATAATTTATATTTAATTGTGTTGTGGTTTGCAGTGTTTTGTGTTCTTTTCACTTTAAATTTGTGAAAGGAAAAAGCTGAAAATTTAAATAGTTAAAACTTGAAATGTGAATAGTTGATTTTTGTATTATATGATTTATTTATTACATTTTATGTGGAGTGAATAAATAAAAGTATATTTACGGTGGCCCCTAGAGACAAAGCACATACAAACTTCAAATCACGTACGAACTCTGAAGCATGTACAAACTCCAAAACACGTAAAAACACGTACAAACTCCAAAACACGTAAAAACACGTACAAACTCCGAAGCACGTAAAAACTCAGAAGCATATAAAAACTCAGAAGCACATAAAAACTCAAAACACGTACAAAAGACAACAGAAGTGCTCCAGGATGCTGGGCGCAGTGTTGAGCCTTTGTTATCTTGTGGCTACACAAGCCAGCAAGTACCAACGACCGGATTTGGTGTATGGTAATAACAGGTAAATGAACTTTTTTTTAAATTATTTGAATATATATATGAGTGCCTGTGTATAAATACACAAACAATACACACATGCTTTCAATTGTGTCATTTAAGTGATCTAGTAGCTCTGCTTTGGAAGTTCAGTTCATGCTAGAAATGTGTTTTGGAGTTTGTACGTGTTTTGTCTCTAGGGGCCACCGCATATATTTATATATAAACATATAAAAATAAAACCACTTGTTTTTACGTTAGTAATTCCTTTTGTGCATAATTTTATATTATTGTTAATAATAAATTAATTAAAGCAACAAAACAACCTGAAGAGCCGGTTCGGAGCCGAAAGAGCCGGCTCTTTTTAGTGAGCCGAACCGAAAGAGCCGGATCTCTAAAAAGAGCCGGAAATCCCATCACTAATACACATTGCGCTGTAAATAAGTCAGCCAGAAACTTGGCCTGCATGTTTCCAATGATGTTAAACTATAACTTTCTTCCGACTGCTGCATGTGGAAAATTGATTCAGGTCTGCTTTTCACCTGAAAGTGACAAACTAAGACATTTTCATTATTATCATCGCTGCTTAATCAACACACATCTCTCTCTCTCTCTCTCTCTCTCTCTCTCTCTCTCTCTGTGTTTTTGTGAACAATCCTTTCTTAAAAGCAGAAAATGAAATTGTGGTTGTTTTTGGCTGATCAACACAAAACCTTTTCCCTATGATTATTTTTCATCTACAATAGAAATTCTTTTTCATTTTCATCTGCATAAATAAATCACATGGCTGATGATACCATGGTGATCCATAAATATGATCACCAGTTTATTTAATTATTTTTAACCCAAAAAAACAAAAAAACAAAAAACATGATGCTGATGCTACACACACACGAGTCAAGGTGCAGGAAAACTGCTCACGGAAACGCTGCACACTCCAGTTGTCACAG
Source organism: Copadichromis virginalis (assembly GCF_057382275.1). NCBI lineage: Eukaryota > Metazoa > Chordata > Actinopteri > Cichliformes > Cichlidae > Copadichromis > Copadichromis virginalis. Next base: position 18,281,744 of record NC_140619.1, read on the forward strand.
TTATCAGAGCTCTGTTTCCCTCTCTTTGAGTAGTTCTCAGACAGCTCTTGATCTGATAATGTGTAGCTTGCTCATCAGCTCAGAAGAAAAAAACCGCAACGCAACATCACACAGTAGTTGCATGCTCTGCCCACAGTGGCAAAGTCTTACACTTTCATATTCAATTCAGCTTCTCCATCATGTACTTTTAGATGTTTCATACAGGGTTCAGCATATTAGTTGTTTTCACAGGTGTGCTCTATATCTCAACAATAGCTCATAATAAGACGACAGTCTTTCACACAGGTCAAGTGCCTCTATGCACTTCATTAGTTTAAATATTTATCTATATCACTTCACCTCATATGTCATTTTACAAAATTTGAGCAACCACAAGCTTAATGTAGATTACTTTTAACAACTATCCACCTCAATTAAATCTATGGTCTGGCACACAGGCTGCTGTCGATCAGGGCAAGCTAAAGAATAAACATTTTGTGTCAGCAAGGGGGTGGGGGAAAGCCATTCACCAGAGCATATCTTAAGAGCTGCTGATGTGGGCTGGCCCTCTCCACACACTCTTCAAGACTGGTGTGTTTTCTGAAAACTTCTCTCTCATCTTTATTTAAATACTTTGTGCTGCCAGGAGCAAAGTCCAGCACAAACGTCTGTCACGTGTTCTGCTCCGCACACACTCACACAACAACAACAACAAAAACGACGATGACAACAATGACAACAACACAAAATAGGCCTATTGTCCAGCACAATCTGGACCCCGCGGAACTTCTCAACACCCCACTGAGCGGTGGAGAACTCAGTACAGTACCCCACACAGCGGTCTGTATTTTGCCCCACTAAGACGGCGAACAAAAAAAAGTTCGAACTGCGCAACTCTGCGACTTAATGCTTCTGTACAAAAAACCCCACTGAGCGGCTTTGTACATCGCCCCACTTAGACGGCGAATTTTAGCCCCACTGAGCGGCCACGGACAATGCCCCACTGAGCGGCGAAGACGTAATTTTAGCCCCACTGAGCGGCCACGGACAACGCCCCACTGAGCGGCGAAGACGTACAGTTATAGAGTTGGACTCTAAACTTACTCGGCGTTGCTTAGCGTGTAATACAGCCTCGAATCCCGCCGATCATCATTCATCGAGGAGAGAAGATAGACAGTTAATCCACAGGAACTTCCTGGCTGACGTCAGTCTTTCAGCGTGCCCCTTCTCCCCTCGGTGAATGCCGACTCCAGGGATCCGACATCGAAGGACCAATTAATGATAGGTTTGTAGCTTGAACCTATCCGCTGGAACGTTGAGGACAATATAATTACACAGCGAAGCAAGACACGAGTAGGCAAAGTTCTTCATGTTACTCGTGCACGGGAGAGACCGGACAAACGCCGTTCCTTCGCCTGACCCCAGTTGCTCTCGTCCGTTCTCCCGTACCACTGTTCTTTTATTGAGGTTACATGAATATGCATAGGTTCATTAACATATGACGTCTACATACACACAAAGAGTACCTTGCCTGTGTGTGTGTGTGTGTGTGTGTGTGTGTGTGTGTGTGAGATCCAGATGTGACCCTGTGAAGACTCCCCAAAGCTGGTGCCAGGAGTCTAGCGGTCCATCTGAACAAAAGGCTCTTATACTTAAACAGATATACGTGTGCTTGCTATACCATAAATCAATAAGAAAAGATACGACCTCTCCTAGGAGGTGTGATCTACGCCGGAACACTCTGTAGAGGGAGTGAACGCACTCCCCCTTCATGCTACACAGAGCTGTTACAGACCTCCTAGGATGAGACATTCTTTCAATCTACAAATAATTATACACCTCTAAGCATATATGGTTAAATATTTCTAAGCATAAATGACAATCAACAATACAAATCTAACACAGGGATAAATAGAGTCAGGCTGGGCTGGGGAGATGCACAGATACATTGAGGAGAGGCCAGCAGGAGGGACAAGTATAGATACCTAAATAGAAGGCTTGGAGATTGAACTACAGACAAGCTGAAAGAGATGAATGGGCAGATGGAGGGATAAATACACACAAAGAATTGAAGGCTGGATAGTGTCTGGCACAGCAGCATTCCAATTTGATATCTGTTGCTGTGATCTAATGTAATGTTTCCATGTTTCTATTATTCTGTCTGTTCTGTCGTGGAGTAGAGTACTTGCTATTTTCTTTACACACACACACACACACAACAACAAAGACACTTAAACTACTTATTGTTGAGGTGCCTGGGTCGACCCAGTGTTTTGTGTTTTATTATATTTCTTTATTATTATTATTCATGTTTTTTTGAGGTTATATTTCGTTTTTCTGGTTTCAGTCAGTGTGCCTTCCTCTGTTTAGTGGCAAGTCTGTACCTTTTGTGTGTTTCCTTTTTATTTTGATAGTCTGTGTTTGTTTGTCTGTGTCGTGATCTCCATCTTCCCATGCTGTGTGTTCTGCCTGTCAGCCTGTTTTTGCTTGGTTTATGTGTCACAGTTCTGGGTCATTTGACGCAGCATTTTCGGTTGTATTGTGGTATTTATCTGTATAATGGTCTATGTTCTGATTCTTTAGTTATCCTATTTTGAATATTATATTCTATGTTTCAGTTTATTCTGATTTAGGGTTTTGTTCTCAGGTTTTGCATTCTTGTGTTTAGGTTTAGTTCAGTGTCAAGTCTGCGTCCTTGTGAATTGTTTCCTGTTTTATTGTGAAGGTCTGTGTCTCATGTGAGTGTATTCAGTTTTGCTTCCCCTGTCTCGTCTTGTCAATTACTTCCAGCTGTGTTCCCCACCTGTGTATAATCTCCCTGTGTTCTTCGGTGTGTATTTAAGTCGTGTCTACTTGTGTAGTAGTTGCTGGTCTGTCTGGGAATCTTCTGTAACGCTCCCCTGAAGTCTCCATGTGTTTTTTCTGCCGTCCACCTTCTTACGCCTCTGCTCATCCTCCATGTTCGTGTCCATGTTTGCTGTTTAGTTTTTCCCCAGTATAGATTAGTTTTAGATTAGTTTATTTGCCATTTTTCACCTTGTGCTTTATTCTACAATAAACCACCTTCACATCTTGTGTGCTTGTGCTTGGATCCTCATTTATTTTCTCCACACGGCTCATCCCCTTAGCTGTGACAGTACAGACCAGCCAGATTATGGATCCAGCAGCAATCGCCCCACCCGAGAAGCTTCAGGATGTCCTAATCGACGCTGCTTCGAGGTTGGTTAGCCTGTGGCTGGAACATGAGTGAGAAGGATTTCTCTGCGCTGTGGAAGCCAGGCTGCAGCAACTTATTTCCGGTCACCCCTGGCTATTGGACTCACTGCACCTGCTCGTAAAGGATTTCATCCTCCATGAACTTCACCTTTAACCCCCGCCGCTACCGCTCGCCTGCTCGCTTCGGCGGAGGATGTGCTGACCGACCCGCCGGGCGTGGAGTTACCCGGCCCTTCGGAGTGATGTCCTAGGAGGAAGCGGCGTTTGCGCCGCCGGCGCATCACCCCACAGCTGGATGTTGAGACTTCAGAACTGCTGGATGTGGTGAGTGAAAAGAACTCTGACACTAAGACATTGCTTGTAGCAAGTGAGAGAAATTGTGTTTTTCCCGGCTCACCTACAACTGCTGTAAATAAGACTGGTTTTCCCGAGACTGCAGCTGCCCTCAGTTCAGTCTGCAGCCCTCCTCCAACGCCTGCAACTAGTCCAAAATGCCGCACCACGTCTTTCAAGCGGCACCGGATGACATGATCATTTTATACCTGTCTTAGCCAACCTTCACTGGCTCACCATGAAATACTGCTTCATTTTTTAAATCCTTTTGTACACTTTCAAAATTTTAAAAAACTTGGCACCCAGCTACTTAATCGACCTCCTTGACTTATATACCCCCAATAGAGCACTTAGATCCTCTAATCAATGGCTCTTGTGTTAAAAATCACAAAGTGCTTCACAATAAAACCAGAAATACAAATAAAATAAAACTGTGAAAAAATTATTAAAAGTTTGTTTGTATAAAAAGGTCTTCAGCTGCTTTTAAAGGAGTCCATGGAGTCTAGACGGCGTAAAGACTGCAGGGAGATCCACAGCCTTGGTGCCTGAAAAGTCCCCATGTGTTTTAAACCTAGTACGTGGGAGCAACCGTAACCTCTGACCTGAAGACCTAAGTGCTCAGGATTAAAATGAACCCTAAAATTTACGGGCAACCAATGAAGAGAAGCTAAAACTGGAGTAATGTGTAACCTCTTGTGCCAGTTAAGTCTTGATGCAGCATTCTGTACAGACTGAAGGCAATCCACAGCTGATTTGTTGAGACACGTAAAAAGACCGTTACAATAATCCAAACGAGAAGAGAGGAAAATCATGAAGAATCATCTCAAGTTCTGCCTCTGACACCAGTAGTCTCAGTTTAAAACGTTTCTTAGATGATAAAAACAGTTCCGGGCTAGTTGTTTAGTGTTTCTCAAGAGACATTGAACCGTCAAATATAACACCCAAGTTTCTGAGACTCTACTGAAATGAAGGGTCTAAAAACTGATATGCTGCTTTATTTCTGAGAGCATGTGATCGGGTGCAATAATCAAGGTTTCTGTTTGATCTGCATTTAACTGGAGGAAACTGTCATTTAACCATTGTTTGATTTCTCACAGACAGTCATTGAAACAAGACAATTTATAAAACTCAGAAGTTTTGAAAGAACAGTAACTGAATATCATCAGCATAAAGATAAGAAATATTATTGTAACGTTTGATAATTTGGCCTAGAGGGAGGATATACAGCAAAAAGAGAATAGGACCTAAAACAGATCCTTGAGGTGCCCCAGAGGGCAGAACTGTTTCAGACAACACATGATTCATACAGACGGTAAAGGATCTCTTAGAGATACGACATAAACCATTTAAAACAACATCAGTTATCCTAAACAAGTCCTTCAGCCTATTTATCATGATGCTGTAATCAACAGTATCAAAAGCAGAGCTGAGATCCAACAGAACCAGAACTGTGTACTCTCCAGAGTCTGCTGCCATCAGTGTCACCACACACTTTAAGGCTACGTTCACACTGCAGGTCTTAATGCTCAATTCCTTTTTTTTTTTTTTTTTTTTTTGTCTGCTTGTTCACACGACAAATAAAACGCACTCAAGTGTGAACGCTCAAAGCGGCTGCATGCACAAAAGAAGACGTCACACACAGTGCGCTCTGTTTAGACCCAGAGCAAACGGTATTGTTTGACTGATGGCCTTAATATAAAGACTTGTTTCAGACTTTACGTTTCCCAATTTCTGCTTTAAGTTATTTTGGTATTTACATAATAATGTAAATAACCTAATAATTATCCTTATTGCTGTTTTAGAGAGGAGCGGTGCTTCAAAGGATAGTTGCAGATTTCTGTCAGAATCTGCAGATTATACAGTACAAATAAAATGTTCACGTTTCTCCAACGTTGTCTTCCCAACAGTTTCACTGGATGTCCAGGAAGCGTTCACGATGTCTTCTCCGGCGCTGATACTTGGCGTCTGTCTCATGTCTGTGACGTAAAAGACGGATTTAATGCAACATGACCGTCAAACAGCAGTCGCTTTCTAACACATCAGATATGTATCTGATTCAGTACCACATACGAAAGTGACCCAGGTCCGATTTGAAAATATCGGATTTGTGCCGTTCACACTGTCATACCATGATCAGATATGGGTCACATTGGGTCAGAAAAGTCTGATTTGATGCACTTTCGCCTGCAGTGTGAACGTAGCCTAAGTCCAGACTGGAAAATGTCCAGAACATTGTTCTTCTCAAAGTTGTTCTGCAACAGTTTTTTCCAAGATCTTTGACACCAATGGTAATTTTGATATTGGCCTGTAACTGTGTATCACAAGTTAATCTGGCTCTGTAATAAACAGAAACAAATGATCCCTGTTGTCTTTGCTTAATGATTGGCTTGACAATCCACATTGCTGGCATTGCATCTTTCAATATGTTTGTGGGTCGATTTGAATGATCCAGGTGTAAGTGCTCAGCCTCTACTGCAGATGTGTCACAAGTTAATCTAGTGGCACTTGGCCACAGGTGGCAGCAGTGGACTGAACTCCATTTGAGACTGCTCCAGCTGCTATGTGATAGTCGTAGATCTGCTACAAATTGCAGATCATATGCAAGTTTTGGAAATAAATCAAGAATATTCCTTGCTTAGCATTAAAAGTAAACATGTCTAGCTCTCCCCCACACTCAAAAACAGATGACAAACCAACTGACACACCTGAGTTACTCACTTTCTTAAATCCACTCAATCACACCGGCTCTGATTACTAATCACTGTGTAACTGCTGTAAATCCAAAGTAACTGCCATCTCCTTACAAATGTTTATTAGATTAACCACACTTATACAGACTGCATATAACAATCAACTCTCTCCAGCTATGTTGATGTATTTCCTATATTGGCTGAAAATGTTCATTTCCAGAGAAAAGACACAGGCAGACTGTGTTTACAGGATGTGATGTTACAACACTAGCGAAATAGACCCTATGCACGAGAAAATGCTAACTTCCTGGTTTGAGACCGGATGTGGGGTTGCACATTTCCGGTAGCTTTGTGGTCAATCGCTACTGCGAAGAAATACTCCAAAATCATGTCCAAAACTCGAAAACGGAAAGATCGCGTTAAGTTACAAAAAGAACAGAAGGTGGGAACACTCACCACTGTTTTGTCATAAAAAATCTCATGATCAATTTTGACATTTAAAAGAGTTTAGATCGATCAGTTGTTTACATCACTCAACACAAGCAGAACTGCATTACTGCATGCAGAAGACACATCGTCCACATTCAGAAGCACATCTCTGTATAGTGACTGGTCTTATGATTTAAGACATTCAAACTACAGGTGAAGAATAGTCAAACCAGATGTTTCCCCCATTATGTCGAGATCAGCTAGTTAAGTACACACCTACACAGCATGTTAACAAACCGTGAAAAAAGCCACACAAAAATGAATGATTGCTGGTAAGGGTTTCTATACATTAGTATGTACGAAGGGTATGTTGTGACTTACCTTCAAAATTACAGTGGTCCCTCACTATAACGCGGTTCACCTTTCACCTCGCTGTTTCGCAGATTTTTTTTTTTTTTTTAGTGCAAGTTTGCAGGCTTTTTTTTCTTTTTTTCTTACTCATCACATTGTGTCATGTGTCCTGATCGCTGCAGACGATCTCCTCTGACGTCTCTCCTGTACAGTACAGAATCGCTGCATCGATCGCTAGCAGTGTGACTCTGCAGTGCAGTACTGTATGGCCACGAAACGTTTTGCACCGTCAAAAAATAAAATTGGCTACTTGATCTCACCTATCGCTGGTTATTTTTAGAACATAACACCCGCGATAAACGAGGGACGGCTGAGAAATATAACATTTGAATCCCTTTTCTCTTTTGCTCTGAGGCGTGGGGGAAAAATATCGACAAGTTGATGAACATCATTTACAGATATATTGGGTAAATGCCCAAGACATCTATAGAAATGTAAATCGCCGCTTGATTCATTCATTTGCTTAACTTGTTTTGGACCGTAAACAAGGCGCGAATAGGACACCGGAAACAAAGCTCCCCACAGGAGTTTCCGCGCCGGAAGTAGCATATGCTAACGTGCACATATTTGTTCAAGACGTATTTCGTTGTTATGGGAAGAAATATTATAATCATCATGAACAGCAGGAGTGGTGATTTCTATAACTTTGTGTATATAATTTTGCATTTCTTACTGATGTAGGCCAAAAATAAATGCATAATACCATTTAATTTATTTTAAAGGTTTATTTGCAAGACACAAAAACAGTCAAAATAGAAAGTTCTAAATGTATCGTGCATGAAACGAATTCTAACATGGCGATAGAGCCAGGTGCAGATGTGTCACAAATTAATCTGGCTGTAGGCTGTGGCACTTGGCCACAGGTTGAGCTAATTGACGCAACTCCATTTGAGTGCACAGCAAGTAAACTGCACGCTGTAGTTGTGAAGCGAAAACACTGAAATCGGAGTAATAACACGTACGAGGGAAACGATAACGACGACAAGATTCTCCCAATCGTTTACTCTTGCTGTCCTGTGAGCAGCATCGGCGTGGTGTTAATAGTTTGCTGTTTCCGCGATCGCCTCCTGCGTGAGAATATCACCAGGTAAACTCGCGGCATTTTTAAACATTTAGTTGTTCAACAGCAACAAGACTGACGGAGTGTGTTTGAGGGACCCTCCAAAATATCACAGATGAAATATTTAGTGTTTATTTGCTGTTTTGTCGATAGCGGTTCCTGAAAAGCAAGTCTACCACACGTCTGTTCGACCAACGCCAGTTAATCTGTGACGCCAGTTAATCTGGAACACCGGCCCTCGTTCCCCTTTTTCCTCTCTTGAGGGTGGAAGTCCTGCCGGTTGTGCACAGTAGCACGCACTCAGATGAGGAACACACCAGAGGAGGAAAAGGTTTTCTGTAGCTGTCCCAGCTGTCACACTAGCTCTCCATTGAGTCCTTGATGTTTAACAGTGTATCCCGATCATAAATTAAAGCAGCAGAAGCAAAGTCAGAATACAAAAGAGCAAAAATTATATTGCAAATAGGGCTGGGTATCGTCACTGATTTCTAGAATTTATTCAATTCCGATTCACAAGGTCCCGAATCGATTCGATTCAATTCGATTTGATTCGATTCAATTTGATTTGAATCTGGGAAATTTTGACAGTCAGAAATATTATAATTCAGATCAGTACATTTACATATTTTTGTATCTATAAAAAGGAAGCTGACACTTTCCAGACTTTATCAAAGGTGTGAGCATCACAGCAGATGCCTTTGTGTCAAAGTAGCTGAAGACAAATCACAGAAAAACATGGTGGTTTTCCTGGCCTGGGATTTTATAAAAATATTCTGCAGTACATCAAAAACAAAAGAAAACCATTAATCAACATATAAACGTTACCTCTGACTTTACAGCGGTTTTATTAGAGACACAGCTAAGTGTTTTGCATTTTGCATAATTTTAGAAAGTTTACATTTGTTCAGTAGCCTGTTGAACGGCAGAAATTAGGTTTTATTTTCGGAAGTATGTAAAACGAAAAAAACAGCGACCGAGAGCGCTGTAAACAACGGTAGACTGGTGCGTAACAAGCAAGACGGGAAACTGTTCTTGAAGTACAGAGAGAGAGAGAGAGAGCTGTGCATGAAGTGTGGTTTTTTTTATTTTATTTTTTATTTTTATTGTGGTGGAAGCAAAACGGTAAAAGTCAGAGTGAATTCATGACGATGTTTATGTGAAGCGCAGTTTGGCTCTTCTTTTGCTGCTGGTTCGGTCAATATTGTTTGGAGAGAGATCAAACTAACAGCTTTAGAATCAGCGCAAAAAGGGCGTAAACACAAAGCGCGGACCTGCCGACAGATCAGAATCAGCGAGCTGTCGGCTTTCAGCCGACCGTGTCCGTGCAGTCAGGTGAGAAAGGCGACATCTCACTGATTCTGATCCGTGGGTCGCGCTGTGTGTTTACGTCTTTGTGCAGAATCCGTGTTCCTGCTCTCATTTACTGTTTTAAATGTTTGGTGGTTGTTGAAATTTTGAAGGTGGTGGTGGGGGAGAGGGAGGTCTGGGCTTCTCTGCTTAGGCTGCTGTCCCCATGACCCAGCCCCAGAAGAAGATGGACGGATGGATGACACTGTTTCTTCTTATTTATAACATTTGTAGTGGATTTCTGTTTGTTTTTGTACTGTAATACATTTGGGTGCTGTTAGAACCATGTTCTAAGACAAAATATGGCAGCTGCATATTTACCAAGTAAAATTCTGTTGACAGCTTCAGTATTTACAGATGAAAAATAGCTGCTGGACTCCTACAGCAGCCTTCTATGTCCCCACTGAACCCTTCCTGACTACAACAACAGTTATTACCGTAATTGTCGGGCTATAAGCCGCTACTTTTTGCACAAGCTTTGAACCCTGCGGCTTTTAGTCAGGTGCGGCTTTTCTATGGATTTTCCATGATTTTTGTGATATCGTAAGACGATTTGTTTTGTTTGTTCCGCTGTTGTACGGCACTACGTTGCCTGGCGGAAGGATCGGGGTTCAAGAGTGGTATGTTAGTCACATGTCCGTCCGCCAGGCAACGTAGTGCTGTACGAAGTAGTGCGAAAAACAAACTTCAAAGTAGCGCTACGCATTCAGCGGGAGGCGTGGATGACGAGCGGCGATAAACTTGCGAAAAGCAAGTTATGCCCAACTCCACCGGTGGATTCTGACAGCGTGGAAAAGTGCGAAAACATTCACGATCACCAACGGATTTTGAAGGGCTGGACTGCTGCATGATGGAGAGGAGGACACCGCCACGGCCCTTCTGAGGGTGTTCGACTCTGACACTGACAACGAGGATTTCTTTGGTTTTGAAAGTGACAACGAAGGAGAGAAGCGGAGAGTGGATGACGAAGCCATCCTGAGCCTGTTCGTTTCCGACATTGGAGAAGAGGACTTTGGTGGTTTTAGAGCGCAGGAAGAAGAGAAAGATGGTGAATGACTGACTTTTCTTCTTGTTAAAGCCGTGTCACTGCACCTGAGCCTAAAAGGTAGTCCGAATCTATTTTTCTGGTGTGCTGTAGGTTACTGTTATCAGTGTTGGGCAGTGTTGGGAAGGTTACTTTTAAAATGTATTCCATTACAGAATACAGAATACATGCCCCAAAATGTATTCTGTAACGTATTCCGTTACGTTACTCAATGAGAGTAACGTATTCTGAATACTTTGGATTACTTAATATATTATCGTGCTTTTTACAACAACGTGAATGTACTATTGCTGTGTGATTTATTACTATTACTGAAGGTCCGCGACTCCGAACTGTAGTAAAGGGACCTCTGACTAATACGGCGGGGTCCCTGTCGGCTCATAGCCGAAAAATAGCTTTACTTTGTTGTGTGGGTCAATTTTTCTTGCGAGAGACAGAGAGAGGCGTTGAAAGGCTGCTCCAACGGAACTTATTGTTTTCGGAGGAAAACACGAACACGGTGTACAGTCGAGTCTTAATAGCTTACTTACAACTGGGCTCGTCAGGCACTCTTCTTGGCTGCAGTGGTTATTCCGTTCCAGGCGGCAGCGTTACGGTTGCCATGGTTACAGGGCGACGCTCTCTCTCTCTTTCTGCGACTGTGTGTTTCCTGGGTGAGAGAGCGCCTTTTCGTTGTTGTTGTTGTGCTAAGCTAACAGGCAGAATGCTACAAGCATAGCTCTAAAGAATGTAGCATCATGGGCAGTATAGTCCGTGTTGCAGGGAGAATGGACTGCCATACACGTTATGTGTCTGTGAGCGCGAGGAGGGAGAAAAAGGCGAGTGGAAAGGTACGAGTTGTCGTCGAGGAAAAACGAGAGCTGGAAGCATGTAAATATAATAATAACCACTGCAGCCAAGAAGAGTGCCTGACGAGCCCAGTTGTAAGTAAGCTATTAAGACTCGACTGTACACCGTGTTCGTGTTTTCCTCCGAAAACAATAAGTTCCGTTGGAGCAGTCTTTCAACGCCTCTCTCTGTCTCTGCTAGCAAAGTTGACCCACACAACAAAGTAAAGCTATTTTTCGGCTACGAGCCGACAGGGACCCCGCCGTATTAGTCAGAGGTCCCTTTACTACAGTTCGGAGTCGCGGACCTTCAGTAATAGTAATAAATCACACAGCAATAGTACATTCACGTTGTTGTAAAAAGCACGATAATATATTAAGTAATCCAGAGTATTCAGAATACGTTACTCTCATTGAGTAACGTAACGGAATACGTTACAGAATACATTTTGGGGCCTGTATTCTGTAACGGAATACATTTTAAAAGTAACCTTCCCAACACTGACTGTTATGTACTACATGTGCAAATATGTACCCATAACTTGTTTTTCAAAATATTAATAAAAGGGCTGTGTCTCCAAACAGCCATCTCTTTCCTGACAATTCCCTTTGTGCATATTCTCTTACATATGATAAGTCAACATTGAAACACCTGCGGTTTTTAGTCAGGTGCGGCTAATGTATGTACAAAACAGGATTTTCCCCTGATTTTAGCTTGTGCGGCTAATATTCAGATGCGCTTTGTAGTCCAGGAAATACGGTAATTATATGCAAAATAAACAAGACCTAAAACGGGCTGAGCCATAAAAGTGAAGCTGCTGCCTCCTGTCTTCTCCTCATTACTTTCGTACAAAGTACGTGTGTGAGATTCATTAACCATCATTGCAGACAAAAAACACATCTGCACTGTAAACCAGCAAAACCTAATAAAATGCATGGACTTCATTCTTTAGCCCTTAAAATAGTTTGAAATATAATAAAATTCTATGAAGCATTTTGACATTTTGGTCGCTCTTAACTTGGTAACGGAGGTTTTGTACAAATGAGTTGCAGCTCTGTTTTATGTTTCCTCTTTCTTATATTCTAACACTCTTATTTTTGAAAAAACAAAAGAAAACAACCTAGATGAGTGTTCAAAGGTGGTTGGGATAAAAAAAAAAAGAGAAGCAGATTAATTCCTAATTAGCCTTTGTTCATTAGACTTTAGTGATAATGGGGCAAATGGTAAGATGATAATTAGATTAAAATGCTAATTAAAAGTAAACTAATATTCTCTCCCAGCAAGCAGCTTTGTGAGCCCTGGAGGGAAATGTACAGCACAGGGTAATTTGTGACTCCTAACCTTGAATATATTGTATATGAAAAGTAAAAAGGTGATATAGTGCTGGTTTGAAAACAAGCTTTTGAACTATTCTAAATACTAGACACTGGAATTACAAAGAAAATATAATTGTGAATAATCAGTTCCAATATTGGTCAGAGTGCTATGGACCGATGCAGACCTGTGAAAATACATGCTGTGATTCAATAGAACCACATTTATCATCATTACACTGAAATGTGTGTTTTCTGTCAATGCAGAGGAATCCTGGCTCGATACTAAGTGCAGCATTACCTCAGCATTCTGGACTTTAATCCCCAGCAAACTGTCGATACCAAAACTCAATGGTTTGTTTGGGGGTGGCATGATCCAATATAGGTCAGTTCTGCTCCTGGACTGAGGTGGAGGTGGAGAGCCATGATTTGGGCTGGATTGCAGTTGCTTACCTTATAGTGATGAGTAGAGGGAAAGACGTAAAAAAGACAAGAACAAGGAAGACAGTGAGCTATAGAAACAGAAAGGTTTGTATAATGGACATACAACTGTTCTGAAATCAAGATTGACTTTGCTGTTGCTAACTTTGTATGTCATTGTTGAAATTAATAAAACAAAGTTGGAATAAAACAAAGGTTTCATCGATCATACAGGGAGACTGAGGTTAGCAAGAAAGCAAGGCGATTGGTTATGAGTCAGGATAACGTCAGCAGCTCGGGAAACTTAGAAGAAATCAAGTGAGCTGTTGCAGAAAATTAGTTATGGGTGAAGATCAGAGGTAAAGACTCAGTTCTATTAACTTGACAAAGTAGAACAGCAAGCACTTTGCATTTTGGTAATTTGGGCAATTTGCCAGCTTATTTTACAGCGAGTGAATCGAAAGTCACAAGGTGATGACCGGGTCACAAATGAGTCTAATAAACACCATCCAGTATTAATTTCAGTGTTAGGTGGCAATGCAGCATTCAGTGTGTTATATTGTGTGCTTCAGTAGCTGGTGGCTTAGAACTGAGTTCAATTTGAGTAATAATATCACAATTAGAATGGAAAAATAAACCTGATACCAGACGGAACATGAAATTGAAAATGAAAAGAGGTGAAGTGTGTGAAGAAAGGGCAGCACAGGGGGTACATGGAGGCACAAAAAAAGGAGTCTAACAGAAGACAGAAAGGCTCTTAAGGAAAGAGGAGAGGAAGTAACAATATTAGAGAGGTCACAGGTCAAGTGTGTGATGCAGAAATGAAAAAGAGGAAGGGGTACAGACGCTTCAGAGGTCACAATCGACCACATTTGAGAAATCCTGTGATCAGTATCTTGCACTTAATCTGATCAATATGTAAAATCCATAAACAGACTCCTGATTGTCAGTAAGACCAATTAAACAGGTGTCCGTCTTAGCACCTGTGCACGTTTTCTTATTTTATGTAGCGCTCAGTTTTAAACGCACAGCACAAAGGGGTCTATGAGCCAATCCTCTAAAAGGAGGAAACCTAATTCCAATCTGTCACGTCAAAGTGTCAAAAACTGCAGTTCCTCAAGCAGGCGCTCAAAGATGGGTCCAAAGCTGTGAAACTTTGTGCTCACTGTCAGAATGTGACTGACGCGAGTGATAACTTCAGTTTGATTTATGCAGCTCCAAATCACAACAGTATCCTCGAGGTGCTTCGTACTTTGAGGTAGGAACCTCTGCAATAACACGGAGAAAATCTCACAAGTCCACAAACCGCTTTGACGAAGCACTCGGCAATAGTGAGAAGGAAGACCTCCCGTTTACCAGGAAGTAACCTCTTACAGAACCAGGATCAGTGTGGTGAATGTCGAGATAGGACAGAGAGAGAGACATCATGCCAGTTAGTGTAGGTGTATAAACACACAGTGAGTGAAAAGGTTGTTTAACAAGAAATGGCCAGTGGATCATGGGAAGCCTCCAACAGCCTACTGCAGTAAGTAACGGAGGATTCATCAAACTGGGACCAAATTTCACAGGTCAGCGTGTGACATGACGTTAAAAATCATTTCATATCTCAATAACAATATACATCACAATATAGTGCAGTTACTGTAAATTCGGGGAATAGTTTATATAATCGCCTCATATGTTTTACACTTAAATAATCAAGTGTATTTAAGTGTATTGTGTATTACACAGTGCATCATTCACACAGGAAATAATCGAGTATAACACGAAACAATAGGAATTTAAATGTTATTCAATATGCTATTCAACATGCAGCCCTAAAAGTGGTGCCTGAACGCTGAAGGCTCTGCCTCTGTTTCTGCTTTGAAATATTCTAGGATGTGTGCGTCTGTGTGCTGCACCCGTTTTATGGATGCATGTTGATAAGCTTGCTAGCATAAAGTGCTAATTTAGCAATCTTGTCCAAAAATAGTCGCATCAATTCCCGTTCATTTCCTATGGCCGATTGCAACAAACTGCAGACCTCTTAAAAATAATGAGAACACGTGCTTTACATAGCTGTGTGTGTGTGTGTGTGTGTGTGTGTGTGTGTGTGTGTGTACTCACCTATTAGTATATAGATTAAAAAAAAAAAAAAAGTTGTATTTCACATGAGAGAACTTGTGTTCAAAGATTGAAGAAAACTATTTAAATTGTCTTTGAATTTAAGCATTTGACATTCTTTGTGTTTATTCTGCATTTACTTCATTATATTGCAGAAATGTCTCTTACTAGAGTTGGATGTTTCAAGACCGGTATCAAGACCACTTTTACGTGGTCTTGGTCTTGTCTTGGTCTCGACGGACTTTTGTCTCGGTCTCGCTGTTTCGGTCTTGCGTTCTCAAATTGACATAGTGTTCGGGAGATTTGGAGTCAACAATCAGCGGAGCGGGGGGGGGGGTGGCTTACTGGGCTTAAGCCCGGGTCATTTTTTCAGAAGCACGGGGTCTTTTGGAGTGTAATTTGTTAGTTAGATGCCTGACTGACAACTGTATAAAACAAAAACAACACACAAAGCACAGAGCGCACCGTCGTAAATTCCCCCTAATTTTGGTATGATCCGAGCTCAGGCACTAGGCGACTGAGCGCAGCACCCATGTGAGCGAGGGGGGAGAAGCTGCTGCCTGAGAGTTTGCTGCAGACAGAGGAGAGCTTAAGTTTGACCAGGTACCAAAGCAAATCATTCGTACTGAACTAATAATGTAAATATGACGGTGTATCACAAAAGATTGATATCAAACTGAGGTATATAAGGTAAAACACAGAGCCTGTTTCTTTGACATGGGAAAATCAAGAGATGTCAACCAAAACACCAGGAAAAGAACTGTGGAGCTCCATAAGTGTGGCTCAATTTTGAATACAATTTGGTGCCATTTGCAATTACAGATAGTTTCTCTCTTTACTCTTAAAGTTAACATATGTTTTTTTATATTTATCAATCTAAAAAAATAAACATTTAGTCTGATTTAATGTTACAATGAAAAAAGTGTTTTTATCTGAAGAGTACATAAATATCTGGTTTCAACTGTATATTTGATGATGTTGGTGTTTGGCTTGATTGTCAGCACAAAGAGGGAGAGAGAGGAACAGAGGGGGAGAGAGAGGATGACGACAGAACAGAGATGGAACAAGGGCAGGTGAGAAACATATGTTAGTCAAATGATTGTTTGCCAAAACTCAACACACACACACACACACACACACACACACACACACACACACACACACACACACACACACACACACACTTCTATATACATATGCAGGACACCTTAAACTAGTGTTTTAATTAAACAGCAAGGCAGAACAAAGTCATTATACCCTCACTTAATTTCCTTTCGCTGCTCAGCTCTCACAAAGTGGCCCAGTTATGCTCCAATCACTCCATATTGTGGCCAATCACATGCGAGGATATAGGATAATATCATTATGTGAAAAACAGAGGGTGAGAGACGCGACAGTCAAGTGGAGCGTCCGTCTGTCCTCTCAGTAAGTGAGTGAGACAGACAGCGGTGAGGAGGGCTGTGCGAAAGCAAAAACACATAAATATGCCTGACACCCGTAAACGAGGCAGCATCTGGCTTCAGTTTAAAGACTTTTTTTGTCTTGGTCTTGGTCTCGTCTCAACTTGGTCTTGTCTTGGTCTCGATACCCTCTGTTCTTGGTCTTGTCTTGGTCTCGGATTAGGCGGTCTTGACTACAAGTCTCTCTTACAAGCTTAAATATAAAGTTGAAAAAATGTAATTGCAACCAGGCAACTGATCAAGTAATTGTGATGAATCACGATTAATTACAGAAGATTCTGCAATTAATCAGTTAACTGTTTTAAATCTATTGACAGCACTGCTAAAAAGACTTTGGGATTCAGAAATAAAAGAACTCATAAAAAAAAGAATTTGCTTAACTGGCAACAGGTCAGTAACATGACTGAGCAAAAGATTTGCACTATTGATAGGTAGAAGTTTAAGACGTAAAGATGGTTCACCAGTCTGCAAAAAACAGCATCTACAACAATTTCAGCTTCACAATTTCAATTTCAGCAAACTTTACATAAACATAAAACTTTACATAAAAAGCAAAACCGGTTCTTTCATCCACTACTATTCCAACTTTACTGACGACAAGAAATATATTGAGTAACTGAATCACATCTTCCTTTTCAAACTTAGGTTATTTCTTCTTGGCCTTCAAAGCACTAATACAAGTCCAGCTATTGAAATCTATTGATCGTGTATCATCTATCGAGTCAGTTTCTCTTGTAGTGTAAATCAGTTTGGGAACAACACCAGGAAATATCTGAATCATGAAGTGGTTATAACAGGAAGCCTGGCCAAGTTAATAAGGAAGAGTTAATAGGGGAAGTGGGAAACACGGGGAACATGACAAACACTGGAAATCTTGACAACATTATCGGCGTGACAACAAATTAAGTGACAGTGGGGTGAGTGATCAGCAGACTGAGTTCAGGTGGAAGCAGCAGTGGAAGACAACTCAGGGCAGACGATAAACAGGACTGAAAATTACCAACAGGAGAGTATAAAAGTCTCAGGAATAGAAGAGTGAAAGTCTAATTTAAAAGAGAGATTTAAAAGAGATCACAGATTATGTTTCAACAGTGCCCTCTAGTGGAAGCAGCTGCTTTGAATGACGCAAAGGGAAAGGTGGGTGATGCAGGTCAGAGGCAGACTGCTGTATTTCTAAAACATGTTGGTGAGATTCGATCAGTCACATGACTCAGTGAGCTACTCCCCTTTCTGTGCTGCATGATCCATCTGACTGTTTCCTTGGCACGCACAAGATAAACATTACTGACAGAAGATATAAATAAATGTATATTCCAGTATTTTAGTAAGTACTGTCTTTGTTCCAGGCACTCTGTGTGAGGTATGCTGTGCCAGAGCTTACAGCCTTAGTGCCACCATGACTGTGATATATGGCCACCTCTCCTTCAGTAATTAGGACTAACCGTTATGATTCACTGAAGCTGGCAATTCAAATTAAAAGCAGTGCATTAGCAGTCCACGCTAACATAATTGGCTACACTTTGAAGGCAGTATAATCACAGAGCAGGAACCCCTGGGCCTCCTTGCCAACACACAGGGTTAGCAACCCTGAAGTGATTAAAAACCTGTCATGTATGAACGAGGAAGGAGAAATCCAGTGGATGTTAGACTGAGTGGCAAACAGCCTTCTTATTTGGCAGGTGATTCATACGAGTAGATTACGTACTGTAAAATCTCCACCAGTTTCTCCAAAGTCGTGCTGCTGAATATTCTTACTTACGAACGATGAAGAAGATGTAACACCTTTGGCATTAGCAATAGTGAATTACCACCTGACTCATTTCTATGAAGCTATGGAACTTAACATCCAGTACATTACTGGTAACCAGTTTACACCGAGCTATTCTACAAAATGTTGTCAGTCTTTACAGAATTTTGGCCCATTTGAAGTGTTTGGGTACAAAAATGGAGTGTGTTTAACTAAAACGTATAATGCCACAATGGATGAGACTTACTATGATTTGTAACATTTGACCTGTGGGTAAAACAAAACCCAACACAGTACAGGGTTGAGCCTCATTTGTTCCACTCGTGTTAGCTCTGATTCCAGTAATACCCGGCTTCTCCAAGAGCACCAGAGCCTTCTCGGCTTCTCTGACAAATTCAGAGGTAACGCCACACATCACCTGAGCATTAAAGAAAGAAAATCACTTTCAGGTTCTGTTGGAAAAGACTTTCTCAGCCATCTCTGCTGATGGCACAATGATCTAACTAAGCAAAGCTACAGTCCATTTTCTTTCAAACTGTGAGGTTACAGTTGTGATTCTATTAAATCACTTTTCTCATAAAGTTATCGTGTCATTAAATCAATATCAACATGACTCTCTCTGGCTTTATTCCCAGTGTGTCTTTCGTCCCCCCTCACCCCAAAGTGCTCACAGCAAATGGCTGCATGTCGCCCCCCCAGTCTGGCTCTGCCTGAGGTTTTGTCCTGTTTGTCCTGGTGTTTTCCTTCCCACTGTCGCCAAGTGCTTATACATATATGTGATGTGTTATGTGCAATGCTGTGTTAACATCTTGAATAGAACACCTGGCAAACGTGAACACTTGGAGGATGTTCATGCAGTTAGTTTACAAAAAAGGTTTGGGTTATATCTGTGATTTATTTATTTGCTCCTGTCTTTCCATAATTTTTGTTAGGAGCTGTATTACAGTGATGTCTCACATACTTTGACACCTTTCTACAGAATGAGTGACAGCTTAACAAGTGGTAAAGATGTGGTGTTGATACTGACAGCCCACTGAGAGCAAGTGCATATGGTTTGCATGTCTGTTAGGAGAGACATGCAGTCAGACGGACACGTGTGCTAATGAGTACAGTGTTTTCAGTGTTCGCTGACATCTGTATCAGTGGCAACCATCTGCAGCTCTCATCTGCAGGAGACTGAAGGACAACAGTTTAATATACACTCAACAAAAATATAAACGCAACACCTTTGTTACTGCTCCCATTCCCCATGGGATGGACGTAGAGACCTAAAATTCATTCCAGATACACAATATAACCATCCCTCCCAAACAGTGGTCACAAATCAGTCCAAATGTGTGGTAGTGGGCACATCTGCTATATTGAGATAATCCATCCCACCTCACAGGTGTGCCACATCAGGATGCTGATCTGACATCATGAGTAGTGCACAGGTGTACCTCAGACTGCCCACAACAAAAGGCCACCCTGGAATGTGCAGTTTTTTGCGCCTCTCCAACGTGCCAGACGCCATCGAATGTGAGCATTTGCCCACACAAGTCTGTTACGGCGATGAGCTGGAGTCAGGTCAAGACCCCGATGAGGACAACGGGCATGCAGTTGAGCGTCCCTGAGACGGTTTCTGACAGTTTGTGCAGAAATTGTTTGGTTGTGCAAACCAATTGTTCCAGCAGCTGTGTGGGTGGCTGGTCTCAGACGATCTTGGAGGTGAACCTGCTGGATGTGGAGGTCCTGGGCTGGTGTGGTTACACGAGGTCTGCGGTTGTGAGGCCGGTTGGATGTGCTGCCATGTTCTCTGAAACGCCTGTGGAGACGGCTTATGGTTGAGAAATGAACATTCAATGCACGGGCGACAGATCTGGTTGACATTCCTGCTGTCAGCATGCCAATTGCACGCTCCCTCATTGCTTGTGGCATCTGTGGCATTTTGCTGTGAGACAAAACTGCACATTCCAGGGTGGCCTTTTGTTGTGGGCAGTCTGAGGTACACCTGTGCACTACTCATGTCAGATCAGCATCCTGATGTGGCACACCTGTGAGGTGGGATGGATTATCTCAATATAGCAGATGTGCCCACTACCACACATTTGGACTGATTTGTGACCACTGTTTGGGAGGGATGGTTATATTGTGTATCTGGAATGAATTTTAGGTCTCTACGTCCATCCCATGGGGAATGGGAGCAGTAACAAAGGTGTTGCGTTTATATTTTTGTTGAGTGTATTTTTTGTGAATTTGTAAATCTTCCACATTTTGGTTTTTAAAGACTAACGACTCCAGACCTGTCGGAGAATTCTGTGCCATATCTCTCATGCAGCATCTCTGTGTAGAGAAAAGATCGCCAAACCTCAAAGAGGACATAAGCATTATACATATAAAGGCTAATTTACACCACCGAGCCCTGCTCTCAAAAACTGACATAGATGTAACTCTGTGAGGCTAGATTTAAGACATAAGTACTTAAAAACATGTTTAGCCCTATTTTTTTTTTTTTTTTTTTTTTGTCAATACGTGACGTCATGTGGGCAGTCGGTCGGTTGCAGCTAATAGCTTTTTTTATTTATTTATTTTTTTTTATTTTGTCCCGTTTGGATATTTAGCCATCAGAATTGTTGTCTTAAGGCCAAGAAAGATGCCAAGTGGATTTATTTTACCAAGTGGATCATCATGGCCTTGCCATATTGGTCCATTTGATTGACCTTTATTATAATTATGTATTTATTTTATTTTCGGTTGCTACAAACAGGACAGACATGACTGGGGGATAGGACAGGGAGAAAGAATGAAAGAAAGAGAGGGAAAGAAAGAAAACCAGAGGGGAGAAGAGACGGTGACAAAGGGGGCAAGAAAGAAAGAAAAACAAACAAAACACCTGGATCACCTGGGCCCTATTTCAAGAAGCCGGTTTAGAAAACTCAGAGTGAAAAACGACACTCAGGGTTGAGTAACCCTGAACTGTCCAACTCGGAATATTCGGTTTCAGAAAGGCTGATAACAATTAGTTCAATCAACGCGGAGTTGCTTTAACCCCAAGTTAAGCGCGCGCACGAGGATACATAAAGCCCTGATTAGTGGAGCACAGATTAAGCGAGTCACCATGGAGACGGAGGGAAAGAAGGCGCGGTCAATGTATTTTACAGCGCTTGAGGCCGAAATTCTGATGGCAGCATATGCCGATAACATGCCAATTTTGCGGAAAAAAAGTTACACAGCCTCAGCTGCAAAAGAAAGGGAGCATGCATGGCAAAACATAGCCGACAGAGTCAATGCGTGAGTTTTAATTTAAACATTGATCTAGGGATTTCCACCCATTTAACACGTTATTTTATCATATGTTATTTTATTTGTTATTTTATACATTTTATTTTGTGACGTGATGTGAGCGCAGGTGCAACCCAACAGGCCCCAAATGTGCCTGGCAGCAAGTAAAAATGAAATATAAAAATATAGTCCAAACAGGTAAGGTGTAATTGTAGTATGAGCCATAGTGCTTGGTCTGTTTGTCCTATGTAAATCAATTGCAGTTAGAGGCTACATTAATTTTCTTTCTGTAAGCACTTATTGAAATTATCTGAGCACATTACAAGTACATATTTGCTTACTCTGTATGCTCAAATGTGACCCCGTTATAGCCAACAGAAAAAAAGCGGAGGCCTGAAAAACACCACCACTCACAGAGGCTGAGCAGTTGGCCCTCAGCCAAAACAGTGGGCGCCCTGTGGCTGAAGGCATCTCTGCGGAGACATCCTCTGAGTTAATAACCCCGCAAGACACAAGTGCCTACATAGGGGGTAAATTCAAAATAATACATGATGTGCATACATCCTTTCTTCACAGTCACCTTTGCAGTGCTACTCATTCATTTGATAAACTCTTTACCATAATGGATTATTTTGTAGTGAAGTTATTTTCCTACTGATTTTGCCTTCCCTCAGTCTTGGTTGTCTTTGAGAGCATAATGACAATGAAGTGTAAGGTGATTGGTA
The DNA here is from genome assembly GCF_057382275.1 of Copadichromis virginalis. Lineage (NCBI taxonomy): Eukaryota > Metazoa > Chordata > Actinopteri > Cichliformes > Cichlidae > Copadichromis > Copadichromis virginalis. Next base: position 18,304,111 of record NC_140619.1, read on the forward strand.
TGTTTGTTAATTGCCATTTGGTCCCTTGTAAGTTATAAGTGACCTGTATAAACCTCATATTCTATCAGTTGATGGTGGTGGTGTACTGCATCTGGTGCAGCCTCCTGTTGAGCCAGACCAACATGCAGTTGTGAGTAATACTCCACAGATTATATGAGTTTACAGTAGAACAGCAATGTTGTTTATTTCCCTACTACAGGAAAATAATGAAGAAACATTGACAGCTGTTACAGAGGAGGAAGCAACAGAGACACTTTATGAGGTTTACATCTTTTAATACTTTGTGTACAGGAAATACAGGCGACCAATAAAGCCAGTTGAACAAAAAATCTGTTTATTCTTCTTTCAACATGTTGAGGTGATGGGTCAAAGGAAATGATTGTGACATATGGTGTCTCTGACTGCGCTTCCATCTTGTATGTCTGTGGGAGGGTCAGGATGTTCATGGTTTGGATCACTGCTGATGTTTGGTTCAGAAGGACAGTGTTCTCCTCTAATTGTGGCAATGTTGTGAAGAATCACACATGCCACAATAATGTCACATGCCCTTTCTGGGGTGACCCTGAGTCTTTGCAGGCACTGGAACCGGGCCTTAAGCATTCCGATAGTCATTTCAATTCTGGCTCTTGTCCTGCAATTAGCCAGATTATATCGCTGCCGTGGGCCCGGTTCAGGGTCAGGGTAAGGGGTGAGCAAATAGGGTAAACATGGATACCCCCTATCACCAAGCAAGTAGCCAGTGAACTCTCCTAAGACAGAAGGATACACTTCAGTTCAAATGTCCCTGAAGCAATTGGTCTTTATATATTTTAAAGTATTCTCAACTCACCATGTCCAAATTTTGTGCTCAGTGTACATTCACGGAATATTTGTGAGTCATGGACAGAGCCTGGCCACTTGGCTTCCACATTTGTGATAATGTTGGCAGCATCACATATGATCTTCACAGTGCAGAGAACACGAATTAGCATCCATTACTATAATGAAATAATTTGTTAGTTTGAAATGCTACAGGGAACTATGTACCTGTACATTGATGCTGTGGAAAGACTTCCTGTTCACATAGTCTCCTTCATTTACTGAAGGAGCAATGATTGGAATGTGAGTGCCATCTATACACGCCTGGGAACCCTGAAAATAAATGTAAAATTTAAGTAGTAGTCCAAGTATCACCACATCATACATTACGTTTTGGTCACCCTGATACCTGCAATTTTGTGGAATCCCTCTTTGATAAATCTTGTGGGTCTGTGACCGGGGAACACCACAAACGAGTACAGGAGACGTTTCAGTGCAACTGTAACATTCCTGACTGCCCGACAGACGGTAGCCTTGGAAGCGTGCTCAGCGTCATCAATATTATACAGAAAGCTCCCGTTTGCAAAAAACCGAAGTGCAATACAAATAATATGTAATGAACTGAGAGCATGTCCGCGATGTGTCACATGCGTAATATATGGCCTGAGGATGTTATTAAAATAAATTATAGATTGTGCTGAAAAACGGTAACGTTCGCACAGAAAATCATCAGGAAATGATAAGATGTCCAAACGCGCTCTGATCACTCTCTCCCGGTGGAGAGCTCTGCGGAGAATTTGGGCTTCACGATCTACTGGCTCTTCAAGGAAGGAGCACGCCATGTCCGACACTTCCTACTGTCAGGTTTCCGACAAAGGGGCGGAGACAGTCAGGGTTAGTTGTAGTAAACCTGCTAGGGGGCAGGTTAGCTTCACGGCGTGTGTCGTCATAGTGACTCACTCAGGCTTCAGCTGAACTCGCTTTGTGAAACCGAAAACCCAGAGTTTTCGTTAACTCAGGGTATACTTACTCAGTTTTTCCACTAAACCGGCTTCCTGAAACAGGGCCCTGTATGGAGAAAAAAAAAAAAACAGAAGAGAAAGCAAAGAACAAAGAGCAACATAATAAAAAAAACAATAAACTAGCTAGCAGTAGATAACAGTAGATACTAAATATTAACACTAGCATCCCCCAGGCTTCTACCTTTCTACCTATAAAACCCGAGAGCAGCCAAATGGCTGGTAGGCTTTTAGCTAGGCTTTAGCTTCAGCCAAGTGGAAGCTAAATTGACTAGTCATTCATATGTAAATTGGGTCGTTATCTGGGAATTCTGGAGGGAGGGGAGTGGGGGTGTGTGATTGAGGGCGTGGGGGAGCTGCTAAAAGCTGTGCACTTCCTTTTGTGTTTCATCTTGATGCATTCTCAATCATCCAGGGAAATAAATCTCCAAAAGTCACCAACTTGGAGTGTTTCAGTTTGCCATCTTAGGGAGAAATCAACACACATGGGTGTATGTCCTTTGTTGCTGAGATTTATTGATAAAAACAGTACAAAAAACCAACCATTTGTACACATATTTACAAATGGCCTGCTGAGTGGTGCATGGAGCATGTTCATTGGTTCATGGACCTCCCTGAACTAATGGCATTTATTGCAATTGTCATCTTGCGGGGGATTAACAGGGTTCCATCTCTAAATGACTGCTGGTGGGCAAACCTGGGAAACCCACAGATAATTGGAACTATGGCACGAATCATGTTATAAAACACGGCGACTGGCCAGCGCCGTGTTCCTCTGCGGACAGTGTACTCCCGAACCATCTGGTCCATCACATCCACGCCACACTTTGTTTTGTTGTAAAGGGAGACAGTGTTTGGCTTCCTTTTGGTGGTGTTATCAGTCTGAACCACGCTGTGCATGCTGCTAAGAATATAGACTGTCTTCTTCCGTTTGGCCGCATATGCCGTCAGCGGAAAGAAAATGCAGAGAAGACTCACCACTCAGCAGGCCTTGGAAATGATCCTGACGGAAGTCGACCCTTGTGACTCGGATGGAGAAGACCTAGAAGTTCAGCCGGATTCGGACTCAGAGCTGTCTGATCAGTCTTGCGGTTAGTTTCATTTCATGTTATTTCCTTTTTCATTTCAAACAAGTAAGTGGATGTAGTTAGTAAGTAAGATATTTCAGACATTATTCTGATACAGAGGAGGAGATACTGGAATTATAATTAGTATCTATGCATGCATTTGTGATTTTGTTTGACCTTCCCATTTTGCTCACAATTTGAATTTGTTCACACTGCAGATGAGGAGACTGCTTCTCCACCGAAAAAGAGAGCTTGTTTGGGGACTGAGACAGCGAAAGATGGCACAGTGTGGCGTGAAGAACATGTGGGGACCTGTCTCCCTTTCACCCCAATAGAAGCGTACGCTGCAGATGGAGAGCCAACGGCTAAGGCCAGGAGAAGTATCTCGAGTCGCCTTCAGAGCTTCCTGTGTTTCATCACTCTTGACATGCTTCGTAGCATTCAAGAATGGACTATTCAACATGCACAGCAAACGGAGCATGTTCATTGGTTCATGGACCTCCCTGAACTAATAGCATTTATTGCAATTGTGATCTTGTGGGGGGTTTACAGTGTTCCATCTGTAAATGACTGCTGGTCAGCAAACCTGGGAAACCCACAGATAATTGGAACTATGGCACGAAACCGCTTCCAAAATATCATGCAACACCTACGCTTTGATGACAAGTCCACCCGCTGTGATCGAGCAAAGACTGACAAGTTTGCTGCAATTTCCAGTGTGTGGGGATCATTTGTCACCAACTGCATCACGTGCTACAACCCTGGTCTACATATCACCGTTGATGAACAGCTTTTCCCATCAAAGACTCGGTGCTGTTTCCTGCAGTATATTGCAAGTAAACCTGACAAGTTTGGGATCAAGTTTTGGGTGGCTTGCGACCTAAAATCCAAGTACATTTGCAATGTCTTCCCATATCTTGGCAAGGACCCCAATCGTCCCACTGGGGAGAGACTTTCTGAAAATGTAGTAATGAGGCTGATGGAACCATTCCTAGACAAGGGCAGAAATGTTACCAAGGACAATTTTTTCACATCGCTTTCACTTGCACAAAAACTTCTTAGACGGAAAACCACCATCCTCGGCACAGTCAACAGGATTCGCAGGGAAATTCCTCAATCCACTAGACAGACAGATCGCAATGAATTCACCACTCAGGTATGTTACAGGTCTTTTGTGGTTCTATGTTTATGTGTTTCATTGTGTGTAAAAGGGCTATGGAAATAACAATTTATCTTATTTCTTAGGTGTTTTCAACCTCTGCTGCCACGCTGACGGCGTATGCGGCCAAACGGAAGAAGACAGTCTATATTCTTAGCAGCATGCACAGCGTGGTTCAGACTGATAACACCACCAAAAGGAAGCCAAACACTGTCTCCCTTTACAACAAAACAAAGTGTGGCGTGGATGTGATGGACCAGATGGTTCGGGAGTACACTGTCCGCAGAGGAACACGGCGCTGGCCAGTCGCCGTGTTTTATAACATGATTCGTGCCATAGTTCCAATTATCTGTGGGTTTCCCAGGTTTGCCCACCAGCAGTCATTTAGAGATGGAACCCTGTTAATCCCCCGCAAGATGACAATTGCAATAAATGCCATTAGTGCAGGGAGGTCCATGAACCAATGAACATGCTCCATGCACCACTCAGCAGGCCATTTGTAAATATGTGTACAAATGGTTGGTTTTTTGTACTGTTTTTATCAATAAATCTCAGCAACAAAGGACATACACCCATGTGTGTTGATTTCTCCCTAAGATGGCAAACTGAAACACTCCAAGTTGGTGACTTTTGGAGATTTATTTCCCTGGATGATTGAGAATGCATCAAGATGAAACACAAAAGGAAGTGCACAGCTTTTAGCAGCTCCCCCACGCCCTCAATCACACACCTCCAGAATTCCCAGATAACGACCCAATTTACATATGAATGACTAGCCAATTTAGCTTCCACTTGGCTGAAGCTAAAGCCTAGCTAAAAGCCATTTGGCTGCTCTCCGGGTTTTAAAGGTAGAAAAAGCCAAATGGCGATCCGTGGGGGTTTAAACGATATTGTGCAGCACGCAAGATCGACAGTGCACAATATGCTTTGAGGCAGCAACCAAGAAAGGTGTAGTCCGCGTCTGTGAACACCCGTGTGTACACTTGTGTGGATCAGCATGCTTGTATTCAAAAGTTTTCTCCATGTAACGATCTGCTAGGGAGTGTGGGGAGCCACAGCCCCGTCCCCCAGGGCATGAAGCAGGTATGGAGGAGATCCAGGCCCCAGATATCCAGAGGCCCCAGAGTACGAGGACCCGAGGAGGACCACCAAAAGGGGGGGAACCGTGCCACCCTCCTGGGAAGAGCTGAGTAGAACCACAAACGAGAGGTCACCCAGCAGCTACGGAGCAGAGGCCAGAGGGGGTGCAGTGGCTCGCCCGCGGGCTCTGCCGGCAGCCAGCTGTGCCAGAGAGGACCGAGCTTCAGGCCCAGAGGCTAGAGGCCTGAGGGCACCCCAACCCCTGGAAGGGGCCCAGCCGGGCCACAGGCGCCAGGTCCCGCCAATCGGCCACCAGGAGTGAGCTGGTACATACATGAGCACCCAGCCCCAGTCGACAAGGACCATCAACACACCAACGTCTGAGGGCATCAGCCACCGGCAGGGAGTGTGGTAGATAGATATAGTTTTATTTCAAACATGCCAATATAATTGAAATAACAAAAGAAAAAAAGAGAACAAAAAAACCAAAACTTAAAAATCAAGTTTTCATGTATATATCTTTGTCTACAGAATGCGTGTGCTCAAAAAGGAGGTGAGGGGAGATAGGCCTCCGTACTTTGGAGGGCCTGAGATGTACCCAGAGAGGTTGAGTCTAAGACCCAACCTGACATATAGACACAGACGAACAGGCGCACGTGGACACAAACGTGGATCCCCACCCCATATACACAACCAAATACTCGGCACTCACCCAACGTGTAGACAGACACAAATAGACACTGCACAGACAGTCACACTCCCCAAACATACTCCATATCCCAGGTCTAGGTACCCCCGCCCCCAGAGGGGCAAGCCGCGCCTAGACCCAGGAGATGTAACCCTTCTTCTTGGGGTGGTTGCAGCTAATAGCTAACGAATGTCAGTCTAACTAGTGAAAGAAACAGATAACTCAGAGGAAAGTAAAAATGTGTTTAATGGGATCACTTTTGTGCTGCCCTTAACTGCAAAAATGAGTTTTATGTTAAGAAACTAAAGATATACTGTCCACTTTCACTGTCTGTCTCTTTAGCAGTAGTGGCTCTATGTTGTTTGCCTATCTGCACTTAAATGGGAAAATGTTTGGGTTTGTAAAGCACTTCATGAATGAGGACTGTGTGACCCTGTTTGAGTCAGGTGACAGGTTGATCTGGAGTCAGAAACTCTGATCCAGCTGCACGGAGTGGCACTGACGTGATCAGCACTATTTTATTCATTAAAATCCAAACAGTTTACTACTTACACAACTACACCACAAACATAGCTGAGGCTCTTCCTGAACCACGACTGGGAATCGCATCAGCAGAGTGTCTGCAGCAAATAGATCAAAATGTGCTTTGGACAAAAGAAAAGAAAAGTGGAGGCTCTGAGGAAGACATGGCACAGTTTTTGGAGACCTTCTTTTTCCCCCTCACATCATCTCACTGACTGGAATACTTCATATTAAACGTGAGGAAAAGCAAAGCCCAAATGTAATTGAGGTAACTGTAACATGGAGATTTTTTTTTTCCTGCGGACACGTTGATGGATGTTAAGATTTCAAATAGTCTTTGGTAAAAAAACAGTTTTTGGTGTGATACACGTGTACTAACCTGTTATGTAGTAAACTGTTTGGTTGTGTTGGTAAAAAGAACACTTTATTCCATAGAAGAGTGCTGATTGCATCATGTGAACAGCTGCTTTGTTAGCTGATTGAACTGCTCGGCACATCGGCTTGGTGACGACAAGCTGGAGTCTAGCTTGTTGGTCCGGTGCATCAAACAGGCTGAAAAAAGGCACAAATATTGGAGAATACCAAGATAAAAACCTTTGCTAACCCCTAAGAACACAAAGGTTTGTTATTGTTATATAAAAAACATATTTAGTTTCCAGACTAAACCTGTTTTTAACAACAGGTTAACAGTAAGAAGTTAACTTGTCAACAAGCTTGGAAAAAGCAAGGTGGGATTAAATACTTTATTTTGATCCTCCTTTAGAGTTATTAGATCCACAACTATATGACCTGTTTTCACATCATAATGGCAGAATTGCTTTTCCCACAGATAAACAGACATCAGGCATAAATAATGTTCAATTAGACATCAGGGCCCTGTTTCAGGAAGCCGGTTTAGAAAACTCAGAGTGAAAAACGATACGCAGGGTTGAGTAACCCCGAACTGTCCAACTCGGAATATTCGGTTTCAGAAAGGCTGATAACAATTAGTTCAATCAACGCGGAGTTGCGTCAACCCCAAGTGAAGCGCGCGGACGAGGATACATAAAGCCCTGATAAGCGGAGCACAGATTAAGCGAGTCACCATGGAGACGGAGGGAAAGAAGGCGCGGTCAATGTATTTCACAGCGCTTGAGGCCGAAATTCTGATGGCAGCATATGCCGATAACATGCAAATTCCGCGGAAAAAAGTAACACAGCCACAGCTGCAAAAGAAAGGGAGCATGCATGGCAAAACATAGCCGACAGAGTCAATGCGTGAGTGTTAATTTAAACATTGATCTAGGGATTTCCACCCATTTAACACGTTATTTTATCATATGTTATTTTATTTGTTATTTTATACATTTTATTTTGTGATGTGATGTGAGCGCAGGTGCAACCCAACAGGCCCCAAACGTGCCTGGCAGCAAGTAAAAATGAAATATAAAAATATAGTCCAAACAGGTAAGGTGTAATTGTATTATGAGCCATAGTGCTTGGTCTGTTTGTCCGATGTAAATCAATTGCAGTTAGAGGCTACATTAATTTTCTTTCTGTAAGCACTTACTCTGTATGCTCAAATGTGACCCCGTTATAGCCAACAGAAAAAAAGCGGAGGCCCGAAAAACAGGTGGGGGTCCTCCACCACCACCACTCACAGAGGCTGAGCAGTTGGCCCTCAGCCAAAACAGTGGGCGCCCTGTGGCCGAAGGCATCTCTGTGGGGACATCCTCTGAGTCAATAACCCCGCAAGACACAAGTGCCTACATAGGGGGTAAATTCAAAATAATACATGATGTGCATACATCCTTTCTTCACAGTCACCTTTGCAGTGCTGCTCATTCATTTGATAAACTCTTCACCATAATGAATTTGTTTGTAGTGAAGTTATTTTCCTACTGATTTTGCCTTCCCTCAGTCTTGGTTGTCTTTGAGAGCATAATGACAATGAAGTGTAAGCTGAGTGCTATATGTTTGTTAATTGCCATTTGGTCCCTTGTAAGTTATAAGTGACCTGTATAAACCTCATATTCTATCAGTTGATGGTGGTGGTGTACTGCATCTGGTGCAGCCTCCTGTTGAGCCAGACCAACATGCAGTTGTGAGTAATACTCCACAGATTATATGAGTTTACAGTAGAACAGCAATGTTGTTTATTTCTTTACTACAGGAAAATAATGAAGAAACATTGGCAGCTGTTACAGAGGAGGAAGCAACAGAGACACTTTATGAGGTTTACATCTTTTAATACTTTGTGTACAGGAAATACAGGCGACCAATAAAGCCAGTTGAACAGAAAATCTGTTTATTCGTCTTTCAACATGTTGAGGTGATGGGTCAAAAGAAATGATTGTGACATATGGTGTCTCTGACTGCGCTTCCATCTTGTATGTCCGTGGGAGGGTCAGGATGTTCATGGTTTGGATCACTGCTGATGTTTGGTTCAGAAGGACAGTGTTCTCCTCTAATTGTGGCAATGTTGTGAAGAATCACACATGCCACAATAATGTCACATGCCCTTTCTGGGGTGACCCTGAGTCTTTGCAGGCACTGGAACCGGGCCTTAAGCATTCCGATAGTCATTTCAATTCTGGCTCTTGTCCTGCAATGAGCCAGATTATATCGCTGCTGTGGGCCCGGTTCAGGGTCAGGGTAAGGGGTAAGCAAATAGGGTAAACATGGATACCCCCTATCACCAAGCAAGTAGCCAGTGAACTCTCCTAAGACAGAAGGATACACTTCAGTTCAAATGTCCCTGTAGCAATTGGTCTTTATATATTTTAAAGTATTCTCAACTCACCATGTCCAAATTTTGTGCTCAGTGTACATTCACGGAATATTTGTGAGTCATGGACAGAGCCTGGCCACTTGGCTTCCACATTTGTGATAATGTTGGCAGCATCACATATGATCTTCACAGTGCAGAGAACACAAATTAGCATCCATTACTATAATGAAATAATTTGTTAGTTTGAAATGCTACAGGGAACTATGTACCTGTACATTAATGCTGTGGAAAGACTTCCTGTTCACATAGTCTCCTTCATTTACTGAAGGAGCAATGATTGGAATGTGAGTGCCATCTATACAGCCAATCACGCCTGGGAACCGTGAGAATAAATGTAAAATTTAAGTAGTAGTTCAAGTATCACCACATCATATATTAAGTTTTGGTCATCCTGATACCTGCAATTTTGTGGCATCCCTCTTTGATAAATCTTGTGGGTCTATGACCGGGGAACACCACAAACGAGTGCAGGAGACGTTTCAGTGCAACTGTAACATTCCTGACTGCCCGACAGACGGTAGCCTTGGAAACGTGCTCAGCGTCACCAATATTATACAGAAAGCTCCCGTTTGCAAAAAACCGAAGTGCAATACAAATAATATGTACAGAACTGAGAGGATGTCCACGATGTGTCACATGCGTAATATATGGCCTGAGGATGTTATCCAAATAACTTATAGATTGTGCTGAAGAACGGTAACGTTCACACAGAAAATCATCAGGAAATGATAAAATGTCCAAACGCGCTCTGATCACTCTCTCCCGGCGGAGAGCTCTGCGGAGAATTTGGGCTTCACGATCTACTGGCTCTTCAAGGACGGGGCACGCCATGTCCGACACTTCCTACTGTCAGGTTTCTGACAAAGGGGCGGAGACAGTCAGGGTTAGTTGTAGTAAACCTGCTAGGGGGCAGGTTAGCTTCACGGAGTGTGTCGTCATAGTGACTCACTGAGGCTTCATCTGAACTCGCTTTGTGAAACCGAAAACCCAGAGTTTTCGTTAACTCAGGGTATACTTACTCAGTTTTTCCACTAAACCGGCTTCCTGAAACAGGGCCCAGCTGGCAGTCTGTATGTAACAATACCTTTTCATGCACCACAAAAAATCAACAAAGTTTACTTCAAGGTCTTGGACACAAAACAAATCCCACTTATAAACTGTAATGAGCTTTAGTAACATTAATACTTGTTTATTCTGTCCCAGCAAAATCGAAAGCTGCCTCTGGCTTTGGACCGGGTCCTGAAGGAGACCTGCCCAGCATCCTTAGCAGCCCCCCTCTGTACTTCAAGATTACTTATCCTGAATGACCATACCAAACGCCTCCAAAGGTTTAACTTAATAACTTTATTGATCTTTAAATAAACAAATAGATGAAACAGGGTCACTAGGTTGACTTGCCTTGTAAGTGTAAACCTCTACACCAGGGGTCGGCAACCTTTCTGTTGGCGAGTGCCATCTAAAATTTCCTCAGAAGTCAGTGTGCCATATGATTGCATTAGCAATAAATTTAAAAACACTATATATTAACAGTTACACAATATATAGAACCACTTTATAGAATCATATTTGTTCGCAGATGTTGGCAGCTATCAGCGAATAGTTATCAGCTATTTTGAAACCAAAAAAATACTTTTTATCCAGAACAGCAAATGAACTGTACAACAGAAAATGCAAATGCTATTTATGGTCTCCTCAAAACAATAAGAAAAATAAACTGAGCCAATATGGCATGTTTGTTAATACACATGTTAATCTGATCTCTGGTCCAGAATTCAGACGGCTACCTGAGGACACTCTTCATGTGAGTAAAAACCTGCTCACACAGACATGTAGAGCCAAGTACTGTCAATAAGGCCTCTGCAATGTTCTGAAGACAGTTAAACTTGTCAGGTAGTGATGTCCAGCAGGTGAAAATGCAGCTCCATGAACACGCACAGCTGTGGATTCCAGCTGCTTCGATGTTGCATTAACTGGTATGAACTCAGCCAGTTAATGTGAGACAAATCCAGCTGCTCATTAAAGCTTTCTGGTTTGATCAGAAAATAAACATTGGTCCATACGCCTGAAAGTCCTGAAAACACATTGTGAATTCTGTCTCGAGTCTACGGATGTATCCGTGTATTTCCACGGTGCTGATTGCTGTGCTGAGCGGAAAGCTCCTGAAGCATTTGAAGAGTCGGAAAGCTAACAACGTCCCTCTCACCAGTAGGTTAAATTATTTTTAGCCAATTACAAGTTGAATCTGGTAGTTGGGGTTGTTAGCTAAGATACCGTCATTAAGAAACTGCACAACTAATGTGTCTATGCGAGCTGATTTGCAATGTGCACTGCTGGTGTGGCCATGTTTATTTATTTATTTTTTAATGCACCTTCTCAGATTAATTCACTGCGTGTCGTGCCCAGGGCTGGACTGGGACAAAAAAATCTGCATTTTGACTGGAGACCGGCCCACCAGGTATTAAAGCCATAAAGCCTTTGAATGAAAACAAATGCTGTTGTGACAGTGATGTACAGTCTTGTTGGTATATGTATGATTTCTATACATTTTACATCAGATAAAAACTTTGGTTGTAAGCTTCAGATAATTATTTAATAACAGCCAGACATTTTAAATGAGAATAAGGAAGAAAAGTATATCTTTGTGCCCCCCTTTCCCTGTTAATGCCCTACCTGGCCCCCTGGCAAAACTTTGCTAGACCCGCCCCTACACAGTTACTCGCTGTCAGCTACGTAGAAAAAGGATCCTGGTGTTATTTGTCTGCCAGAAACAGTTCATAACTTCCCCTCAACTCATTCATGTCACCTAAAAGGTAAACCTGTTTCTCCATCACCTGTTCAGCTCTGATGATTCAGTAAGGACATCTCCTGGTTTCATCTTCATGTTTCCCTCTCACCACATAACCAAACCGACATCATGACCAGCAGTTTTACAGCTGTGGCTCCAGCAAACATCAGCTGATACTAGAAATTAATATTAAATCAATTCTAACAACAGCTGATCAAGCTTAAACGTGCTGCTGTTGTTTAGCGCAACATCTGCTGGTTTCCGCTTTCTGGCGCAAAGTGGGCGATAAACAAACAAGAGAGAACAGCCGATCAGCTGATCATTGATCAGTTTCATGATTGAAGTAGGAACAGGAGAGAGAGGGGAGAGAATGAGAGAAGAAGAGGCAGCTGTGCAGCGTAACTGTGATTTGCACAGAAGTCCAATAACAAAACACCACTCGGGTTCAGATCGGAGGGCCGTGACTGGGAGGAACGGCCAGTCACGGAGGAACCTTGTTGTGGTGTTGAGTGGATTGTTTCAGTAAGATTAAAATAACTTTGGATTTCTCTCTTTTCAGCAGTCCAACCATCTGAGCTTCTCACCTTGTGATTGAACAGAGAAAACATGAATCAGGTGCTGACAGTGTTTTTGTGAACATTAATTCCATTTTCATCCTTAGTAAATATCCTCCTTAGTCTTCTTTATAGACAAGGGTAAGTTTAAATGTACACTTTACTTTTTCCTCAGAGAATTGGGTGTAAATTTACTTCTATTTTTTTAATTTAAGGTAATTAACACTGAAGTAATAGTCCTTTGCGTAGGTCTGTTGTCTGCTGGCTTTAAAATTTCACGAAGAAATTGCCTTCATAAACCTAAACATGAGAAAACCAAGACTAGAGACACATTACATCCATGGACCATGAGGTGAGAATAACAGATGACCGGACAGAGGTTAAACTAGCCTAAAACGCAACTAAATCCTGACTAATATGAGCAACACAAGAACTTAACATATTTCCAATATAAGAAATCAAACATTCAGAATAAACTCAAAGTGCTGGGTCACATAGCTGGGCCCTGACAATAGTCTGCTGTGTGCCTTTCTCCTTCTTTCCTCAGTTTCCCTGTCTCCTGTTTGCCTCGTCCTCTCTGTTTCAGCTGATGTTTATCTTATTATTGCTTCGGGCCTCTGGGCTTGTGTGATCAACAGGTTATTTCTACTGCACTGCACTATCTACACTGAGCTATACTGTGGGGAAAAAAACCCAAAAACCCAAACTGCCCTACATATCTGCTTCATTTCTTTAAAGGAATGGCCATGTATGCTTTGCTGTCACCATAGTCTGTATCATTTTCCATAAGGTGCATTTACTAATATCAGCTTTTAGGCCTGAAAGGCCTGCGTACATAATTCAAGGGCTACATTTCAGAGCAGTAATCCCTACAGTTGTAGGGAAACATTTGTCCAACAATGTGGACTGTGCACAAAAGACTCACATAGCAACATGATTCAGCCATTGGTGTTTGACTCCACATTTTGAAACCCCAGCATTAGCATTTTGGCTGTAGCCATGTTAGTGTTTAGACAGTGATATCAGTCAGTGCTGGCAAGCTTGATGATCAATACGGTGGCCCTGAGAGGCCAAACGGACTGCAACTTCAGAAAACACTTGCAAAAAGAAAAATGCTGCAAAAAGAAAAACGCTGCAAAAGCACACAAAGCACAACGGAAATAGGAAAAAAGACAACGGAAATGTTTCTGGGGAGACAATAACCGGATGGACCAGTTGCACGAACCAAAACATGCTAACAAGAGCACTGGGACTGGGAGACACTTCAAAGAAGTGGAGCGGCCAAAGAGTAAACTTTCAAAAGTAAGTTCTAACAGTGGCGTGTCCAGCGGGGTGGCCTGGGGGTACACAGGCCACCCCCCCCAACCAGACTGGCCACCCCAGGTGCCACACCAAAGGCAAAACAATAAAATTCAATCAAATATCAAATGTCCGATTATGTTTTCACGGTGAAGCTCAGATATCCGAGTGTAAGTGAATGCAGCATCTGCTTCTGCGCTATGCAGTGTTGCCAACTTAGCGACTTTGTCGCTATATTTAGCGAGTTTTCAGACCCCTTAGCGACTTTTTCTCTAAAAAAAGTCGCTAAAAAAAGACGTGAAAGCGCATATCGCTTTTACTCTCAACCAGCAGCGGGTGCTGTAACGCAGTCAGTTCTTCTTTTACTCTTTTACTCTTATGCTGTTTTGTGGATCACAAGGTTTAAAATGGTAAATGGCCTGCATTTGTATAGCGCTTTACTAGTCCCTAAGGACCCCAAAGCGCTTTACACTACATTCAGTCATTCACCCATTCACACACACATTCACACACTGGCAATGGCAAGCTACATTGTAGCCACAGCTGCCCTGGGGCGCACTGACAGAGGCGAGGCTGCCGGACACTGGCGCCACCGGGCCCTCTGACCACCACCAGTAGGCAAACATGGGGTTAGTATCTTGCCCAAAAACTACTTATAAACACACACGCACACAAAGTAACTCCACCAGAGTGCCTATTTCGGGTCACTTTTGCCGGTCCAAGCCCGGGTAAAGGAGCAGGGTTGGAATTGTGACATTAAAAAAAACAATAATTGCTAAAAGAAATTTAATTTGTAGTTCTAAATAAACTCTAAATGCATTTAGGACGTTTTTTACTCACTTTATGTCTCTTTCACGATGTTATTTCTCTCTCCAACAACAGAGGTTATAGTTACATTAGCATGACCAATTATGCAAATTAGGTGATGATGTCATTTAGCGACTTCTAGCGACTTTTAGGACAACCAATAGCGATTTTCCTTACTGAGGAGTTTGCAAGACTGGCTATGTGCATCACGTTAGCAAAGGTAGGCGAGCCAAGCACGAAAGACGGCACTCAGGAAACAATTTTTCGGTGAAAGAAAATGAGGACAGAATAAATGTCCCGGTAAGTAATATTAAGTTTGTTGAGTTTAGTAAACTTCGGTGAAATTAGAATACCAAAGAAAAAATAACACTTAAAGAATTATTGCATCCGTTGAATATTTCAGACAGTATGCTACTGAGGGCAGCTAACATAAGAATTATGAGTTATAAGATATAATCTAAGTCGTAACATTGCTGTATGGAGATATAAACCAAGTTTAGGTGGAGTTTATTTTAGTTGTGCTGACTTTTTACCCTCAGTTGCAATAACTCGTACTGCGTTCTAGCCAGCTTGACGGAGTTTTTATACAGCTGGGTGGGTGCTATGATGTTACTGATAGTGAACTTTATTTTATTCATAAGGTTAGTTATTGAGCTGAGAAAGAACAAGTTTGTCCCGTACTTTCGCTATAATGAAAAAAAGACACAAAGCTGGAGTTATTCTGTCGTTACGCTGCACAGCTGCCTCTTCTTCTCTCATTCTCTCCCCTGCCTCTCCTGTTGCTACTTCAGTCATGAAACTGATCAATGATCAGCTGATCGGCTCTCTTGTTTGTTTATCGCCCACTTTGCGCCAGAAAGCGGAAACCAGCAGATGTTGTGCTAAACAACAGCAGCACGTTTAAGCTAGATCAGCTGTTGTTAGAATTGATTTACTATTACTTTCTAGTATCAGCTGATGTTTGCTGGAGCCACAGCTGTAAAACTGCTGGTCATGATATCGGTTTGGATATGTGGTGAGAGGGAAACATGAAGATGAAACCAGGAGATGTCCTTACTGAATCATCAGAGCTGAACAGGTGATGGAGAAACAGGTTTACCTTTTAGGTGACATGAATGAGTTGAAGGGAAGTTATGAACTGTTTCTGGCAGACAAATAACACCAGGATCCTTTTTCTAAGTAGCTGACAGCTGGTAACTGTGCAGGGGCGGATCTAGCAAAGTTTTGCCAGGGGGCCAGGTAGGGCATTAACAGGGAAAGGGGGGCACAAAGATATACTTTTCTTCCTTATTCTCATTTAAAATGTCTGGCTGTTATTAAATAATTATCTGAAGCTTACAACCAAAGTTTTTATCTGATGTAAAATGTATAGAAATCATACATATACCAACAAGACTGTACATCAATGTCACAACAGCATTTGTTTTCATTCAAAGGCTTTATGGCTTTAATACCTGGTGGGCCGGTCTCCAGTCAAAATGCCCGATTTTCTGTCCCAGTCCAGCCCTGCAGATTAATACTGGCAGTGTCACCATGCCAGCTGACTGTATTTCATCATCAGCCAGTGTTGTTCTTAAACAATATTACCAAAGTTTACCATAAGGCAGCATATACAGTGGGGCAAAAAAGTATTTAGTCAGCCACCGATTGTGCAAGTTCCCCCACTTAAAATGATGACAGAGGTCAGTAATTTGCACCAGAGGTACACTTCAACTGTGAGAGACAGAATGCGCTTTACTAACATCCTCCCCTCACCAACCACCTCCACAGACTCCAGAGGACATCCCAGCACGGAGCTAGACCTCCGCACCAGTTTGTCAATCCTGCTCCTGTCCCTGTCTGTGCATCCATGGTGTTCTTGGGATGCAACTCAGTATTCTTCTTCCTCCAAACACGACGAGTTGAGTTTATACCAAAAAGTTCTACTTTGGTTTCATCTGACCACATGACATTCTCCCAATCCTCTGCTGTATCATCCATGTGCTCTCTGGCAAACTTCAGACGGGCCTGGACATGCACTGGCTTCAGCAGCGGAACACGTCTGGCACTGCGGGATTTGATTCCCTGCCGTTGTAGTGTGTTACTGATGGTGACCTTTGTTACTTTGGTCCCAGCTCTCTGCAGGTCATTCACCAGGTCCCCCCGTGTGGTTCTGGGATCTTTGCTCACCGTTCTCATGATCATTTTGACCCCACGGGATGAGATCTTGCGTGGAGCCCCAGATCGAGGGAGATTATCAGTGGTCTTGTATGTCTTCCATTTTCTGATGATTGCCCCACAGTTGATTTTTTCACACCAAGCTGCTTGCCTATTGTAGATTCACTCTTCCCAGTCTGGTGCAGGTCTACAATACTTTTCCTGGTGTCCTTCGAAAGCTCTTTGGTCTTGGCCATGGCGGAGTTTGGAGTCTGACTGTTTGAGGCTGTGGACAGGTGTCTTTTATACAGATGATGAGTTCAAACAGGTGCCATTCATACAGGTAACGAGTGGGGGACAGAAAAGCTTCTTACAGAAGACGTTACAGGTCTGTGAGAGCCAGAGATTTTCCTTGTTTGAGGTGACCAAATACTTATTTTCCACCCTGATTTACGAATAAATTCTTTACAAATCCTACCATGTGGATTCATGGATTTTTTTTTTTTCACATTCCTTCTCTCACAGTTGAAGTGTACCTCTGGTGCAAATTACTGACCTCTGTCATCATTTTAAGTGGGGGAACTTGCACAATCGGTGGCTGACTAAATACTTTTTTGCCCCATTGTAAAGTATTTACTTGCTTTCAGGTTTTATTCAAATGTTAGTCTTTTCAGTTGTTTCCCCACTTTTTTCCTGTTTCAAAATCAAACACCAGTTTGTGAGAAGATTATCTTCTTTTTTTTAATAGGCAGATAAATTTTTACATTGGAATTGGCTAATTTGTCTCTCTCAAATTATGAATTAAAATACATTAAACATCCCCACAAGCTCATAGTCTGTCATTTGTGCTCTTCAGGAGGTCATTCCATCTTGGGTGTTTGTTGAACTTTATTACTAAGACTAATCATCACAATATAAGAAACATGGTTATACATTGGTCATAAATTACTGGAAAAATTATACTCCATTTATACGTTTTAAACAAAAATGTTTGAAAACTGTAAACTTTGTGACAACTTAAATGTTTGGCTGATGTTGCTGCTGTAAACAAAAGACACTCATTACTTACACTAAAACTTCTTTTGTTGATCTGTTCCAGTTTTACAGCTGTGGCTGCACTTGTAGGAAACACCCTCCTTCAAAACTGATAAAGATGGTTTGGTCCAAAATGAAGATGCGTCTGGTCATCATTATACAAACAGCTGTCAAACGGTAAAGCTCTGCAAGTCAAAGAAGCTACATTTATGAGGCCCAATATTATGCAAAATAAGCCTCAAATGTTTCAGAACTTTCTATTTAACAGACTTCAAAGTAGTGAACACAATATCCAGAATGTATGCAACAAAACATAAAGCAAAAAAAACAAATGAAACTCATTTTAGCTCAACTTAGCAGTGACCAAGAATTTTATTTGGCTTAAATTCTCCTACAGTGAATACTTCTGACAATTTTTATCTCCTCCTGCTGTTTATTCCAGGATCCTTTTTCTTTTTCTGTGAATATGACAACAGATGTTTGTAAAATTATGAGAGTGAATGGCACTATAGTTTTTTATACATGTACAAAGAGAAATAACACAAGGAGGGTAATGGCTGTTGGGGAGATCGTGGCTCAAGAGTTGGCAGTTCGTCTTGTAATCGGAAGGTTGCTGGTTCGAGCCCCGGCTCTGACAGTCTTGGTTGTTGTGTCCTTGGGCAAGACGCTTCACCCGTTGCCTACTGGTGGTGGTCAGAGGGCCCGGTGGCGCCAGTGTCCGGCAGCCTCGCCTCTGTCAGTGCGCCCCAGGGTGGCTGTGGCTACCATGTAGCTGCCATCGTGAATGTGTGGATGACTGAATGTAGAGTAAAGCGCTATACAAATACAGGCCATTTACCATTTAATAACTGAATACATAAAATAGTGAAGTACACAGCCTCCACAGCAAATAAAGTATAAGACATAGTTGGTATGCAGCGCTCAACTTTTATAGGCATTTGTCAGGTCCATTCATAAAGAGCACATCACATCATCGCAGTAAGTAAAGTGTTTCTTCGCTGGAGCTAGACTGAAATGATAAATTATGACCTGGTCATGGTCCCCTGTCCTCCTGCTATCTCTATTCTCCTCTTCCCAGTCTAAGTCCGTGTATGTGTATGAGTGTATGGCTCAGTACGTACTCTGCTTATTTCCTCTCAGAGTGGGCGTGGCTTCCTGAGACTGGTGCACCTGTTTCACATTAACACTTTAACTCTAATGTGCACTCTTAGAAATAAATGCCAGCATATTTAACTGGAATGAAAATGTTTACCATTCTGTGCAATAAATCATGTTAATGACTAACAATCGTCTTTTGACCTTTTTACAACAGTCATGTGTTCTGTGTTCATGATAGATTTTAAATGACTGTTTTCTAATGTTTCTGCTGTAGTTCTCATAGGGATCGTTTTCCTGGGAAGACTATGGATAATGGAATGCCCAGTTTCGAGTTGATGACCACTCGTGTCATGTGGACACACAGGGTGAACCCTGCGTTAACTTAACAAGTCGATGCGACCAGTTATCCTGACTGCCACGTTAGGGTAAGCAAATCCAGATACCAGATACCCTTATACTACAAAGTAAGTCTGTGTTTGCAGCTGAGAAGATCTGGAGAAAGAACCATCCATTATTGCTCACTTTGTAAATTTTATCGGTGCATTTCACCAGAGAGATGGCTCCGCTCCACTGCAAGGGCACCCGAAAGTCATTAACATTAATGGAGATGGTTGGAAATGTGTTGACAAATCAAATGAGGTGTGCAATTACCAGCAACCAATCCTTTTTTTTGATATGTGGTTTATAAAAAGTGTCTGCATGTATCAGGACATGAAATTACTGGATGCGAATTGCACTGTTTCTTCATCATTTAATCAGTGTGCTTGACACCTGTGATGCCTTAATATGCAGAGTGCCCACTGTATGTGTTGGTCATTCTGGCCACACACAGCTACACAATCGGGAGATCCTTTTAATATTTGTAATAAAACTTGATTGTCATCTCCCTCTTGGCAAGAAGTGTAGCATAATTTACTTTTTAATATGTCACGGTTTATGTCCAACTTGGCTCATCTTGGATTCCATTCAGGTCTTTTAATCTAATGTTATCTGATGTACGGTCGCAGTTTTTTAAACTGAAATTGTGTCGTGTATTAAATATACATGGATATAATCTAAATAAACAATTCTTTCTTCAGGAGAATGTTGTGACTTTGCTCTTTTATCAAAACAGAAAGGTTAACAGTATAACCACTGATTGCCACCCGATCAACACCTGTTAAGAGCAATGCAAATTTGTGAAACAAAAATGAGCAAACCCACTGTGAAAGTGGGAGGAGGTGAGTGTTTTGGACTTGTGAGGGAACTCCTCTTAAACTGTCGCAGACTACGTGTGATCCTCGACCTCTAGTGCCTAATATACTGAACATTATTTACCATCAAATTCTGAGCCTTCCATGGGTGAAGATATTCTTACTGTGCCACATGTGTAAATGTGCACATGTGAATTTATACTTTACTTTGATGCAGGCTGTGAAAGTCTGACACACTAACAAAGTCACTGTAATAGTCATCAAACATGGTGTGCATGTCTCTGATATAGAGGTGAAATAAAGGAATGACATGGAAATCACACTGCTGAGAAAAGACCTGTAGAGATGTTTTACTTACATACTGATCTATGTTTTGAATTGTGATCACCATTTTTAGAAGTATCCAAATTCATGGGCTGCATCCTCAGTCAGGTTGACCGGAAGTAAACGGCTGTGAAATTGGACGGTCTAGCCTTCAGATTTGCGTCATCGCTCTTTCTCGGTGGAGTTAAATAAACTTGGCCGTCTGCTCCTTGCTATCTAAAATATAACAGGACACTGGAGTTATATCTCGACCACCTCACATTTCTGTTTAATCAGTTTTCTGTTTGACGTTTACTCAGCTGTGTAAAAACTAATCTCTTGCTAATCTTACTAAACTAATCTAATAACTTTGATCTCAGCCAAACTGATTTACTCAGGAACAAATAAAACACTGAAAAAGGACAAACAATAACATTTTTAGGTTGTCTAAGTGACTTATATATTACGTTTAACCTGAGTAGTAAAAGTTGGCGGAGATCTGAAAAGGATGTGCCAGGAGTTTGCCATTCTCAGCGGCTCTAGTCACCCTCGAGCTCCCGGCTAGCTATCGAGCTGGTGGGTAACAGACGTCTCCAATAACATTGGACGTCTTGATAAACCGAGCAGATATTTGAAGTTTACACACCTACTTTCTTGCCTGAAAATATGTTAAAAGTTTATTTTGTGACCCAGAAAGATTAATAAGAGTAATATTAAAACTTAGTAGCGGCCGCCATTGTTGAAAACTGGAATTGGCTGGGCTGTGCTATGAATTCTGGGATATGGTGGGCCACGAAGGACACACCTGACCCATACTTCAAAGTCGGGGAAAAGGAGGACACATTTGTCGGCTGCATTCAGCAGAGAGTCTTCAAATTTGGCCAGCCTTCGGCGCATCGCTATGACTTAATAGGCCTACAAATGCGTCCTCAGGAGGATGCAGCCCATGAATTTGGACACGACCATTATTCATGGTGTCTGACATCCAGTCTTGGGTGTAACGCGTTACTTAGTAATGCTGTAATTAAATTACTTTTCCACTGAAAAAGTAGAGTTACTGATTACTGTTCAGTTTTAGGTATTTTAATTACAGTTACTTACAATGTACTTGCGTTACATTGTAAAATAATTAAACTCGCTGAATATCATTATTTAATTTCAATAATTTATTTTCTAAAGGTAAAAGTAAACTCTGCCGCTTTAACATCGCTGTAGTGCAGCTGCACGTCATTTCGCGCCAGTTTGCTGCACAGTCATATTCTAAAGCGGAAGCTGTCGGACTCTGTTGAAGCGAGTGGCTGTTTTATGAAATGGACATATTCCCGTCTCTTCACTTTTCTGAAACAAGCAGACAAGAACATTACAGCAATATGTAAAAACTATCGGCTGCTGTTAATAGCACAAGTAATCTACTGAAGCGCCTGACACGAGAGCATAGACGAACACTTCTAAGTGATCCTTGTTCATCATCCATGGATAACACCACAGCAACTCCTGCTAAGTAGCAAAAACTGATTTTACTTCAGCAGCACAGAAAGTGTCTGAAGGTGAGCTTAAAAAATGATTGCAGACTACATTGTGGAAGAGATGCCACTACTGCGTACTGTAGAGTCTTCGTCTTTAAAAAAATATTTATTATTTAAAGAGTTTAATTTCTATTGTTTGTCCACTCAAGGTTTATAGGGATTTTAAGAAGTTATTGAGTAATTAAGTTACTTTTCAGACACAGTAATTAGATAAGTATTTTAAATACAATATTGATTAAGTAATTAGTAATTAATTACTTTTTTAAAGTAACTTACCCACCATTGCTGACATCTAATGGCTGTATGATTGATGCTTACACAAATAGCATTAAAGCTCTGATCTTATGTAAATACCTGTTGTATCTTATTTGCCTGTTGTTCCCATTAACTGTTTTTACACACACATATAACAGCTTACAAAAGCAAAGAACGACTGAGTCAGATGGAAGATGTATATGCACACAGTGTGTATCTGTGTCACTACAAAGTTAGACAATAACAATATCATCGGCAGACAGAGAAACACTTAGCCAAGCTGAAACCTGCACAAGAACGCTTACAGGAACTCGACCCTGTGAAGAAACTGAATACTCTCACCTCCCTGACAAGAACAACAAAGACTTACCTGAAATGTGACCTGAGGCTCAGTCAGTGCACACTCACCTGTCTAACTGGGCTTTGTCTTATGGAAGAATAAGTCTTGAAATCCTTTGCTTGATCAAGAGCAGAACACATTTCTTGAATAGTTACTGTAGCTGCAGGTGTAACTGCCCTGAAACTGGTCACCAAAGATCATTGGACTTTGGCTAAAGACAGGAGTCGCAGGGAAAACTGTGACACAAACATACAGATGATCCCAGCCACTAACCAGAACAGCACTGCTGTTGTAACACTGTTACAGTCTGATTAATATTCAACTCTACACTGGTCGAAGTAAGAACACAAATGTTTAGCTCAGCTGAGTCTTTTTCACTTTTCTTTGTTCCTTTGCTTTTATTAACTTGGGCCTTTATTCATCATTGGAAAGTCTTGTTCCTATAACCATGGTGACAATCTGGGTAAACACGATAACAATACTTTTTAAATCACCTGGGATGTGTGTCTGCTTTACTTAAAAGTATTTGGTAATAAACAAGGCAGAGCGCTAACAAACCACTGGAAGAAATGCACAGAATATAGATGATATGAGCACTGTAAGGTAAATGTAAGGGCTCTGATCCAGGGTTCAAAGTGAAAAGAACATCTCTGAGCTTCTTTACTGAGCCAAGCACAGATTCTGACAGACTGACCCCCGCGGTCTTTCACTACTCAGGTTAAACATACTACTCGCTACTCAGATAACTTAAAAATGTAATTGTTTGACTTTTTTCAGTGTTTTATTTGTTTTTGAGTAAATCGGTTTGGCTGAGATCAAAGTTATTAGATTAGATTAAATAAAACTTTATTAATCCCTCGGGAGGGTTCCTCTGGGGTTTTCACAAAGCTGCATAAACGTCAAACAGAAAGTGATTAAACAGAAGTGTGAGACGGTTGAGAATTTACACCAGTGTCCTGTTATATTTTAGATAGCGAGGAGCAGAGTTTATTAGCTGAGTTTATTAAACTCCACCGAGACAGCAGTGATGCAAATCTGAAGACTAGACCGTCCCATTTTACAGCCTCACACTTCCGGCCTTCTCGGTCTTCCAAGGACCCGGCCCACGTAGACCGCGAAGGCCGGTTCAATTCAATTCAATTCAATTCAATTTTATTTATATAGCGCCAAATCACAACATAAGTCGCCTCAAGGCGCTTCATAGATACAGAGAAAAACCCAACAATCATATGACCCCCTATGAGCAAGCACTTTGGCAACAGTGGGAAGGAAAAACTCCCTTTTAACAGGAAGAAACCTCCAGCAGAACCAGGCTCAGGGAGGGGCGGCCATCTGCTGCGACCGGTTGGGGTGAGAGAAGGAAGACAGGATAAAAGACATGCTGTGGAAGAGAGACAGAGGTTAATAACAGATATGATTCAATGCAGAGAGGTCTGTTAATACATAGTGAGTGAGAAAGGTGACTGGAAAGGAAACACTCAATGCATCATGGGAATCCCCCGGCAGCCTATGTCTATTGCAGCATAACTAAGGGAAGATTCAGGGTCACCTGGTCCAGCCCTAACTATATGCTTTAGCAAAAAGGAAAGTTTTAAGCCTAATCTTAAAAGTAGAGATAGTGTCTGTCTCCCGAATCCAAACTGGAAGCTGGTTCCACAGAAGAGGGGCCTGAAAACTGAAGGCTCTCCCTCCCATTCTACTTTTAAATACTCTAGGAACAACAAGTAGGCCTGCAGAGCGAGAGCGAAGTGCTCTAATAGGGTGATATGGTACTACAAGGTCATTAAGATAAGATGGGGCCTGATTATTTAAGACCTTGTATGTGAGGAGCAGGATTTTGAATTCAATTCTGGATTTAACAGGAAGCCAATGAAGGGAAGCCAAAACAGGAGAAATATGCTCTCTCTTTCTAGTCCCTGTCAGTACTCTTGCTGCAGCATTTTGGATTAGCTGAAGGCTTTTCAGGGAGTTTTTTGGACATCCTGATAATAATGAATTACAGTAGTCCAGCCTGGAAGTAATAAATGCATGAACTAGTTTTTCAGCGTCACTCCTCCGAAGGATGCGGCCTAGACTTTGGGACAGAGCTTATGTGTTTTCCTCTGTCTGTTGTTGTGTTGTACATGCTCTCTGCTGTGTGTTTCTCTTGTGGTCCTGTCTAATTCCTAGCTCTCAGTTCCAGGTCTGTCTTCTTGTTGTCTAGGTTGAGTTTGCAGTTTCCCAGTGTTTCAGTTGTGAGTTTCCATGTTCATGGTTTTGGTTTGTTTTTTGTGAGTTGATTTTATGGAGGACTTTGCAGCAATGAAACTGCTGTTTTCAGTTATAGTCATGTGTTGTGAGTCCTGCGTTTGGGTCCTACATCCTGCCTGCCACAGCGCAAACAGAGACACAGTGGTAGAAGTATCACTCTGAGAGGAAACACACAAAGATTGGAAACTGCATTTGTAGAGAAAATTGCCAAACATTTAAGAGAATTTTATAATTTCACTGAATATTTTGTACATGCAGTTTTTCTGTCCTGTTAAACATTAAAATGAAATTGAATTGTTAAGTACTTCCAAGTAAGTGCCCTGGTGTGTTATGTAACAGGACCGGTTTCTAGAAGAACTATGGAAGGGGACATCTGTTTGAATTTAAGTTGATGATGTTCTTTAGTAACCGTGGTCAAATTCCATTTTATAGGTATACTGACCACGAGTTGGAAAGCCGCCATGATGGCTCATGTAATGTACTCTACATACTACAGACTGTTGATGGTTGAATCCACAGAGCTGGTGTCCCATAAACCCCAGAACAGCGGCCGGTCCACAAAGAAAGCAAATCTCCTGGAGCTCACAACAGAAATGATGATTTGTAAAGTGAGTCATTTCTTCATGCTGCACTGCTACACCAGATCTTGGAGATCATCCACCTGCCCACTTTAACCCCTAAATGGGACAAAGGTTAACCTTGCACCTCTCCTTACATTTTCTGCAGTTCATATGTGAAAACTGCGTTTAGAATGAAAACAACACCTTTAAAGATTTAAAGTTTCTGAAAACAGTTCTATTAAAAAGTTTTATTGAAAAAAGTCATACTTCAAAAACCATGTTCTATAAAAATCTTATGCATTGTAACTTTTGATTCAGTTATATTCAAGTAATAGAAAATTTTTCATCTTTGTGTCTCTGTATTCTTCTTTTAGAGAAATCTGAAAATTTGTGATTGTAGCTTAGCAGGCAAGATATGAATGAGTATTCATGATGACAAATGTTTGGTCAACAGTAAGAAACATTTGCACTGTCCATTGTAAAAATGTATATATTCATAAACACCTGCTTCACACAGAGTGCCCTCTGCTGCTGAGAAGCTGAAGTGATACTGTGTGGTAAATTGTGACTGCTTGGGGAGTGAACTATTTGGGACAAGGGCCCTCCAGAAGTCCTGGCATGCTTTAACCTACCTCGGCGCTTTGCAACATGCTGATGATGCACTGCCCATCAGCAAATAAGCCCTAAAGAAGGCCACTCTAAAAAGTAATTCAGAGGCTTAGTAAATATCACTATAAATATAAGTTAGATGAGCCTGATAAAATCTATGAATATCCTTTTAGTAATTATTTGAGTTTGATAAATTGAAATAAATGTCTAAAATGTTAACGTATGTGTTTGTGTTAAATTAAGGTATTTATTTACATTTATCTCAGACAAGAAATTCAGTATGTGGTTCACAGAATACCTTCTTTGCATGTACTTAATATTTTTGTTTAAATTTGAATCAAAATATGTGAGAAATAGGTATCTATACTGATCAGTATCTCGTACTAAAATCATTAATTATTCAAATCAATATTATTTACTACAACTGAAAAGTGTAAGTAAAACACGATAACGTAAAGTAATTGAGTACCATGAGCCTTTTGCATTGTTTTGTTCATTTTGTTTTTCAAATACTCTGAGCGTTTGTGTTTGCTCTCCTGGTTTGACATTTATCCTTCAAGTATGTGAGGCTTTGAGCTAAAAGGGAAAAGGCTCTTGTCTTTTTAGTGCTTCTTTATTGCGAGTTATTGCCATGTTTATGAAAATTAAATTTTCATTTGGAAAAATGTTAACATGTGGTCATTTTTCATACATGTTGTTAGGTTTTGTATTGTTGATTGTCATTTATGCTTAGAAATATTTAACCATATATGCTTAGAGGTGTATAATCAATTGTGTAGTGATAGGACTGTGATCTTTAGCAGGCTGCAAAGGCTTGGTGTGTATTCCACACTGGAATGCACACCTACATCCTAGGAGCATGGAGAGGTCGTACCATGTTTTATTGTTTTATGGTAGGATTAACGTAGCTACGTCTGTTCTAGTCTAAGTGCTTTTTGTTTAGATGAACTGTTGGATTTTCCAGACCAGCAGGTTAAGGAAGTCACACACACACACACACACACAGGCAAGGTACTCTTTGTTTGTATGTAGACGTCATATGTTAATGAACCTATGCATATTCATGTAACCTCAATAAAAGAACAGTGTTACGGGAGAACGAACGAGAGCAACTGGGGTCAAGCGAAGGAACGGCGCCTGTCCGGTCTCTCCCGTGCACGAGAAACATGAAGAACTTTGCCTACTTGTGTCTTCTTTTGCAGTGTAATTATATTGTCTTCAACGTTCCAGCGGATGGGTTCAAGCTACAAACCTATCACATGTATTATGAAACACACAACTACATATTAGTTTGTTTGGTTTTGTAGACTTAAACTACCAGTGAAATACAATAACATTCATGTTTGAATGTTAGGGGGCGATCGTGGCTCAAGAGTTGGCAGTTTGTCTTGTAATCGGAAGGTTGCTGGTTCAAGCCCCGGCACCAACAGTCTTGGTTGCTACTGGTTGCCTACTGGTGGTGGTCAGAGGGCCAGTCAGTGCGCCCCAGGGTGGCTGTGACTGCAATGTAGCTGCCATCACCAGTGTGTGGATGACTGAATGTAGTGTAAAGTGCTTTGGGGTCCATAGGGACTAAGTAAAGCACTATACAAATACAGGCCATTTACCATGTTTAATATTAAGTACAATTTTGATTATATTGCATTCAGTTTACAATATTAAGAAAATGGAACAAAATTTTGGATTAACTGACCATCTACAGGGTGGGCCATTTATACACCGTAATAAAATGGGAATGGTTGGTAATATTAAAGTCCTGTTTGTGGCACATTAGTATATGTGAGGGGCCAAACTCCTCAAGATGGGTGGTGACCATGGTGGCCATTTAGAAGTCGGCCATCCTGATTACAACTTTTGTTTTTTCAATAGGAAGAGGGCCATGTGACACATTAAACTTATTGGTAATGTCACAAGAAAAACAATGGTGTGCTTGGTTTCAAAGGTAACTTTATTCTTTCATGAGTTATTTACACATTTCTGACCACTTATAAAATGTGTTCAATGTGCTGCCCATTGTGTTGGATTGTCAATGCAACCCTCTTCTCCCACTCTTCACACACTGATAGCAACACCGCAGGAGAAATGCCAGCACAGGCATCCAGTATCTGTAGTTTCAGGTGCTGCACGTCTCATATCTTCACACCATAGACAATTGCCTTCTAAGGGGGTCAGATCGGGAGAACTTGGGGGCCATTCAACTGGCCCACGATGACCAATCCACTTTCCAGGAGACTGCTACCAATAAGTTTGATGTGTCACATGGCCCTCTTCCTATTGAAAAAACAAAGGTTGTATCCAAGATGGCCGACTTCTAAATGGCCACCATGGTCACCACCCATCTTGAGGAGTTTGCCCCCTCACATATACTAATGTGCCACAAACAGGACTTTAATATCACCAACCATTCCCACAGTGTAATCCCTAACAGTTGTTCTAGCTCATAACTAATAAGCTCATAACACTCAAATGTCGTTTTGTAGTTGAGCAAACTATAAAGTATTGAGCTCTGTTGGCTTTTATGCAGCTTTAATTGAATAGGGCTCAATATTTTTTAGCTAAATTTTTTGGAACGCTCAAAAAGTTTAAGAAGCATATATTAGTGACGTTCTGGTGGGTGGAGTCTTGTCGCTCCCTCAGGAAAGCTTAGTCAGCCATCTTGAATTTACCTTGATACGGGGAAGTTTTGGCCAGCCCGTGTGGATTAAGAGTCCCCAACTTCAACCCACCACGACCACCACCTTATTTTTTTTCATCAACTGCCCTAAATTTGGTAAGTCTAACGTGTTTTTGTTTTGTTTAAATTTAATTTCGATAAACATTCTTTTTTATTTTTTACTGGAAATATATTCGTACTTTGTGCACAGTGAATGTTTGTTATAAATGAATTCGAATCCAAGTAATTGTAATTTTAGAAGTTTTCTAATGTGACAAATACGTAATGTTATTTCAAATTAGAATGATGTAACGTTTTGGCGGTTTTCCGTGGGGGACAACATTTCCCATAATGCATTGTATTCTTGCCCGGGAAGTTGACGGTGGTAGTTCTAGCTCCATGCATTTGAACTTTCTACTAAAACTTTCCACTGGTTGTCGTATTCGCCGGTAATGTACGTGCGTATTGTGAGTATACTTATTTCAATAAGTGTCCGTGTTACACAGTCAGTAGTTTACGCTGTTGAGCTGTGTGTGTGTGTGTGCTAGCATGAAGCGAACAATAATAAACAACATGAGTGTGTTATCATGATGGTAATTAGACACGTTTGTATTTTTTCGTAGTCTCAAATGTGTGGTTGTGAGATAATCTCGAAATCCTTTTAACAGTTTAGAGGGGTATTCCACTAAGCGAGCTCTACAAGTCAAGGCTTGCGGAAAAATGCATCGCCTGATTCAGCCTAACATTATACACTGGTCGAACTCGGTGCTACGAACGAAGTTCAGCTAAATTGTTCGCGCTAATTCGACAAGGCTCAACCAGCCAGACTGAGGCGCCTCCTTGACACCTTTAAGCCAGACCCTATCGATCTTTGCTAGATAAATTGAAATGAAATGAAAATAAAGAGCCGCGCTCTGCTCCCAGGCTAAGAAAGAATCATTGATGCAGACTGTGCGGATCACAAATACTCCCTAACCTGTAAGGCTGGGGTGTCCAAACTTTTTTCACTGAGGGCTACTTACTAGAAATTAGGTAAATAACCTTAACTTTAGTGTATTAAAGTGTATTAAAGATCACAAAATCACTTAAAAGTGGTCGAATATGTTATATTGTTGAATATAATTAAAGACAAAACTGCTTTCATCACAGCTTTCCATAAATGGATCTTTATTGATTCATTCAGAAAAAGCTTTGGTAGCTTATTTTCAGAACAGCAGCCTCAGATTTCTTCTTAGACAGAAGATTTACAGCACAGAGAAAAAACAATAAAAGGGAAAATAGGACGGGTAAATTTCAAGTTTGTTATTTAAGTTATTAAGCTTAGCAACACACCTATCAACATTAGTTTGAAACGGTTAACATTAACAGACTGAACTGGACTTAATAACAGGAGTGCATATAATCTTAGTAAATTATTGTGGTGAGTATCAGCTGCGCTGGGTATGTAAATCGGGCCATCCAGCTGCGGTGCTGATTCGACGTCACTCGTGCCAAAAATCCGGACAAATGTCACTTGATCAAGGAGCAGATCTGCATCAGATGAGATCAGCTGACTACTTGTGTGTGTGTGCTGTGCAAGAAATGTTTTTGAACATTAATAAGTCGTCTTTGTGCACATATTGTTTACAGATATCAGACTGCAAAGAGCGCTACAGAGAGTCAACATTTCACCAGTTGTCAGTGGGTGAGTTTTATAATTTGTGTCCCAATTTAAATAAAAAATAAATACAAAGAAACTAGAGAATTTTGCCTTGAATTATTCAAAATTTTTAGATTTTTTTTGGGTTACCCTTCTAGATTGACAGGTTTAGCCCGTTACACAAAAAGTTTGGACACCCCTGATCTATAACAATGACAATCAGAACATGGCTATCCAACACTTTGTTTTTACTCTGCATTTGTGTAAATACTATTCTAATAGATATTGTGTGTTCATCTAGGAACAGCATGATGTAAATACAAGACGGGCCCTCGTCCTTCGTGCACTTCCTGTGTACCTGCGTGAAGATGCCTCCACGTTATTCAGGACTTGTGATGTAAGTGTACTGGCCTCAGCATCAACCATATGACATTGCTCAGAACTCAAGGAGAACCAGGGTGTACAGTGGGGCAAAAAAGTATTTAGTCAGCCACCGATTGTGCAAGTTCCCCCACTTAAAAAAATGACAGAGGTCAGTAATTTGCACCAGAGGTACACTTCAACTGTGAGAGACAGAATGTGAAAAAAAAATCCATGAATTCACATGGTAGGATTTGTAAAGAATTTATTCGTAAATTAGGGTGGAAAATAAGTATTTGGTCACCTCAAACAAGGAAAATCTCTGGCTCACACAGACCTGTAACGTCTTCTGTAAGAAGCTTTTCTGTCCCCCACTCGTTACCTGTATGAATGGCACCTGTTTGAACTCATCATCTGTATAAAAGAGACCTGTCCACAGCCTCAAACAGTCAGACTCCAAACTCCGCCATGGCCAAGACCAAAGAGCTTTCAAAGGACACCAGGAAAAGTATTGTAGACCTGCACCAGACTGGGAAGAGTGAATCTACAATAGGCAAGCAGCTTGGTGTGCAAAAATCAACTGTGGGAGCAATCATCAGAAAATGGAAGACATACAAGACCACTGATAATCTCCCTCGATCTGGGGCTCCACGCAAGATCTCATCCCGTGGGATCAAAATGATCATGAGAACGGGGAGCAAAGATCCCAGAACCACACAGGGGGACCTGGTGAATGACCTGCAGAGAGCTGGGACCAAAGTAACAAAGGTCACCATCAGTAACACACTACAACGGCAGGGAATCAAATCCCGCAGTGCCAGACGTGTTCCGCTGCTGAAGCCAGTGCATGTCCAGGCCCGTCTGAAGTTTGCCAGAGAGCACATGGATGATACAGCAGAGGATTGGGAGACTGTCATGTGGTCAGATGAAACCAAAGTAGAACTTTTTGGTATAAACTCAACTCGTCGTGTTTGGAGGAAGAAGAATACTGAGTTGCATCCCAAGAACACCATACCTACTGTGAAGCATGGGGGTGGAAACATCATGTTATGGGGCTGTTTTTCTGCCAAGGGGACAGGACGACTGATCCTTGTTAAGGACAGAATGAATGGGGCCATGTATCGTGAGATTTTGAGCCAAAACCTCCTTCCATCAGTGAGAACTTTGAAGATGAAACGAGGCTGGGTCTTCCAACATGACAATGATCCAAAACACACCGCCCGGGCAACAAAGGAGTGGCTCCGTAAGAAGCATTTGAAAGTCCTGGAGTGGCCTAGCCAGTCTCCAGACCTCAACCCCATAGAAAATCTGTGGCGGGAGTTGAAAGTCCGTGTTGCTCGGCAACAGCCCCAAAACATCACTGCTCTCGAGAAGATCTGCATGGAGGAATGGGCCAAAATACCAGCTACTGTGTGTGCAAACCTGGTAAAGACCTATAGTAAACGTTTGACCTCTGTTATTGCCAACAAAGGTTATGTTACAAAGTATTGAGTTGTATTTTTGTTATTGACCAAATACTTATTTTCCACCCTGATTTACGAATAAATTCTTTACAAATCCTACCATGTGGATTCATGGATTTTTTTTTCACATTCTGTCTCTCACAGTTAAAGTGTACCTCTGGTGCAAATTACTGACCTCTGTCATCATTTTAGGTGGGGGAACTTGCACAATCGGTGGCTGACTAAATACTTTTTTGCCCCACTGTATATCAGGAAGGATGTTCAACACAGTCCTCATCTGACTTGTTTTCTCCCATATATCAACTATTGTTGAATAAGATTGCAAGAAGATTGTTACGCATAAACCAGAAAACATGAAAATAGTTGAAAGATTATTATACAAAAAAAATCTGCAGATAAAAACTATCTCCCTTTTTAAAATTCAAGTGTTCTATTTTTTTGGAGGTGCCATGTTGTGGTCAGAGAAATGTTTGGTAAATAACAAAAACAAATATCTTGGCATATATTTATTATTGAAAACATTTATTTACACATATGTTTTGAAACCAAACCCAAATTAAGATTATTGTAATGCATCATGATGTATCGCAATATCAAATTAAATCGTTGACATTATAATCCTAAAAGAAACGTGCGACTTATGAAGATTCACACCTCTAATCAATAGCATGATTTGTGTCCTTGTGGGGCTGAACTCATTCTTGTATTATTTTTGTTTTGCAGTCAGCAGATGGTCCAGACCTCACTGACACTCCTGTGGCTCTGCTGACAGTTGTCACGGATGACACTACTGATTCGGCCCTCTTCAGTCCCGAAAGCATCTGCATTGTCGTTGAGGATGAAATACTTGTGAATGGTCCCACAAATCTGGCTGAGTCATTTCTCCTGCTCTTTGGGTACATCTATGCATTAGACCTACAATACCCAAAGAAACTTGAGCTTACATTCACATTTATCCAAAAGGTTGTGATGTGCCTTGAGGACAACAAACCACTGAAAGGGCGTCTACTGATGCTGAAGAATGATTTGTTCAATGAGTGAATCACTCAGAATGGACTACTTGTTAAGCTGAGTATTGAGGAAGCTTTTTTGTTTGTTTTTTTCCTAATCATTTGCCTCTTCTACCTCACATTTAAGATGAATGACTGTTCAGTTCACTATTCTGTTGCCTAATACGTAAATGCACTGCCTTGATGTTTGTTCCCTATAAGTACAGCAGTGGAAACCAGTACTGTTTTTTTTATGTATTTTTAAAAAAGAAAGTGAGCTGCAGCTGTCAAGGTACAGTAAGTGTTAAATGCATCAATGTTCTAATAGCTGCAATTGCTGTTAATACTGAAAATGTTATTGAATTTTAGAATTGAGATGGAGACCCTTGGAGTCTTTTTCTCTTGTTTTATTTATGAAGCACTTTTTTATGAGTGAGCTCTGTTGTTTGTGCCTTTTTAAAAGCACATTGTGTTTAATAAAAAGTTGTTAAATTGTTAGTGTTGTTACTTTCATGTTTTCTAACACTTTTAGCTGATTATAATTTACTGGGTAAACAGTTTAGAATTATTTGTAAGTGTATTTCCCACAGTATTTTAAAAAATATTGAAGATTTTAAGTGTTATTTCCCATATTATAAGTTAGAAAATATGAAAAAGTTTGAGTTTATTTCCCACATCGTATGAGTTGCAATATGTAAAATATTTTGAGTGTATTTCCCACCTTAATTAAGTTGAAAAAATTGAACATTTTGAGTTTATTACTCCCTAATTATAAGTTGAGGAATATCAACATTTATGAGTTAACATTGAGGTAATTTAAGGCAACTGCAACTATAATTTTTATTGTAGTTAAACTTAAAACTTTTAAAAACATCACTAAAAAATTGTTGTGTAATCTGTTACACAACAATTTTTGAGTTCTGTGAACTTATTAGGTTTTACAGTGCATGTTATTATGGTGTATCCATATAAATGGCCCACCCTGTATATTTCAGTTACACTGACCAAGCATGTCAGTGTTATTTACTCAATTTTTTCACGTTTGTGTAACAACTACAATTATTAATTTCAACTTAATATGTTTAAGCTTTAGTTATTCAATTGATCAAGTATATTGAACAGATTTGACTGGTTTCCAATCTACTAAATATTTTTAAGTGTAAAAGTGTTGCCTCAAAATTTTTAAGTAAACGTCAGTTTTAGTTTTTAGAACAGCTACTGGTTTTTATTCCACCACCTTATACGCCATGCACATCTTAACCCCAAGCAATTTTAACAATCCACAATAAAATAAAAAAAATGCTGTCATCAAATTCTGCCCCTGATTGGAAGAGTCACTCATGAAAGAGTTTTTATTTTATACTTTACTAAAAAAAAACTATATCTCATGAGCAGAGGTAATTGGTTCCCAACCCAGAGGACATAATCTTCAGGGTTGTGAGATGATCAACAAGGAAGCAGAGAATCAATATCTTTGCTGCACAAAATCCTTTTTATGTTTCATTCCTCGAGGATTTGCTTTTTTTCACTGTGTTCTCCTTCAGTGCATTCTTTCCACCGAGGAGTGTCGAACATCTCCACATAATAAGCAGGTTGTCAATTTTTGCAACTTTAGCATCAAAATCGGAAAGCTCTTTTATTTGTTAGGTGTTATGTACCCCTGCATGAATATCAAAATGATATGATCAATAGTAGCTCAGTGTCCTGACATGTGCTGCAGGTCAATCATGCTGATTGAAGAAACGTTGTCATCTAAACAAAAGGCAAAGCCAAGAAAACCTGTTTGAGTCCCAGAGTTCAAACCTAAATACTGTATTTGCTGTCTTTCTACAAGACTCTTAGCTCAGTGTAATGCCCTGTCAGGAAGTAAAAGTCGATTTTATAGGTGTCATTGTGCTGGATTAGGCCCCAGTCACCCCCACCCTGCCTTTCCTTCTGCATTGCAGTAGCAGCTGTAGCAGCATGTCAGGCTGGTCCTCATAATGAATCCATTTAGGGCCGGAGTGATTAGGTCTGCCTTCTGCTCTGTTCTGCACTACTGTCAAACCAGCGTCAAAGTCATTTTCTCAATTAATAACTCCAATATTAGACCCTGTGTGTGTGTGTGTGTGTGTGTGCGCATCAGAAATGGTGTGCGCTCTGCCTGAAGCCTGCACAGCATAAGAGGAATGTAAGCTGCATTACTTTTTGGTTTCTTTCACTTTCACTACTGTTTGTAGCTTTGGGTGTTTCTCTGGATTTAAATTGAAGGTTTTTTGTTGGTGATATTTTTTCTGATTCGCTTCATTTTCACAATTTGTTCACAGTTACTGTGGACTGCAACAGTACTCTGCATTTATAAACGAAGAAGGTCGAAGGTTCCCAGGTTTGAAAAATATTTTATGTTTAATGGGATTTATTTCTGAAGGCTCAGTTCTTCAGTAAAGGCGAGTGTAATTAAATTTATGACCCTGTTCATTTAATCTCACATATTATTATTATTATTAGAGTAAGTAGTCAAATTAGTACATCCATCTAATTTTATTTGAGCAGACTTAATGCTTGGAGCGGCCTGAATCACAGTAGAAGGATAACAAATACAACTCTGACAGCTCATTGATGCTCATGTTGCATATTTTAGGGTTTAAGACTTTTTAGCAAGACTCGGGCGCCCAGGGAGGAAAAGCACTTCAATTACAATGCCTAAGAAATACAGCAAGCTGTCCATACCTGAGGCCTTGGAAACTGCCAAGCAAAGACTCACAGCCTTGGCCAGCCGCTTGAGGAGGTACACCAGAGAGATAGAAGGCAGGAGAATAAACCAGCTGTTCTCCACAGAACCAGCAAAGGTGTACTCTCAGTGGCAAGGGAACAATAAGAGAACAGCACCACCAAGGCTGGAGACGGAGCAATACTGGAAGAGCATATGGGAGAAGGACGCAACCCATAACGGCAATGCTCAGTGGCTAGAGGATCGGAGGGCAGACCACAGTGACCTCCCTGAACAGGGTCCAGTAACCATCACAGTGGCAGATATCCAAGAAAGGGTCTCCAGTATGAAGAGTTGGACAGCACCAGGGCCCGACATGGTTCACGCCTACTGGCTGAAGAAGCTGACTGCACTCCACGAGCGTCTGGCAGCACAAATGAACCAGCTGCTAGTTAACGAGAGACACCCGGAATGGCTAACCGAAGGTCGAACGGTCCTGATCCCCAAGGACCCCAAGAAGTGACCGGTCCCCTCCAACTACCGACCAATAACCTGCCTCAGTACTACATGGAAGCTCCTGTCAGGCATCATATCGGCTAAGATGAACAGGCACATGGGTCAATACATGAGCGGGACACAGAAAGGAATTGGCAAGAATACCAGAGGCGCAAAACACCAGCTACTGGTAGACAGAACAGTCAGTCGAGACTGCAAGACCAGACTGACCAACCTGTGCACTGCCTGGATTGATTACAAGAAGGCCTATGACCCAAAGGCCCAATGCCCCACAGCTGGATACTGGAATGCCTAGAATTGTACAAGATCAATGGGACCCTAAGAGCCTTCATCAGGAACTCAATGGGGATGTGGCGTACAACACTAGAGGCCAACTCCAAGCCCATAGCACAAGTCACCATCAAGTGCGGGATCTACCAAGGAGATGCTCTGTCCCCACTGCTGTTCTGCATAGGCCTGAACCCCCTCAGTGAGATCATTGACAAGACTGGCTACGGATACTGGCTATGGAACGGAGCAGTTGTCAGCCACCTCCTGTACATGGATGACATCAAGCTGTATGCCAAGAGTGAACGAGACATCGATTCACTGATCCACACTACCAGGCTATACAGCAATGACATTGGAATGTCGTTCGGACTGGAGAAGTGTAGTCGGATGGTAACAAAGAGAGGGAAGGCAGTCAGAACTGAGGGGATTGAACTACCAGAAGGCAACATTGCAGACATAGAGGACAGTTACAAGTACCTGGGGATCCCGCAGGCGAATGGGAGGAACCATGAAGAGGCTGCTAGGAAAGCTGTAACCACCAAGTATCTGCAGAGGGTCAGGCAAGTCCTGAGGAGTCAGCTGAATGGTAAGAACAAGATCCGGGCCATCAACACCTACGCCCTGCCCGTGATCAGGTACCCTGCTGGGGTAATAGGCTGGCCAAAGGAGGAGATAGAAGCCACTGACATAAAGACAAGAAAACTCCTTACCATGCATGGAGGGTTTCACCCCAAGTCCAGCACCCTGAGGCTGTACGCTAAGCGGAAGGAAGGGGGCCGGGGACTGGTGAGTGTCAGCACCACAGTCCAGGATGAGACAACGAACATCCAAGAATACATTGGGAAGATGGCCCCAACTGACCGAGTGCTCAGTGAATACCTCAGGTAGCAGAAACCCAAGAAAGAGGAGGGAGACGAGGAACCATCATGGAAGGACAGGCCCCTGCACGGTATGTACCACTGGCAGATAGAGGAGGTGGCTGATATCCAGAAATCCTACCAGTGGCTGGACAAAGCTGGACTGAAAGACAGCACAGAGGCACTAATCATGGCAGCACAGGAACAAGCTCTGAGTACAAGATCCATAGAGGCTGGGGTCTATCACACCAGGCAAGACCCCAGGTGCAGGCTGTGTAAAGATGCCCCAGAGACAATCCAGCACATAACAGCAGGGTGCAAGATGCTAGCAGGCAAGGCATACATGGAACGCCATAACCAAGTGGCCGGCATAGTGTACAGGAACATCTGTGCCGAGTATAACCTGGAAGTCCCGAGGTCAAAATGGGAGATGCCCCCAAGGGTGGTGGAGAATGACCGAGCTAAGATCCTGTGGGACTTCCAGATACAGACGGACAAAATGATGGTGGCTAACCAACCGGACATAGTGGTGGTAGACAAACAGAAGAAGACGGCCGTAGTGAACGATGTAGCGGTTCCGAATGACAGCAATATCAGGAAGAAGGAACACGAGAAGCTGGAGAAATACCAAGGGCTCAGAGAAGAGCTCGAGAGGATGTGGAGGGAGAAGGTAACGGTGGTCCCCGTGGTAATCGGAGCACTAGGTGCGGTGACTCCCAAGCTAGGCGAGTGGCTCCAGCAGATCCCGGGAACAACATCGGAGATCTCTGTCCAGAAGAGCGCAGTCCTGGGAACAGCTAAGATACTGCGCAGGACCCTCAAGCTCCCAGGCCTCTAGTAGAGGACCCGAGCTTGAAGGATAAACCGCCCGCAGGGGCGTGCTGGGTGTTGTTGTTGTTGTTGTTGTGTATATATATATGTGTATATGTGTGTATGTGTATGTGTATATGTGTATATGTATATGTGTATGTGTAGAGAGAGAGAGAGATTCAGCTACTCTTAAAAAAAAAGATACATTAAAGTACCTGAGTTATTAAGTTCTTTATTTTAATATGTTCTCCTCTATAAATAACTTATTTAAATTTAATGATTATTTATTAATAATAATGATAATAACTGAGCAGGATCCTCTTTCATTATTATTATTATTCTGTTTAAAGATTTGTATTTCAGTGTTCATTTGTCTTCCTTATTACCAGATTGTGCATTTGAATGAGGTCCAATGAGAATTGTTCTCCGCAGAGAGAAGCCTTTGTATTTAGAGCATGACATGCATATGTATCCATCAGTGTACTGACTGTAATGCTAGCATCTCCCAAGGTCATTATGCTCTGTTGTTTGACTGTTCTTTGCTTCTCAGGTTTCCCTAAAATATGTCATATGTGGAATGATATGTGGGAAACATGCTATTAAAGAACACAAGTTATCTGGACAGCATAACAAAACAGGGCAAGGATGTTGTATCCAACAAATCTGAAGCTTCACAAAAAGTTTCAAAATATCTTCTCAGTCCAGTCCTAAGAATACTTCTTATAGATAAGATAAGATAAGATAAGATAACTCTTTATTGTCATTGCACAGTCATACATAGTACAGTAGTACAATGAAATTGGAAAAACTGTCCTACGTCAGCATTACATATAACACAACACGACACGATATGACACATCACAACGTAACAAACAACACAACACAGTATATTAACTTAGTATAAAAAAGAAGAATAAGTGTATGTGTATTGCACACTGTTATTATTGCACATTAATTATTATTGCACCTTGTTATAAATATAAATATTATTGTTATCGTTTTAAACATTGTTACCTCCCCCTAAAAAGTCCAGGGAGGTATCCAGTCAGGTCAGCTATTTACATTGATCAGGGCTATTGCCCTGTTGTAAAAGCTGTCCTTGAGTCTATTTGTTCGGGACCTCAGCAGCCTGAACCTCCTGCCAGACGGCAGCAGCTTAAACACCCGGTGTCCTGGGTGTGTGCAGTCCCGTAGGATGCTGCGTGCCCTCTTGAGACAGCGAGTGCTGTACAGGTCCTTCAGGGAGGGAAGAGGATGTCCAATGATTTTTTGGGCCATGTTGATGACCCTCTGGAGTGCCTTTCTGTGTGCTGTGGTGCAGCTGGAGAACCACACACCGATGCAATATGTCAGCACACTTTCAATGGAGCAGCGGTAGAAGACGGTCAGCAGCTCCTTCTTCAGGTCCATTTTTCTGAGGATTCTCAGAAAGTGGAGACGCTGTTGGGCCTTCTTTAAGACCGCAGAGGTGTTAGAGCTCCATTGGAGGTCTGTGTCTATGTGCACACCCAGAAACTTGAAACTGGAGACCCTTTCCACGCACTCCCCGTTGATGCTGACAGGCTGCAGCTCGGACTTCCTCCTTCTGAAGTCAACTACCAGTTCTTTTGTTTTGGTGGTATTGAGGTCCAGGTTGTTGTCTGCACACCAATCTGACAGCCTCTGAACTTCAGCTCTGTATGCAGTCTCATCTCCCCCTGAGATGAGCCCCACCACAGTGGTATCATCTGCAAACTTGATGACTGTGTTGTCTGGGTGGGAACTAACACAGTCATGTGTGTACAGAGTGTACAGTAGGGGACTCAGTACACAGCCTTGTGGAGAGCCGGTGTTGAGGCTGAGGGCTGAGGAAAGATGAGGCCCCACTCTAACTCTCTGTACACGGTCTGAGAGGAAGTCTCTGATCCAGCGGCAGGTGGTGGAAGGAAGTCCAATTTCCAGCAGTTTATCTATTAGTCTGTCCGGGAGTATCGTATTGAAAGCAGAGCTAAAGTCAACAAAGAGCAGCCTGGCGTAACGGCCCTGCACTTCCAGGTGAGAGATGGTGGTGTGGAGCGTTGTAGCAATGGCATCTTCAGTTGATCTGTTAGCTCTGTATGCAAACTGGAGCGGGTCGAGTGTGGGTGGCAGGCAGGACATGATGTGACGTCGGACCAGTTTCTCAAAGCACTTCATTATAACAGGTGTTAGAGCAACTGGTCGGTAGTCGTTGAGGCTGCTAATGTTAGTACGCTTTGGCAGTGGGACAATTGTGGCTGACTTTAGGCACGGCGGGATGCAGGACTGGGACAGTGAAGTGTTGAAGATCTTAGTGAAGACCCCAGCCAGCTGGTCTGCACACTCTTTTAGGACCTTTGCGGTTACCCCATCTGGTCCGGTGGCCTTCCTGGGGTTCACTGCCCTCAGTGTGCGCCTCACCTCATATTCCTGCACTATGAGGCTTGGGCTGCTGCTGTCCGATGTTTTTGCTGCTGCTGCCTCTGGTCCCTTCACCTCAAAGCGTGCGAAGAAGTGGTTCAGCTCCTCTGCAAGCTCCGCGTTACCCTCAGTCAACGTGGTATTGCCAGGTTTGTAGTTGGTTAAGTGCTGAACTCCCTGCCATACCTGTCGTGAGTTGTTGGTGGTGAAGTGGTCTTCGATCCTTCTCTTGTACGCTGCCTTGGCCTCTCTGATGCCTCTTTTCAACTGAGATCTGGCTGCACTGTACTGCATACCATCACCGGATCTAAAAGCGGCGTCACGTTGCTTCAGCAGGACCTGGACCTCTTTAGTCATCCAGGGTTTCTGGTTGGAATACACCCGGAGACGTTTGTCCACAGTGACACTGTTGACACAGAAGTTAATATATGAGAGCACTGATGTTGTGTGCTCTTCAAGGTCCTGATGTTCGAACACGCTCCAGTCCGTGTTTTCAAAACAGTCCTGCAGCTGATGTGATGCACCTTCTGGCCAGGTTTTCACAGTTTTTGTGACTGGGGGGGCTCTTCTCCTAATGGGAGTGTATGCAGGGATCAACAGCATGGACATGTGGTCTGACAAACCTAGATGTGGTAGAGGGGTTGCTCTGTAGCCTTTTTGGATGTTGCTGTAGGCTTTATCCAATGTGTTTTTCCCCCTCGTTGCACATTTAATATGCTGTTCAAATCTGGGGAATACTGACCTTAAATCAGCATGGTTGAAGTCCCCAGCTATAATGTGCACTGCGTTTGGATGGGAGTTCTGCTGGTTGCTTATTGTCTTGTGCAGCTCCTCCATGGCAGAGTTAGCATTAGCATCGGGTGGTACATACACGGCCGTTACCATGACAACAGT
The DNA here is from genome assembly GCF_057382275.1 of Copadichromis virginalis. Taxonomy (NCBI): domain Eukaryota; kingdom Metazoa; phylum Chordata; class Actinopteri; order Cichliformes; family Cichlidae; genus Copadichromis; species Copadichromis virginalis. Next base: position 18,345,522 of record NC_140619.1, read on the forward strand.
AAACTCGCGAGGTATGTAGACGGGTCTGCACTTCACAGTCAAGTATTCCAAATCCGGGGAACAGTGGCTGTCTACAGTCTTTGTGTTTTTGCACCAGCTGTCATTGGTGTAGATGCATAAACCCCCTCCTTTGATCTTACCGGAGTGGCCGTTCCTGTCGTGACGGTGAACCGTGCGGCCTGCTAGCTCAATAGCCGAGTCCGGAATTGATGGCTGCAGCCAAGTCTCTGTGAGTAATATTATGCTGCTGTCCCGTACACACTTATTGACTGCAATTTGTAATCTCAGTTCGTCGATTTTGTTGGTTATGGACCTGACGTTGGAGAGGAAAATACTCGGAAGCGGTGGCTTAAATGGCTGTTTCTTTAGCCGAGCTAGTGGACCCGCCCTGCAGCCACGCTTTCGCCTCCTTTGTTTACGTTTCCTCTTTGTCTTGCCGCTGGGAAGAACCAACCACGGAGACCCTGGAGCTCTTATTATGTCCTCCGGAATGCTGTGAAAGTGGTGGTAGTCCGATGTAATGCTCCTTGCACAGCGTAATCCCAAACTCAAAAGGTCCTGACGACTGTAGGTGGACTCTACTCGATGTATAATGATAAAAAGCACACACATCCACACAGATACACGTAGAGAAAGTAAAAAACAAAACACCGAACGTGAGGAGCAGTGAGCCGCTGCGTCTGTGCGCGCCGCCATCTTGGAAATCCAGACAGAATAAACTTTCTGTGCATTCCACTGGTTATATTATTGAGCGAGACAAGGAGACCAGTGTAAAATAAAAACTGACTCATTCCCCGTGCTTCCTATGTGCTGATTTCGAGGTGACCTCTCGGTTTTTATGCTGAAATCACAATAAAACTTTAAACGGATTCCCAGCATTTCTCAGGTCTGTAACTGTGAATTTTAAATCATCAGTCCTTTTTTATTTTCTCAGGTTCACAGAGCTCGGGTTCAGGTTGGGACTAGGTCATCACTGACGATGAATTTGATCTACCGGAGTTAACCAGAACCCTTCAAGACATGAGGTTAGTTCCAGATTCTTTGCTTTCTAATGTATTCATGAGTAAAAACTGCTACTCGGGGCTCTTGGTCACTTGTCATTTGATCTTCGATGCCTCAGACAGTCATGTGTTTGATCCTTTGCTGAGCAGATAACGTTCTTTCCCTCACATTATCCAGCTTAATGAATGTGGGACTGTGGCCGGGCGTGAGTTAATAAAGGATGCTGAAAAGCACGAACGTGTGGTCGGGTGTGCCGTGGGTTCTTTACAAGGACATTTGAGAGAAGCACATGCTAGGACATCACAACGTAATTTATAGTGATCAGCAACTCTACAGGAAGGTATCCGCTATAATGCTGTACCTTTCAAACATCCTCAGTAAATTCATTCATTTGCTTGCTGATGTGAGGGTCACACAGTGCAAGCCAGTTACAAACACTTTGGGATTTTGGATATCCTCACCCTGCTGAGAACAAGCCAACACCTGTGCTGCAGAAGACCAGCAGTGTTAACGCTATGCAAAAGAATGTCAGATATCTGAGACCAAAACTTAATGTGAGGGGTGTAATCAGCATTTGGCATCTTTAAGGCTTTTCTGTGTCCTTGGATGATCTGTGATTATGACACTGCATCTGAACTTCAAGAATAAAGGACTCATGTCAAAGTCATCACAAAGCTTTTCAGCATCCAAAGCACCATAAAAATGTCCACGATTCATTTGAATGGACCAACCGAGTTCATCCTCGTGGGACTTCAGGTGGGCACTTATTTTGGATTCGTGCCCACTGGGTTCCTTGACATCTCCAGTGGTACCCACCATGTGGGGAAATGAGTCTGTAATTAACCAACATAATTCTTTGTATTATATAATATTCCACAGCTTCTATTGTGTATTTGCCTTATTTACAAAAGCCCTACTCCAATGGCACACACATGCAATAGACTTAATGGATTTATTCCCATTTATGTGTCAACAGCAAAACTTAATACTTTGCATAAACACATGTAAACTGTTACTGGGGCAACGAGCTGTGGAGCAAAAAATAAGGTTAAAAACTAAATGGAGAAGCAGCCTTTAGCAGAGTGTCATGGGACGTATGTTCCAATTAAGGATATCTCTAAGGTGTGTGGAAACGGATCCTGTCATGACTGGCAGAGCCTCCTCATGTCTGCTTCAATCCTCAGGAGAAATAACAGTTATGCAAAACCATGTGACTTCATCCTACGGAAAAAAAAACGTGTGCAGAGTGAAGCATGTTACTGAGCAGCATGTGAGATTTGTACCTCGTGGCTTCAGCGTAAGACGGCACTCAGGATTTAAAACCGCTCTTGCATGTGTTCCTCAACAGGCCCCATGTTAACAGCATTTCAGTTGTAAATCCCTCCTCTCCGTGTGCTTTTCCATGCATGTGTATCTGTTTTCCAGCCATGTTTAGAACGGCTGTGTTATAAATCTCCGTTCTCCAGGGTGTGTGTGCAACAGGGCGAAGCTTTGTCGCCTGACAGGCAACATACGGACTGAGGATGCTACTCCAAGATGCCTGTCATGTCCTCCCAGCCAGTGCGCTCTCCTGGGACTTTACTGCTTCCACTTTCTTTCTTTCCCTCTTTTTACTGTACCTTATAATGCTCTCTGCAGACTTCGGTGCTGGCGCAGTCTGTTCACATACAGAAATGAAAAGAAATATTACCACAGCAAAATAGTTAGAGAGAGGGCACACACACATAACCAAGAAATTATCAGGAATAGGAACAATGAACCTCATTTTCGTCATATTGTTTCTTCAGGGGGCTGTGTTTGATTTACAATGGAAACAAAGTGGCTGATCACAGCACACACTCATCCTGACAGGCTGAGACGTAGAGATCCTTCATGATCAGCATTGATCTGCTCTCATGACAGACCAACCTGAGCACCACCTGGATTGACTACACTAAAGACTGTGAGTCCTCACACATTGATTGTTGGACGCGTGGTGTGTTTGGCACTGTACAAGGCTAAGAGCAACCGACTCTAAGCACCAGATCCACAGAGGCAGGCATGTACCACATCCAATAGGAGCCAAGCTGCAGACTGTTCAAAGGTGACCTGGATGTACAGTAGAATCAGAATCAGAAAGACTTTATTTATCCCCAAGGGGCAATTAACATACAACAGAGCAGCATGGCGTTGAAGATGAGGACAGGTCATAAACAGGCAATAGGAGTGAGATAATAAATACACAGAATATACAGTATATACACAGAATTAAAATTACACAGATTTAAAATTAAAGTGACTGAAAGGTGAATAAATAGCTGTAGTGTGAAAGTGTTTGCCCTCCTCCTGATTTCCAATTTTTTTTTAAATATTTGTGACACTTTAAATTTTTCAGATCATCAAACAAATATAAATATTAGACAAAGATAACATAAGTAAGCACAAAATGCAGTATCTAAATTAAGGTGCTTATTTATTTATTATTTATCATTTCATTAAGAGAAAAAAAACCCTACATGGCTCTCTGTAAAAGTAAAAACAGATTGCCTCCTAAACCCAGACACTTTCTGATTATTCATGAACTCTGACCTTAGCGGAGACACGTGAAGCCTTGGTTCTTCAACGTTGTTCTGGGTTCCTCCGAGATGAGTCATCGCTGCGCTCTTGGAGTAATTTTGGTAGGCCGGTCACTCCTGGGAAGGTTCACCATTGTTTTTTCCATTTGTGTATAATGGCTCTCAACTTGGTTCACTGGAGTCCCAAAGGCTTAGAAATGGCTTTGTAAGCTTGTCCAGACTGAGAGATGTCAGTGACTCTCAGGTGATTCTTTAAATCGTGGCGTGATGTGTTGAGATCTTTTAGCCTGCTTCACTTTGTTAGACAGGTTGCATTTAACTGATTTCTTGGTTCAACAGATTTGCCAGTAATCAAGCCTGAGAATGTTCAGTTAAACTGAATCTAAGGAGCTTGAAAAGAAAAGTGTCTTGAAGACGTATCACCTCTCATCCGAGAAGCTTCTTCAGTTCCAGGGTCACATGGTGGAGAGTCCCAGAGAGTCAGTGAAACTGAACTTACCTTTCCAAAAAATGTGGTTAATTCATGATTTAACAGGAGGGGCAATTATTTTTTCACACAGGAACAGATAGGTTTGGATAACTTTTCTCCCCACTCTCTTTAATCAATGAAATCATCATTTGAAGTTTTATTAGACAAAGATAATCAAAGTAAATACAAAATACAAATTTGTTTCATCATCTGAAACATGTAAATGTGACAAATATGCAAAACAACAGGGAATCAGCTGGTGCAAACACTTTTTCACTGTAAGATGCAAGCTGGACCTTCATACACAACCGAGCGGACGGATCGAAACATCTGTGTGTGTTATCCCACAGATTATGTGAAACCATATGTGATTAAGAATGGATTATAACACACACACACACACACACACACACACACACACACACACACACACACACACACACACACAGAGAACTGATTCCTGCCTTTTTTGCCACTTTGGGAATTATCTTCAGTTTCAGTATTTGCTATCATAAAACAATGAATAAAGAAATCTTGCAGCGCTTTGAACAGTTCACGACTTTACGATGATGACACAAATGACCTCAGCCAAAGATTTTTTTAACGTTTCCTTCTAAATGCTGCACAGTGGGAATAACAAACAACATAACAAGGCATGCTGGAGTGCTATGGGGCACATTGCCTGGGAATCCACTCGCATGTTTAGAAAATCCAGAGTAATTGTGAAATTCGCCTTTGATCATATTTTCTCTTTCTGCAATTTCATGCTTTCTGACCTCTTTCCCGCTGCTGTTGCATGATCTTACAAGACTACATGTGAATTTTTCTGAGGCAATGATAATTAGCTGTGCCTGGGAATATGGTGTCTTGTGTAAGCGAGCCAAGTCATTTGATGTTAAAAAAAGGTTGAAAATCCATCCCCATGGGGCTGGCAGTCACATGCTCCAGAGTCATCTACTGACTCTGTTTCCCTGGTGTCATCAGCGATGCAGGTTTGTACTCTTTCCCCCTTAAAGTTTGTCAGGTTTGGAAGCATTTCAACTCCAGCTGAACTCCTCATTAGACCTGATGTAAATATTTCATATGTTAGTCTTATTTTGCTCCTCACACACTGCTAAAAAAATCAACTTGCCTCCTTTATCCTGAGGTAACATAAATCAGCAGTGTTATGTATGAACCTGTAAAGTTTACATACTAAGTACCAGAAACATCAACAAGAATTTCTTCACTCATGTCAAAGCTCTTCTGTAAGTAGCTGTGGTTCCAACCAACTCACTCTGCTGACATGGCAGTTTGAATTAAAAATGGATGAAGATGTGATGGATGGAACAAAAACTTTAGCTCAGCAATGGGACTTAAACAAGTCACACACAGGTCAAACGTGTTAAACTGACTGAGACAAATGGTCTCTGTGTGACGACACAGCATGACAGAGCGGGTCAGACACTTTAATTAGTTGAATTTTTAAATCTTTAATAGTTTAAATGCCAGTAGTAGTGCACATGATTGAAATAAATCCGGCAGCTTGGGTTGAACATGTCTCTCATGGAGTCCTTTGGTTGTACAGACAGTGGAGGGCTATGATAACATTTCTACAATGGTGTTAGATTGGGGTGGTTACAGTGGAGTCTATTGTTCCACCATGCCCACGCCTACACCTTCTCCTCCACCTCTGGATTTTTATTAATGTGTCAGGTCTCTAGTCACAAATGTAAAAGCTGAGCACAAATTGAACAATTGTCCCTCCATTATGCACAAAATGTTTTCTGAGAGGACACTGCAGTTTTAGCAACCTACATTTACTTTTATTCCAAAAGTTTTGTTTTAGCATACTTTTGACTTTTGTTTCACTTGTAGTTTACCCAGGTACTCTGGATAAACCCAACATTCTTGTGTCCTGTACATTTTGCAACCAGCTGCCACCAGATGGAGCTGCAACCCAGAGATGGTTGTAGAGAAATGTTAGAATTCAGTTTTTCTTAGGCCTATTATTTGTTTTTGTTTTTTCAAGGCTGCAAAAACTCTTTTTCACAAGCGATGAAAATGAGATTTCCTCAAAGGGTAGCTGGTTTGTCGCCTCTGTCAGTGCGCCCCAGGGTGGCTGTGGCTACAATGTAGCTGCCATCACCAGTGTGTGAATGTGTGTGTGAATGGGTGAATGACTGGTTGTGTAAAGCGCTTTGGAGTCCTTAGGGACTAGAAAAGTGCTATACAAATACAGGTCATTTACCATTTGTCAGCACCAAACTTTTCAGTCACAATTTATTATTGAACAGTGTGATCAATGGTTCCAGATGCCTTTGTTTAGACAGTTTTTGACATTTGCAATTAACGGTCCTCAAACTTAACTTGATATCTGAGTTTTTCTTAGTTTTAGTCGGTTACTCTAAATGTTTTTCTTCATTTATTTGACTAAGAAATATTGAACATCCCTATTCAGTAACACAGCAACGGGTGCATGAAAGCCAGTTTGGTGTTCGTTATCTTGCCCTCCTTGCCATCTTTGTCCTCCTCGTTGGTCAGCTGCTCTGTGGCTGTATGATTCACGAGGCTGTTATCACACAGCTCATAAGCAAAGAATAACATAATAAAGGAACATAATCACTGTTACACTGTCTTAAATGTTACAGTTAATTAAGAATTATGAGGTGGTTGGATATCACTGTTTCATCCATTTTTTAACTGATTATCCAACTCAGAGTCTCAGAGCGCTCTACCCTATCCCTGCTGACAGTGGCCAGAGATGGGGTACACTTTGGATAAACCACCATCCCATCACATGGCCAACAAAGGTCGAATCACCAGTTAATCTAACAAGAATGCGTTAGACCTGTGAAAGGAAATCCATGTAGTCAAAGAGGAAACAAGCAATTTTCTGACAGACAGGTAGAGCAGATGTTTAATCCAAGAATGTTTTTGTGATGAGAGGACAATGATTGCATGGCCAGGTCACTCATACGGACATGGCTGCTATAGTTCTTATGATAACTTAGACTTATTTAAATTACAAGCAACATGTTGACCTTCGTAGCACTGTAGGTCTCCTTTGAAAGTGTCCTGATGTAATAACTTCAGTAGTGATCTTTGATTAGATCCTTCAACATCAGTTCTGAAACAATGAGCTCAATCTCTTGTTGTTCTCTTTCTCTGTGTCCTTCTTCATTTCTGTCTCTCTAGCTTTAAACCATCATGACCCCAAAGCAATTCTCACAGGCTGGTTGTCATGTAAGATGGATAAAGGCATCAGCAGAGAGCCTGTGGTGGGGAGGAGGTTGTAGATATGATGGAGATACAGGACCTAGAGCTTTAATCCAAAAATAGGATGTGAAGTTTCTTTTCCATTTCATTCATCCTGTGTTGACTTTTCATCTGCATCTGAGTTTCCTCATTTCTGTGTCCCACCTCCCTCTTTCAGCACAAATGTGCAGGGGTCAGCTGCCAAATTAGACGGATGGAGCTATCACAAAGCCTGCTGCAACTCCTCACTGGAGATGAGATGAACGAGAGGTATTAGGACACGTCGTCAACTTAATGAAATGTAAACACAAAGCGGAAACAGAAAAAGCTGTCCTCATGAAACAGCACAAACTTAGGGGAATAACGTCAGAAAGAAACAAAAATAAATCAACGCTCTGTTCTGCATTCTTGCATTGAACGTCTGTTCTTGTTGTAAATCCCAGTCTCATCCACAGTGACCCTGAACCCACTCTCGCAGGTCAGCTGCCATTTTAGATGGATGAAGCCATCAGCTGTGCTGACCTTTTTAGCCCACATTACCCACTACTGGCTGTCTGGTTGACTGTACACTCTTTGTCTGTCTCTGTTTAGCAACAAAACACTGAAACACTGGCTTTCTGATATATATATATATATATATATATATATATATATATATATATATATATATATATATATATATATATGTATATGTGTATGTGTATATATATATATACGTATACGTATATGTGTATGTGTATACATATATATATATATATATATATATATATATATATATATATATGCTAAAGCAGCAACCGACCGCTGCCCTTTGTTATAGGGAAGAGTGATACCACAAAGAGATGCAGTATATAGGAAATCATTTGCACAAAGCAGAGAGAGAAGAGACAAAAGAGCAGAGTTAAATACAACGTGTGAAAACGAGCAAGAAGCAGGATGGTTGCAGTCTGTTTCCCACATCATTTTCTCAGCGAATGTAACTTTGCCCATCCATCTAGGGTCACAGATCAGGGTCACATCAAAGTGTGCAATAGACACTCCGGTGCACAACTTTGCAAGATGTTGAAAAATGCATCTACTGCCTGATTTATGTCAAAACGAAATCAACAAAGTATTCCTTGAAGAAACTTTGCTGATTTGCACTATTTCATAGAAACCATCACATGTCAGATTAGACGCATAATCTCATCAGTATCAGAGCATGGCTCTGATGTCAGAGTCATCAGACACTTCATTCCAAGTGTCAAAGTCAGTTATAACATATGCTAGCTTCCAAAGAAGTTAAAAGAAGTGAGATAGCTGTCATTTTGTCAGACTGCTATCCAGAAGGTGCAGTACTGGAAAGGATCTGTTGACGCTGCCCTTCTAATAAAGAAATTGCAGCTTACAGCGTGTGTTTAGTTAAAGATCAAAACAGAAATGTAAAGAATTGAAACTTGAAAAAAAGTAGGTGAATTCTGAATGAACACCACGTGAGAACCAGTGCAGCTGCACTTTAAGCTGCACTACATGGAGCTTAAGATTTCAGCTGTATTATAAAGTGTTCTTGATCTGGTTAGGTGCTATAAAGCAGTAATTTGCAATCCTCCACTTGGACAATCTTCCAGACTTTTTGCTGTTGCAGCACTGGCCCTCTGTTAGTTAGTTTTATTTATTCGAGTGAAGAGCTCCTATAATTGTAACCACATCTCTTTGGAACTCATATTGAACGTTCGGATCAGCAGCTTCCAAATACAAGTTCAACACTTCAACTGCAAATATTCTACATGAGTAATTTGCATTGCAACAGGACTTGCTATGAAAACAGAAGAGTGTATCCAAATCTGTCTTCTGGGATTTTGATTCTTCCACTATTGCTCTGCTCTTTGAAGGGTTTTGACAATTTCTTGCGAAGAGTTCAATAACTAGTGCTCAGCTGTTCCTTTAATGAGTAACTGTTGTGACAGCCTGTTAAACATGCCTGGAAACGCCCACATACCCTCCCAAAACTCACCGATTGTTCCTGGTTGGTGCAAGCATTAGACACACACCCATGAGAACAGCAGGAGATGCCAGCTGAGGTGGGGACAGCAGTGGCTCGAGGTCAGATGCACAGATCGTATATTACGAGCAAAGCTGGCAAAGAAGTTGATTAATCCCTTTAACAGGAAGGTGCTGGAGGCATGTGTCCGCTGGAAGACTCCATCTATATTTCCTGTAACCTTCTGAAATGTGCAGACTTTCACCTGGATGCTACAGAAGCACTGAAATCCTGGACTGGATTGCACGTTTGAGATTAGACTGAAGATCTAGTGAAGAAAAGAAATAAGAACTAGAAGGAGTGTTTTGTTTAGACTGCAAAAAAAGGAGCTGTTTTGTTTCTTAGTGTAAATAAGACTGTTGGTACTTGAATATATTTTTTATGGTCCGAGTGCTACGTATCTTCATCTGTTTGCACCCCTTATGTGAGGTAATAATGTGAAGAGTTGTTTATAAAGGAATAAATCCAAACGGTCACTGTATAAATATTAAGGTAATAAGGACTCTCTACACATGGCCTTCCTTTGAGACAAGCTTCCAGTTATAAATTTTTTGTGTTACTTTCTGGTACTGACAGCAAAAGTAACATTAAAATTCTAAGTGCATCAAATATTTTTATGGCTTACATAGATAAATTCCTTTGGTTGAAACGTTAATCTGAACACTGGCCACCAGGGGGAGTGCCAATCATGTTCTGGAGGCTCCCTGAACTTTGTGTGTTCTCACTTTTTGACAAGCAGTGGTCATTTTGTTTCCTGAAACATTTCAACAGAATCTGTCATTTCACAAACAAACAAACAAACAAACAAACAAACAAACAAACAAACAAACAAACAAACAAACAAACAAACAATCTTTCTCACAGAGAATACAGTTTAATGTTTGCCAATCATTTTGTTATAGTTTTTTTTTCAAGGTACAGTTTTATGCTTGTAGCCTCACAGGTATTAGTCTCTCTCGCTCCTTGGCAACATTTCAGTGAACAGATCCTAATTAGGTTTTTCATTGCAGTGGGAATATGGTTTATTGTAAATGGTGAAAGGCCTATTAGCACACGCAACACGAGGCACTGTGTGGCTAACAGTTACAAAACTCAACATTTAATCTGAAATATTTTTTCCTGTTAAACTTTTTTTGCTGTACTCTAAAGTTTTTCAGATTTTTCCAGGAGGCACTTTCACACATTTATGGGCATATTTCTTTTGGTGGCAGTCAGGACTGGACTGGGACAAAAAATTGGCCCGGGCATTTTGACTAGAGACCGGCCCACCAAAAATGTGATGTCATTCAGGGGTAAAACTGCAAAGGATTCTGGGAACTTGTGGCAAGAGGTACTAGCGCATGCAGGCGTTCAATTGAACTCAGTTACACAGCGATAAAAAGAAACACAAAAAATGGCAAGAAGCTGTTGTATTATTAACTGCAATAGCCGGTGTTGTGCCAAAAAGTGATTGTCTGCCAAAAACTGATTTCCGGTATTTGCCAAAAACTGATTGCTCGTATTTAAATTGCTATAAGTAACTTGTTGGGCTATAATATGTGAAACATATGTCAAATGCATCCCTCATGGATGACATAAAGTCATCTCTCCATCTTCATCTCTCTCTCCAGCTCTTTTATTTCTCTCTCTTGCTCCATCTCTCTCTGCTGCTCTTCTGTCTCCTCTGTCACAGACTTCTCCACTTTTGATGATAAATCAGCCTGGTGCAACATGTAAGGATTGGCACAATTTGTTAAGATTTTGAGGAGTTTGAGAAACTACCTTAAGCATAAAATAAAATTTACTATCAGTAACTTCATAGCACCCGCCCAGCAGTATATAAACTCCGTCATGCTAGCTAGTACGCAGTACCAGTTATTCTAAGCGACTGTAAAAAGTCAGCACAACGAAAACAAACTACAACTAAACTTGGTTTATATCTGACACAGATAGACAGCAGGTCATAACTTCTTACCTGAAGTTCAGTTCCTCTGCCACTATGACCGGCGGCCGCCTCGGGTCTCTCCTCCTCTTGCCTCCCCTTTCCCTCATCCACCCTTCTGGCCTCCACCACTTGCTGATGTTGCTAAATCTGTGGAAGCTATGCCATAGCTACCGCCAAACAATTCAGTTATTTTTACACATTTGGCAGCGTCTGCCTGAAGGGCTTGTTTCTTTTTGGCCCTAATTTTTTCTGCACCTCCTTTCCTTTTTTTGTTCTCCATTTTCTTTAGTTTGTCTATAAGATTACTAAACAAGGGGGAGGGTGCATCCGACCTCCTCGGCTGTAATTGGTCCAGCCCAGAGTCGATCATGACCAATTGGCCAATCCAACACCTTTCATTATTTATACCCTTCCAAAAAAAAAAAAATAAAAAAATTGATCGGCCCATAAAAACAAAAAATCGCCAGCGGCCCACCGGGCAAATGCCCGGTATGCCCGATGGCCAGTCCAGCTGTGGTGGCTGTAGAAAAAAACTGACCATGCTTTAATCAGCTACACTCAAAAAAGTGAAATTTGGTGGTTATTGCATTTACAAGACTCTAACATGTAATTTGAACACAATGAATTTATGTTTCTAAGGTGAACGTAATAAAATCATATAAGATCTACATGAAATTTACCAACTTAGCGCCTTTTAAATTTATTCTTGTTGATATGACATGATAAAATCTAACAAGAGTGGTTAGCTGCCTTAAAGACTCGCGATATCACAAGATCACGTGAGATTCTAAACAACAAGAGGCAGGAAAGCACATGGTTTGCTTCGCGGTCATCTTGGAAAGGTAAGAGTGAATCTATCTTCATCCATCTTGATGAAAATACTTTTTGCACAAAGGTATCATTAGTTTGTCGATTCTTTTCAGTTCTATTTATTCACATTTGTTTTTTTGTTTTGTTTTTTAAAAAATATCTGTTTGTTTATGCCATTCTAGCTAGCTAACATGTTAGTGCAAGAATATAGCACAATGTCATGCTAGCATGATAGCCTAATATGAAAGACTTAGCTACTCCAAATATAGATATTGTTTATAACTTAACCTCTGCACATAAGCTAGTTTGGCTCTACCACAGAGACTGTTGTGATAAATTTACATTTTACGTGTGGGTTGTTGAAATTTGTAAGTTTGTAAGTTGCAACTGATGGACAGTGGTTTATTTAACAATTTATGTGTTTTTAGTACACTGAGGAGGAAAGACAAAACATGAACAGATAAGTTTTCCTGTTTTTTAATTTTTTTGAAATTAAATATTTTTCTACTTAACAAACTTGGAGACATGCAGTTCCCTCCTGTAAAGATAATACATGTTTAATCTTATCAGGTGGTGAAAGGTCTGGAGAGCTGGTAGGCCAGTTCATCAAATTCATGGTGAGCTAATATTTTTCTTAAAAATGATCACATTCCCATGTTAAAAATGTAATATATTCATTTGTAAGTGACATATAGTTTTGAGACCAAGAAAACATTGCATTCTGATTTTATGTACACATCATCTAAACTTTCTTGAATTGGGGGTATGGCATGATTAAATTAATACACAAATTACAAAACAATATTAAAATGACAGACTTGTCTAAAATGCATAAATACTATTTGAGAAGATTAAGACTGTAAAACAATAGCCTCTGTATTTCTCACAAATTCCTGGTAATTCAACTAAAAGTTCTTTAATCCCACTGCTAGGTCGTTGAGATGGATTTCCGTATATATTTGTTTTTTTCCCCCTCTGTGTATAAAGACTGATGCTGTTGAAATCAGAAGAGAATACATCGCCAAAGGTCTTTGCGTGTACCTGAATGAAGATCCTGAGAAGCTGGTGAAGGATTACCTGGTATGTTAACTTGCCTGTATCCTTAACTAAGGAGATGATCAAAGATAAGCTTGAACTACATACAAAAAGTTTCAGGGGATGGGGTTTTCCTATAAATTACCGGTGGCTGTAAAAAATACCTTTTAAAATAGGAAAAGTAAGAGCTTTAAGTTTCTCACTGGATACTACACACACCATTCTTGAGTGTTTTATACTATCATTATTATAATATCATTATAATAACCTCATTCATACAAGATTTTTATGTAACATTTACACTTCAATGGATGTATCAGGAGCAACTTGGGGTTCAGTATGTTACCCATTGATAGTTTTAGTATCAGATTAGAGAAGCCAGGGATTAAACCAGTAGACAACTTGCTCTACCTCCTGTGCCACAGTCACCCCTATCACAACTCAAGATTTTGAAAGACAGGACATTGTTGAGGTATTGAATGAACTTCTCTTGAGTCAGGAAAAATATCGGGCAGTCATTTTTGATTACATTTACATTATTATAAGGCTTGAATGAATAAAGCTTTTAGGTATTTTACATTAATGTAAAACAGATATTTACTTTTAAAACTGTTTGCAATGGACATTAGTGAGAAATCATTATCTTTTTTTTGTTTGTTTTATTGTCACAGGAAGTTGATAACAAGCATCGCCACTGCCATAGCAGAGACAGTCTTTGGAATCTGTGTCATTCGGTCAGAGGGTGTGGAGCCTGGCGATGACCCTCAGGATGTTGTGATTGTTCTAGAGGGGGTGGAAGTGATGGGTGAGTTGGGCAATGTAGTTTTGCAGTGACAATGTTGCTTGGTCTGGTCTATTCACTGAACCTGAGCTACCCTCTGGAACTCAGGTACACCTTTGAGGTCCTGCAGAAGATTCTTATGGAATTAGATGCACACGAACAATTCAACAGCACACAAAGTACAGGTTCTCAAAACACTATTTTCTCGTTGAGAAATGTTTCCATTACAACAGCTACACCATGTATCTGGATCATGAACCTAAAATAATTGCAGATATTTTCTTTTTTGAAAGTGCATCTGTTGACCTTCAAAGTAGTTGTATTGGTCATCGGAAAATCACCTGATTCAGCCATTCATTGTTGTTAAAAATTGTTTTAACAGGTTAACTTTCCACTTTGTCCACTACTTTTTTTTCTGTTATGTAACTTGTACTTGCATTTCATGTATTCTTTATACATTATGTGAAATTTGCTATAAATTCAATAAATTGGAGAAAACAAAAAGATGTGTATGACAAATTTTTATTTACCTTTTAGATGTAATAGTGAAATGTATGTTAACCAGACTCTAGACTTTGTTAAATGCTCCAAAAAATTACTCTTTAAATTAACTTAAAATAATCATGGAAAGAATTTCCACGTGATTAAATTGCTTTCTATTAGCATTAAAGACTTGTGTTGGAATAACTTAATTTGTATGAGTTGGTTCAACTCAATTAACTTAAGCTGGGACCAAATTTAGTAAATTAGTTGGAGAAAACCTACTGAATTGAGTTGGAACAAAACTCTTTAAGTTGGATCAACACTATTAAAATATATTGGATCAAAATGCAGTAAATACGTTGATTCATCAATCTTTAATTAAGTTGGTCCAACTTGAGTGCATTAAGTTGGAGTAACAGAATTTCATAATGCTAAAATAAAGCAATTTAATCGCGTGGAAATTCTTTCCATGATTTTTTTATGTTCATTTAAAGAGTTATTTTTTTGAGTGTACAGTTACATTCAGTAAGTTCTTTTTGTAGTACAGTTTATTACACCTGTCTTCATCTGACCATCATCTAGCAATGTTTCAAAGTGTTTTGGGTGATAAGTCTGACATTAGTGTGACACTAATGTCACATACCTTATATCTTGTATCAGGTAACCAATTAAGGGTAAAAAACAAAAATCTGCACTCGCCCCTGCAGGCGGTCTTTATCCTTCAAGCTCGGGTCCTCTCATTAAGTGAATAAGTGATCTGCTGTCGTATACTATAAAACTAGAGGATTTTGGAATGTAAACCAGAGCAAAAAAACCGAGAAAAGTTGATAGTCGGAGCGGAGCGGTCAGGAAGGTGTCTGGACGTGGCCGCGCCATCTTCGGCATTCTTGTTGTTTCTAGTATATATAGTTCTTGTTGTGATAGTATAAGAACTCTAGATCTTATATACAACAAAAACATGCAACCTTTTTGCAAACTCTGTAAAAGAATGAACAGGATATTTGGAATAAATATTGTTAATGTTATCATTTTTCATGGCATGTTGTTTCTATACTTTCTTCCACCCTTTCCCCCTTGTTTGTGTTCATGTCTTAGCCAATAAGTTAACACTTTGTTTTCTCTGTTCCTCTAATTGACACTGAACATTTCATGAAAAGCAACTGAACGAGTTCAGTCGAGCAGCACCTTTTATTACAGGGCCAGTGATGGAATAACATTGACTCAGTGCTTTTGTTCTCTCATCTTTCCTGTTTTTTTTTTTTATCTTAAAGAAACAGTGAGTTGTTGAGTAATCACACAGAGAGAGAATGCTTTGAGCTACAAAATGATACTCGTGAGTATTATTCTACAACAAATGTGGATACAAAAACAACAAATGTGTTTGATACACAAAGAAACCTGCAAACAGTCACCTAAACACAAAGTACAGTACAAATAGTCTTTGTATTGTTCATTTTTCCTAAAAAAAAAAGATTTAAAAATGTTATTTAATGTTATTCCTCTGATGGACTGGAAACATATCAACACTGTAAAAAACATGTAACAGAAGTTATCTTATAAATTTCTCCTGTTATTCTTGTTTATAATAATGCAGTTTATTTTCACCTGAAAACGCAGTAAAAATACACGCCTCAGTTTAGCATCATTTCACTGACATGAAATGTTTATTTAATAAATAAAAGATATAAAACCAGTTAAAGTTTAGATCTCAAATTTTATATGATTAGTAAAAAGGATGTTAAAATTACATTTCAGTTAATTCGTTAGCAGATTGTCCATTGATTTGTTTGTTACACATGTTAATTATTTATAGATATTATATTTACTAACTACATGTATTTGTTCAGGCGTTCCCTACACTTCTTCATGCATTATATGACTTCTACAGTACAGATGTCAGAGGGTGTATTTCCACTGTAAACATAAAACATGTTAAATAATTATGCTCGTCGTAGCTGCGGCTTTTCTGTGAAAACCCTATAAGATCATCAAGGACTGCACAAAAATGAGGCACATTACCAGTGTGCATGTTGTATTGGGGGTTGCAAGTCTTCTTTTGGGTTCAAACGTTTTATTTATTAACCATCACATTAACTTTCATCTTCTGTTTCACTCCAGGAGGCTTTGCATGGACCCTTTATGGAGCCCTTTATGGTGCTCACTCCCATGGACTCCATTTCTGAGTCTGTTTGGTCAGGAATGTGCATGAGATCGTTTTCTGGGACTGACAGTGTCTGTTCTGTTCCACCTTACACAAAGAAACAGACACTGGTCCTGTTTGATGCTTTTCTGCAGCCCTATCCTCCTCATGTAACACCAAACCTTTGTGCAGCTATACCTATGCATGTGCCATCGTGGTGGAAAACTACCTGTGCAACCTGAAAGCACTGCTTGTACTGTCTCATACTTACAGTAGTGATTGGAACAATAGTAAAAACTGTTTGTGTTTTTACAGTAAAGCTGAACTATACTGACTGAGACAAACTTAGCTACATGTGTCCAAACATCTCCAGGTGTCTGTATCACCAGAACAAATTTCCATAGTCACTGGGGCTCTGAGTTCAGGTCATTATGGGGGATTTTCCCAGTGCCCTAGGTGCTGGAATATTACTATTTAATATGGATATTTTATAGTTATTTTTTTGTACCCTGCACTTTTATCCACTGCCAGCTTACATAGGCTTGGCCCACCTGTGCGACCCAGTATCACAGCACAATGTGTAATAGACACGCCGGTCCACTGTGTCCGTCTGGCGCTTCTCCAAACTGAAATGGACTCACAACCTCTGCATGCATTTCCAGCAGAGGGAGATAATATATTTAAAGCCAAGTTGGTAATTAGCAAAAACACATATACAGTAGATTCTGGCGTCATCCTTCATCACCTGAGATGATTTTGCTAGACAGCTAAAATTTATATACATATAAATATGTTAAAAATGTCTGTTTAAACACTTTCCCATGGTTATTTTCATGTTTGAAATCAAATAAATCCCTCTTCTGCTACTGCAAATTACTGCAAATTACTGCAACTTACTGTAACGTCTGCATGGTTGTCTATTTCATGTTTTGGAGAGGCAAAGGGTGACATGGAAGCGGTGCACTGGAGTGTCTATTGCACACTTTGATGTGATCCTGACCTGTGACCCTAGATGGATGGGTCATTTAAACATTTTACACTATTTTGCATTTGTCTAATTTCATGCTAAACGTCATATAAGCTGAGCTTAAAAATCTGAGTGAAAGGCTGCAAAACTGATAGCCAATGATATATCAGCATGATCTGGCGCTGGCTTCTTGTGATATCAGGTATGCCGTCAAGTGCCCCATAAATGTCCACTGGAGGTGAGGTCCAGTGACTGGAGAAAAGCCAGTTAAGGTTAGAAGTCCACGGACTTGTTTCAAGCATGTTCTGCTGAAGTGTGAGTCCTTCTTCACAAAGCTGTGCTGCATGTTGTCAAATGTAATGATATTTTCTGTGAGAGTTTCTATTACAGAGAAACTTTCATTATTTGATGTAGAAAAGGTATTTCCATCTGTAGACTACCAATGTTCTCCTCAACCCATGACAGATGTAACTCAGTGTGGAGTCACACCTCCAACTGCTGAATGAGTCTTTTTTAATTAAGCTGTCAGATAGAAATACACTGGCAAGCTTTGGGCATGTTTGTGAAACAGGAACTTATTTATTAATAGCGATTCATACTGATATTATCTGATATTTTGCTCTTGTCCATCACCTGCTGGAAAATCAATTTGATCCAAGAATTCATAACAAGATTTCTAAAATACTTCCTCTTATCTTTTTAGTTCTGTGTGTTCATTTTGTTTTAACATTTTTAACAACAAAAATCAAGATAATTAATTATAAAAGACTTGTAAAGTCATGTAAAAATCCATAATAGACTCAAAGAAAGTGCTCTGCTTTAATGTACTGATTCACTGCATCATTGGAGTAACAGTTTGCAACAGCAGCCACACAAATGTGCAAACAATGTGAGAGTGTCAGGAGTCAGATTTGGACCCAAGCCTCAGTCTATGGTCTGATCTTTCTAAGTACTGACCAGTGTTCTGCAGAGCACTTAAACAGATGAGTGATTTCTGCTCTCTGATATTTGCTCATATCCACAAGAACTTCTGATCTCAGCTTTACATGAAGGATGCAGGTCGAGAAATGAGGAGTTAACATGGTGAACTTTTCCCACAACAGTTATTTAATGGCAGCCTTTGTATATTGGGACAACTTTTAAAGCTGAATATATTAAATATGTGAGAATTATACTTGTGATGTGTAACTGTATGGAGCTTATACATAAAATATTTCCCCTTCTATTGTTTATCATCTTTAAATGTGACTATAACCACACTTGCATATATGCATGTTTACTGATGCCTGTCAAACACCTCATGCTTGGCTGTATTGCATCAGTTTTCTTTGGGTGATTTTTTTTGAGGCTGTGTGTTTTTCTGAAGACTGTGTGTGTGTGTGTGTGTGTGTGTGTGTGTGTGTGTGTGTGTGTGTGTGTCCACTGTGAACAGGTCCATGTGTGATATATCAGCATGAGCCACCTGTTCTTGAAGCATTGCAGGGAGCGCAAGGTCTGGATCTGCATGAATCCTGGAGAGCTGACACCTGTCAGCCTGTCAGCTCGTCTGCTTAGCCGTCCTGTCCTGCACTGGAAAGCAGCTTCCAGCACTGATAACCCACAGACCATGTCTAACACTGACAGCTCCAGTGCCTTACATGGGGACATCGGGGAAAGACACTGACAACAGAAGAGCTCAAAAGATGCTTCAATTCAGATATCTTGTTGTGTTTGGGTCAAATACACTGTGAGAGAAAACTTGGTGAAAAGCTATTGTCCTCTGTCTGTGGGGAGGGTTATCTCCCAGGAGATATAAACCAGTCACAAGTATAGAGTCAAAGCTGAATGTGGGATTGAAATTAGATTTCACTCTAATAAAGACATCTGCCGTATAATGTGACGGTAATAGCATCCCAGCCTACACGTGAGGTCCATGGCCCCCTGGTGGCTGGTTGGAGTATAACGTAGGTCAACCATGCCTTGTAACCCAAACTCAAAAAGTACCTGGTGCAACATACATATATGTTTGCAAAATATTTGTATATAAATCAAACTCTGTTATTTTGAGGCTTTTGACACAAAATCGTTTACACATTGCTCAACCACTGGTTGCCAGGGAAACATGTATTCGCTGACTGGTGGCCTTGGGGTTGCTGGATTGTACTAACAGGAACCTCCTACTGGTTGATGTTGTTGCTTTATTTTTTCATGTTTGATAGTCTAACTTGATCACAGGCACTCACCCTCAAAGTAAAAATGTGTCGCAGTGCTGCAGGAGGCGTGTTTCATGCATGTCTCCTTTTCTGCTTTGTGTCGTACTTTCACAGTTTCACTTCAGCTTGGAGAGTAGCTGCCCTGTGTTTGTAGACAAGGCCAACGCTTCCACTCAAACTATGACCGCTGCAATATGTCAGTGACCAAAGCAGTCACAAAGAGGTTTTGATAACAGAGTGGCGATTGCACATTTTTCCATAGCAACAGGTGGTTGCCACTGACGGGTCTGTAGGCCTGTGTGACTTTAGCATATTATTCTCCAGGCAACTACCATTAACCTCCAACAACCTGTCAGGAGAGATTTTTCACTCATTACCAGTTGTTGCTAAACTGGCCTTTGTGACTGGGGCCATAGTCATGTGATCCGATGTTACCAACATGATTGTCACACATCCAAACTGGTTATCTATCTATCTATCTATCTATCTATCTATCTATCTATCTATCTATCTATCTATCTATCTATCTATCTATCTATCTATCTATCTGTCTATCTATCGACCTGAGAACAGCTGAATGCATTTTCCCCTCTCAGGCTGGCTTTTTGGGTATGCTTTAGGTATTATACGCTTTACTTTTATTACTCTGTGTAAGTTATAATTTTATTGTATTTCATTACTTTGGCGGATTCAATCTTTTAGGTTTTATCTAGTATTCAATGTTTTGTTTTCTGACTCAAACTTATTGTTCATAAGGTCTTGTGCATTGGTTTTGCTTTGTTTTTCAATGTGTTTGAATTCAAATGTACAGCAGCTATAGCCCAGCCGAGGAAGTTTAACCATCTTAAAGTCTGAGCCATCATCAGTGTCTACATAAGTCTAATTGCAATCTAAGGCAATCTAAATATGTAATTTTTCCAAGTCTTGGAAAACAGGAAATAATAACAATTATTGTTTGACACACAAGAAAAACTATTTACAAGCTTTCCAACAGATACAATTTTGTTTTTCACCAAATACAGGATGAGGAATGTACCTCAGTTTGAAAACAATGCGTCTTATAACGCAATAAGAAAAAACAAGACAAGGCTTGAATACACTGTTCATTTTTGCAAAGCCTTCATTTTTCAGAGTTTATATGAATGCTACATAAAAGTCTGTCTGCTTTTAAACTTGTTCGGCTTTCCACGTTAGTTAAATCAAAACCAAACATTTGACAAATCTTTCCTGCGACTTCAGAGAGGGTGAGCCAGTTTGGCTCAAACGCATGTCATGACAGTGTGAGTGATGTGCCTCTGGTGATGTCGTGCATCATCCACAGACAGCAAGATTTCACTGATTTACTGTGTGTATGTGTTCAAAGTCCACACCTGCTCACAGATTAGCTGTCATGACCGCACACACTTGTCTGCACTGCATAGCCCTGCTTTTTCAGTGTATACACACACACACACACACACACACACACACACACACACACACACACACACACACACACACACACACACACACACACTCAAAGGGGCTACTGAGCCATGGCCCTGTGTCAAAAGTTTGTTAGCAGTGGGCAAAGATTCATATCACAAACACCAACACAAACAAAGATGTTAACACTCTGACGTTTGATTTCAAAAGCAAAGCCCGTACATGTCTGTCATGTCCTCTCTGTGCCACGGCTTTCCTGTCCTTTCTTCACTCTGTCTGTCAAATAAAGCTGAAAAGGGCTAACACAGGGCTATTTAGGTTCTACTATTATTGTAATATTTCAAATGAAATAGTCACTAAAATGTTTGTTTGTGAAAATGAGCGCAAAGTGCTCTGCACTCCTCAGGCTGCTTTTCACAGAACAGAGAGAAGCTTGAAGAGTTTCCTTCTCAGTTACATTACAGAGTAGAAATAGGAGAAAAAGCTAACCTTGCTTTCTCCACAGCTAGGATGAAAAAGGACACATCATTACTAACGTGTAAGTGTCTGTAAAACCACAAGTTTGCTTGCTTTTTCCTGTCTCTGTGCTATGTTAAGCTAGTCTGAAGTTTGCTTCCCAATCAAATAAAACTGTCCTCCTTCCCTGACTGTATTACACAGGATCACAGGCTTATACTTACACATCTGTCTGTTTTCTGTCAAAGCAAAAGGGCACATTATAATGATTAATTGAACTTTAGTGCAATGTTAGTACCCTCTTAGTGGCTTAAAATAATGTGCCCTGGCTTAATGTTAAAGCAAATAGCTGGCCTCACAGTTCATCATTCTGTGCTGGCTGCTTTTGGCTCTGCAACCCGTCTCAGCTGCAGCCTGGCAACACACTGAACAAACATGATTGGTGTGTGAAGCTCTGATTTGTGCCAGCCATCTCTAACGTGGTAGTCAGGAATTGTCTTGCAGGAGATGAAATGCCCCCCCTGGACCAGTTCCAGGAATATGAGCCTAATTTACAGCGATGAGCGAGCCAAGGCAAAAAGAAATTTGCTTTTTGGCACTTTTTCACCTGTATGTTCGTCTCAACTTTGCCCTTCAGTCTGGGTGTTTTCAAGGACAAGGAGGAAAGACAAAGATTCATCTGTGTCAAAATGATCATTATCATTATATATGCACACTGAAAAATATTCTATTTTATCTCTATATTTGTAATAACAGTCTCTTTTTCCACTTGCTGTTTTTTATTTTACAGGGATTTACAGAGTAAGCAGCACAGAGCTACTTTTCAACTCATCCCAAAATCCTCCCCCTGCTCGGTCAAACAGCTCTTACAAAGTCTGAGGTAAGTTTTCACCAGAGGATGGTGTGTCTGTTACGGAGTATAGCATGGTGGGAAAGGACGGAGAGAAACCCCCCCCTAAGTTTTGTTGGTTTTGTTTTTGAGTTTGTTTTGGATTAATTGCATGTTTTTGTGTTTATTTACGGTTGTTGCACCTGTGTGGGAGGGGAGATTTTACTCTAGCCCAGCTGCCAGTGAGGCGGAGTTGAATACAGGGAGCGGCTGATTGGAGTTCCTCTTTATAAAGGGGAGAGGAAGCAGGAAGTGTGGTTGTTGTTTTTAGTAGGACCTCGGTGAAGCAGGAGAGCCCCGGAGATCCAGGACAAAGTGTGCGCATTTTTAATAGAAAGGATTTTTTTTTAGCCTGGCCTGGTTTTTGCTTTTAACGAAACGGAGGACGTGGAAAGGAGGACGTATTCCTATGGAGCTGTGAGAGGACGTGCTGGAAAAGAGAGGACGTGCTGGAAAAAAAGGGACGTGTTGGAAAAGAGGAAAACGAGCACTAGACTGGAGACCTCCTGCGCCCCGATAAGAAGAACTGGACCAGCTCGGGGAAGTTTAACTGCCGGGAGGTAATGTGGAGACCCAGCCTCGAACAAAGTTAAAGCCTGAAACGGTGGGTGGCAAACCTGTTTTAGGGAGCTGCAGGATTGATACGTGTTGGTTGCGTGTTCGTGCAGTGACCCTCTCTCCCCTGTTTGTAACTAGGCGAAGAACTCGGACCGCGGTGGTCTTTGGGCTTTGGATCCCTGGCCGGGGTTGTCTTCAGCCGGTAGTTTGCCTAGAGGAAGAACAAATAAATTTTGTGTAACCCATTGCAGTGTGTGCGTGGTGGTTTGTTGCTGGTCCCTACTAGAATTCCTATTCTTTTTGCACGGAGGCTCTCTTAACAGACCTCCCGTAACATTTGGCGTTTGTCGACAGGATTTGTGACCAGTATACAAACCTACCTGCCTTAGACTGATTAATATGGCGGATGAGTTATTTGAAACCAGGAATATGGCGTCACCATTTTTTATCGGTGCGCCCTGGGTACCAAAATTTTGTGGGCTTAATACGAATTATGAAGATTGGGAGAGTCAAATTAGCGCAATGCTCCGTGCTCAAAAGTGGTTGATAGAACAGCAATGTGATTTTGTATTGAGTGCATTAGGAGGAGAATCACGACGTGAAATTCTTATTCTGGAACAAGCGGAGCGGGATACGCCAGATAAAATCTTTCTTCAGCTTAAAGAACTGTATGGGGACAAAACAGCCGTGGGTACCCTGCGTGCCATGTTTTATGAATGTAGACAAAGGACAGAAGAGCCTATTAGAAAGTTCACGTTACGCTTAAGGGAGTTGGGCCATCGCCTGCAGACAAAAGAGCCACAAGGGTTTCGGCGGGCTGACCTGCACCTGCGTGATCAGTTTGTCTTGGGTCTTAGGGAGGGTGAGATACAGCGTGATCTGCGGCGTTTATTAAGGCACGATCCTGACCTCTCATTTGAACAGGTGCGTAAAGAGGCTCTGCAATTGGAAGCGGATGCGCTGTATGGCGTACATGAGGACTCCGCTTGTGCTGTAGTAAGAGGGGATTTAAAGTGGCAGGATACTCTGAATTGGAGAGATAAGTTTAAAGTGGAGATCCTTGCAGAAATGAAGGAGCAAATTATGGATCTCAAAAATACTCTTCAGGAGGAGCTGAGGGAATTTGTCCGACCAGCACCAATGCCACGGACGTTTTCAGCTCCTAGAGGTGAGCGAGAAAGGTGGAACCTTAGTTCCCCTCAATATAGGGGAGGTGTTGAAGTGTCCGAGCCACCCCCGGTGACAAAGCAAACCCCACGGTTAGTGGAGCGACCACGGCACAAGTGGGATGAGCATGGGCAGCCTATTTGTAGTAGGTGTGGAGTTAGTGGACACATGGCAAGAGAGTGTCGGGGCACTTCATCTCAGATGGCTTTAAACGAGTAAATCCAGTCGCTATGGGCCAGGTGATTGGAAAGGATGATAGTGGTCCAACTCAGTTAAACCACCCTCAATTTTTAGGGGCATGCCGTCAAGTAGAAGTATTCATTGATGGTAAAGAAGTGACATTTTTGCTGGATACTGGGTCTAATGTAACATTAATGCCACAAGCCTGTTTTAGGAGATTGTTTGGTGAACAGGAGCCGGGGAAGAGTGATCTTAATTGGCTAAAGCTGAAGGCCGCGAATGGATTGGCTATTCCTTACGTGGGCTATGTGTTAGCTGAAGTACAGGTGGGAGACATTACCCTGAAAGATATGGGAATTGTGATTTCAAAGGACGACCCCAATAATTCTAATGCATTACCTATATTAGGTATGAACATCATCGTTCCATGTTGGGATGTGTTTTTTTTGAAACCTCAGACGCAGACCCAGACCTGGCCTGTTGGCTCGACTGTAGACGCTCAACAAGCGTGGGCATCTGCTTTTCAGGACTGTCAAAGAATTCAGGCAGCTGTCCCCGTACCACAAGTAGGGACCCTGCGACCTGCTTACCGCCACCCGGTGAAGATCCCTGAGCACAGTGAGCAGGTGATTTGGGCTAGGGCCCCACAGACACTGAGGAAAGGACAATGTATCTTGGTGGAGCCATTGGAAGGGCCTAGTACAGTTGCCGTTGCTCGATCGCTAGGAACTGTCTATAGAGGCCGGGTCCCCATCAAAGTAAGGAATCTCAATCCTTTTCCTATTACGTTACGACGTTATGAGGCCCTGGCTACATTCTCCACGGAAAATGTCGACATTCAGGAACCTTTTGAAGTCACATTTGAGCAAACCAGGCCAGGCATCGTTGAAGTGGGCGTATCCCAGGTGAGCTCGGAACCATCTGGTAAAGCTCCTCACATTGAAGTTATGACACAAGGGCGGTCGAATCTATCTATGGAGGAGCAGGAAAAGTTAAATGGTCTCTTGAGGAAGTGGGGCGATGTGTTTGCTGCCGACGAAGAGGATTATGGCCACACAGATGTAATTACGCACTCTATTCCGACAGGTATGGCACCTCCTATTAGAGAGCGGTATAGGCCAATCCCCCCTAAAATGTATCAGGAAGTGTGAGAATTGCTGAATAATATGATTCGATCAGGGGTGGTGCGAGAGAGTACAAGTCCCTGGGCAGCACCCATTGTCCTGGTAAGGAAAAAGAATGGGGAATTGAGAGTTTGTGTGGATTACCGCAAGTTGAATGCAGTGACACATAAAGACGCCCATCCATTACCTAGAATTGAAGAGACCTTGACGATGCTGACTAAATCAAAATACTACTCCACCCTTGATCTAGCAAGTGGGTATTGGCAAGTGAAAGTTTCTGAAGCTGACAGGGAAAAAACTGCATTTTGTACTCCTTTTGGCTTGTATGAGTTTGAAAGAATGCCTTTTGGATTGTGTAATGCTCCAGCAACATTTCAAAGGTTGATGCAGAGTTGTTTGGGAAGTCAAATCACAGAGTCCGCTTTTGTCTATCTGGATGATGTGATAGTATATTCACCGGATTTTGACAGCCACCTAGAACATCTGCAGGCAGTGTTTGCAAGATTGAAGAGCTATGGGCTGAAGTTGCGACCTGATAAATGTGTTCTTTTCCAGCAACAGGTGAAGTTCCTGGGTCACCTGGTGAACAGTGAGGGTGTGGCTCCGGACCCTGATAAGATTGCCGCTGTACAGAAGTGGCCGGCCCCGCAGACTATTCATCAGGTGCGTTCCTTCTTGGGCTTTGCCGGTTATTATCGGCGGTTCATTGCAGGGTTTGCGGGTGTTGCTAGGCCTCTTAACTCGCTGCTAGTGGGAGTACCGAAGAATAAAAAACAGAATATCCCCATAAATTGGGATGAGGATTGTCAGCAGTCCTTTGATCTTCTGAAGCAGAAATTGCTCGAGGCTCCTATTTTAGCTTTTGCTGATTTCAGATTACCCTTCCGGCTTTATACGGATGCCAGTAAAGTGGGCCTTGGTGCAGTACTGTCTCAAGTACAAGATGGGAAGGAATGTGTGATAGCCTATGCTAGCAGAAGCTTAGCACCCGCCGAAAGGGATGATGCAAACTATAGCTCCTTTAAACTGGAGCTGCTCGCTTTGAAGTGGGCGGTGACTGAGAAATTTAAAGATTATCTATGGGGGTCTCTGTTCACAGTTTATACTGATAATAATCCATTGGTCCATTTATCGACTGCAAAAGTGGGCGCAGTGGAACAACGGTGGGTAGCCCAGCTCGCAAATTATCAATTTGATATTAAGTATCGGCCTGGCCAGGAAAATGTGAATGCTGATGTTCTGTCTAGAATGCCATTGCAGGTGCAACCCCAGGATTTGGTGCCTCCACAGAGGGTGGACGAAAAAGCATGGGTTCAGGCTGTGAACATCGATTGGGATCCAGGATGCTGGCAAGGCTTACAAGAGCAGGACCCCACGCTGCATAGAGTGAGATACTACATGTCCCGAGGAAAGATGCCATCTGGGGAGGAAAGACGCCAGGAGCCTACTGCAGTCTTAAACTACATGAAACAATGGTCACGGCTGGAGTTGTTGGAGGGTGTTCTGGTCCGCAGGGGGGTGGATTCCAACACCTGTGAGGCGTACTACCAAATCCTTGTTCCTTTGGAGGAACAGCAACCAACATGGAAGGCTTTCCATGAAAGGAATGGTCATTTGGGGGTGGCAAAGACACTTTCGATGCTGCGCCGTAGTTTTTATTGGCTTCAAATGGAGAAGAGAGTGCGGGACTGGACAACATCCTGTGAACGGTGTGTACGTCATAAAGGTCGTGGTGACGGTCAGGCCCCACTTAGTCCTGTTCTTACACACGCACCTCTCCAAACCGTGGCAGTTGATTTCCTGACATTAGGTAGACCGGCAGACTCATACCAGTACATTTTGGTCGCCACTGATTTGTTTACAAAGTATGCTTGGGCAATACCTACCAGGGACCAGACCGCTGCAACTACAGCGAAGATGTTGTTGAAACATATTATTCAGCCAATTGGATGCCCAGAACAACTGCACTCGGATCAAGGTGCTAATTTCGAGTCCGCCCTCATAAAGGAGCTCTGTCAGTATTATAATTGTCGGAAAAGTCGAACTACTGCCTATCATCCTCAGGGAAATGGGGCCTGTGAACGTTTCAATCAGACATTAATAAATATGCTGTCCACCCTAGAGGAAGAGAGGCGGACTCGGTGGGTACAATGTTTGCCCGAACTGCTCCAGGCTTATAATAACTCTGTCCATGCGTCTACAGGTTACACCCCCCATTACCTGATGTTTGGATGGAATGCTCGTCTGCCAGGCGAGCTGTTTATGTGGACGAAGAGACCCATGGAGTCAACCACGACGCAGGAGTGGGTGAGGAGACATCATGAGCGCTTGAGGCTGGCATACCAGATGGTGGAAAAGAGCAGCCAGAAGGCTGCAGGCCGGATGAAGGACAGGTATGATGTTGGGGCTAGGGCAGCACCATTGCTCCCGGGGGAAAGGGTTCTAGTCCATACGACAAGAAGGGACGGACAGGGTAAACTGGCAGCACACTGGGAGGAAGAGATCCAAATTGTAGTTGGCCAGCCAAACCCTATGAACCCAGTCTACAGGGTTCGGCCAGAAGGTAAAGATGGGCCTGTTAGAGTGGTCCATCGTAATCGCCTGCGCATATGTACTTTCTTGCCTTCCGTCAATGATAAAACAGGAGGTGGCGCCTTAGAACCAGGAACGGCAGCTGCGCATGATATAGCGACAGCCTCAGACCAGTGGTTACTTCTATGGAGTATGGCACAGCAGATGCCAGGGCCAGGTCACTATCCGTCCTCCAACAAGTCCGCCCCTGCAACTCAGGAGGGTTTAAGGAGATCTGCCCGTGAAAATCTCGGGAAGCCCCCACCTCGATATACTTAGTAGAGTGCCCGAGGACGGGCTAGGAAAAAGTTGGGGTGGGTGTTACGGAGTATAGCATGGTGGGAAAGGACGGAGAGAACCCCCCCCCCCCCCCCAAGTTTTGTTGGTTTTGTTTTTGAGTTTGTTTTGGATTAATTGCATGTTTTTGTGTTTATTTACGGTTGTTGCACCTGTGTGGGAGGGGAGATTTTACTCTAGCCCAGCTGCCAGTGAGGCGGAGTTGAATACAGGGAGCGGCTGATTGGAGTTCCTCTTTATAAAGGGGAGAGGAAGCAGGAAGTGTGGTTGTTGTTTTTAGTAGGACCTCGGTGAAGCAGGAGAGCCCCGGAGATCCAGGACAAAGTGTGCGCATTTTTAATAGAAAGGATTTTTTTTTAGCCTGGCCTGGTTTTTGCTTTTAACGAAACGGAGGACGTGGAAAGGAGGACGTATTCCTATGGAGCTGTGAGAGGACGTGCTGGAAAAGAGAGGACGTGCTGGAAAAAAAGGGACGTGTTGGAAAAGAGGAAAACTAGCACTAGACTGGAGACCTCCTGCGCCCCGATAAGAAGAACTGGACCAGCTCGGGGAAGTTTAACTGCCGGGAGGTAATGTGGAGACCCAGCCTCGAACAAAGTTAAAGCCTGAAAAGGTGGGTGGCAAACCTGTTTTAGGGAGCTGCAATATTGATACGTGTTGGTTGCATGTTCGTGCAGTGACCCTCTCTCCCCTGTTTGTAACTAGGCGAAGAACTCGGACCGCGGTGGTCTTTGGGCTTTGGATCCCTGGCCGGGGTTGTCTTCAGCCGGTAGTTTGCCTAGAGGAAGAACAAATAAATTTTGTGTAACCCATTGCAGTGTGTGCGTGGTGGTTTGTTGCTGGTCCCTACTAGAATTCCTATTCTTTTTGCACGGAGACTCTCTTAACAGACCTCCCGTAACATGTCAGGTGGTTAACATCAGTTTACTCCAAAGTCCTTCTCCTTCACAACTATCTTAACCTCATGGAAAACTAACAAAATCATTCAAACTATTCTGTGAACCACATTTTGACTGGTGTGATGTTACTGGTTTGTAATTCCTGTCTTCTCTTATATGTGTCTGCTGCAGATCATTGCAGCTGTTCCACCATGGATGTCTGACTCACAGTCTCCTCTCAGAAGGTGATGTTGACATGTGTGTGATATGAAGCCAGGTGAGCATGGCGGGCTCTAACCTGAGGTCCTACTAATTGCTGATTGTTGCAGCACAGGTAACTTTGATTTATGCACCTGGAGCAGAGCTGATTGCAGATAACAAATTAGACACATAACAAAAGACCCAATACATACAAACAATTTAATTTCTACAGAAGCAGAATATTATGGAGAAGCTAACATTTATTTTTGGCTAATGTTTCTTATTTACACAAAAATAAAGAAATCTATGAAAAAGATTGATGAAACCCGCCTATCAGTCATATCTCGCCCGCTCCAGCTCATAATGTAGCATTCATATCAAAATGTGTTCAAAGAAGCAGCTCAGCACCATTGTTGTTTAACGTTAACGTCAAAGTGATATCCAAAGTGTTTCTGGTGGTGTATGAATGTATCGGTGGTCCCAAACGGCACATTCACTAAATTATCATCATTTTACAGAGATGAGATGGTTTATTTTGACAGTTACACGTCTTAATAAATCGTTGCACCCATAGAGCCCCCATAGAGGTAATGCTTCCTCACCCATTTGCTCAAGAATGAGCAAATATACATTATTTTAAAGGTCGGACAGTTTGAACAAATTTTTATGCCATTCAGGTCTCAAAGTGTTCATTATGGGCATGAAACAGGGACTTTGTGCACTTTCAGTAGAACCCAATTAACAGTCCCCCCAGCACATCAAGGCAGGTTAAAGCGAGCGCCCTGGAGAATCAGAAAGTGTTTAACTAACAATGTGACCCTGGTCTGTTGGCCATAAGGTTTTCAAAGCAGTTAGAGTTGTCACCTGTCAGGGGACGGAGCACCCGCTACGCCAGCATCTGTCCCTCTGACACACACCACCACACACAAAGAGAATGACTGTTCCTGGACAGAAATACAGATGCTCGCGCCCTCAGTCTCTACCACGGAGCATCTGTCCTTTCTTGTCCGTGGTGTTAGAGTCCACGGCCTCTAAAGTGCTGCAGCAGATGGGAGCTGATTCCCCAGCTCACCTTCTGACACTCCTCCTGTGTACTCGTTTACCCTCCAGGCACCTTTGCCTACATTAGCATGCAATTACTGCAAATTATTTCAACCTTTGAGGCAGACGCATTAAAAAGGGAAAACAGCTCTTCCTGTTGTATCAAGGTTAGCTGGCAGGTTCTGTTTTTCTGTCATTGTAAAAAAACACTAACTTTACCATTTCCTTGCTAATCTGAAGGATCTGTTTGCTGAACTGTCACCAAGTTTTGGAATGAATAATGCAAGGACTAACTTTGACCTGTTCGGCTGTCAGTTTACTGGTTTGATATCCATGTTAGTTTAAAACCAGTAAAACCAGCCATTGTTACGTTAACAAAAGAGACAAAAATATAAATCTTTCAATAGAATAACACATTCAAGAAATATATCAGTAACAGCTAAACTAATTCAAAAATCACTTTTAAATCACCCTTAAATAACTTTTAAAATAATGCAATTTTATGCAACATTAGTTGAGATATTTGCATCCTGGCTGAAACTGCGGCATGCTGTCTTTCAAATGAAACGGCAAATTTAGTAAGACATCAACTAACGAACTCAATAACAACCTCTGACGGGAGGCTGACTCTAAAAGTAAGTTTTTACAGCTGAAATAAACCAAAATGCAAGGCTGCTGTCGAGAAACATGCACGTAAAGTACAGAACTGCTCCTGACATTACCATCTATGGACAAAACAATGAAACTATTGTGGTAGACAACTGGAGGGCATCACCACTTTTAAAATGGTATTAAAATCCCGTCGTCTTCGACCTTTTCTAAAATAAAGATATTGATCAAATCCTGAATTTTGGGGTGTGTGGAATCGATAGAAAGAAATTATGATCACTTTTACCCAGAATGTCATTTTGACCCCAGACAAATGAATGTAAAGCCACCCCGGGTTGCCTAGCAACACAGTTGTTTAAACACGTGTTTACATGACGGCTGCTTTAACATGAAGCGCACCGTGCTACAGTGATCGATACCTAGGGGAATGTAAGGTCATTAGTTATGTTCTTATTTTTATATCCTTTATGAGTTTATTCTGATGTGTAGTTTAACTAAGCAATCTCTAACAAAATCATCTAAAGAATTTATAAAAATTCATAAAACCCTTTAAAATGAATCTTGGATACTTGTTTTAATAATACACATACAAATACATGAAAGTTTACAGCTGAACTACTTGAAGAACTTTACTGCGCTTTGTAATTCTTGGTTACATCCTACAAACAAAACTGCTTTCAAACATTAAATAGATTCAGTGCATGTTTTTCAGTGTTAACCATCAAAAAATGTGACTCTTTTTTTACAACTTTACACTAGAGAAGGACGCAGCGATGCTCTGATAAATACTCTTTTCCTCTTGTACTGCGTGTCCCTCTCGAAGTTCCTGTGAAAAATATGGTTTCATCAAAGTTTTCTCTTAAAACACAAAACTTCCACTGCATGAAGGAGGGGCAGGAGGCAGGGCAGGGTTATCCTGCTCTGACTCAGGAGTCACTTTCAAAGTTTTCTGCCAGCCTTAAAAAACTCCTGCTTTGCTTTTTTCCTTTATACAATCTACATGGGAGGCGTGGCTAATTATCTGTCATAATAGCATTTAAATCACTTGCTTAAAGTTAGTTGCTGAGTCACACTATTAATATGCAGACATTAATTCTGGGATTTTATTAACATAATGTTTATCTTCTGCTGTCTAGTGGTGGCTTATTTTCTTTGTTTTTTATTTTTATGAGCATTTGACATTTACTATCACTTTGGTATTTAAAGCACTTTGC
Source organism: Copadichromis virginalis (assembly GCF_057382275.1). Taxonomy (NCBI): domain Eukaryota; kingdom Metazoa; phylum Chordata; class Actinopteri; order Cichliformes; family Cichlidae; genus Copadichromis; species Copadichromis virginalis. The sequence goes on from NC_140619.1 coordinate 18,377,747, forward strand.
AGACTTTTCATAGGTGGTGACATGCAGGTGGCGGCCAAAGAGCAAATCTACTCACGCACAAAAAGTACAGAGTATTGTGTTTAAAAAAGCCACTTCACAGTAAGACACTGTTAGAAACTAATAAGAACTGATATTATTTCTGCTTTGCATCAAACCAAGCAGGACACAGCTGCTGACAAATCATAACAACTCTCTGATTCAGCAGCTAAGGATTTACGACCCTATCTCCCCAAACTGGTGGAAAAAAACACGTTTGATTAGAGCTTAGGCTGTGGCGAGTATAACTACAAACACTCTTTACAAAATATCTACTAAGTGCTGTTTGTTTGTTACTGTTTCATTGTTTTCAACTTCGTTAGTTTGAGAAAATAAGAAGTTTTTGTAGTTTTTGGATTTTACACAATCGAAAGACTTAAAAAAAGACTTACTTGTACCACTGAGTCACACGAGCCTGTGACGTACTGCTGAAGATCCAAAGACAGATTGCATACCTGTGTCCAGTTTTCAGTCACCTTGTTTGTGCTGTACGTGCTATAGGAGCTGCCCTATAATAGCGTTAGCTAGGTGTAGCATATGTGTTAAATACTTATGAATTTCACCAAAACAACCTTTTTTAATTAAATATTTCATTTTGCATTTTTGTGTTCTGAGTCTGTGTGTGTTCGTGTGGTTGTGACGCAGGTGTGTGCATGTGCTCCCTGGTCAGTAAGTCACTGTTACGTTGCTCTTAGCTAATGACAGTTTCTAAAGGCCACAAGCTGTAATTTACATATGACTGAACTGCCACGTTTTTGGCCTGTTTGATATCGGACTCGTTCGGTGTAAGTCTTCTACAGGGCTGAGTACACTAATCAAAGTTTTTAATGAGTTTTAGCCCGAGGATCCAGGTGTTATACTATCATGCTAACTTAGCCTGGCCTTTAAGGCCTTTAAGGTGTGGCAGATAAATACAACAAAGTAAAATAATACGACTAAGACACAAACTGTGGTATTTTGTACATATAATAATAAACATGAATTCACTGTGTAATTGTGTAACTTTATTAGCAGCAACCTCCTGAAATGCACCAACAACATTGAGAGTAACATCCTCCTCTCTGCCCCTTAATGCTCTCTGGTCGCTATGGTAACATGTAAATATTTCTTTCACAATAAGACACACAACTACAACACAGGGAAAGACCCAGGGAAACCGAGTTAACAATAAAAACCCCGAAAACCATAAATTTCACACCCGAGCCTCAACTCTCACGGCCCGGTACCAAATGACTCACGGACTGGTCCGTGGGCCAGGGGTTGGGGACTGCTGTATTAGCAAGCACACAACACACACAGATCACAGCTCTGTACTTCTGTATGTTGCAGTTATGGAGATATTTCATGAATTGCTTTTGTGGTACAGTCCTGTATTACCTGTTAAATGGCATTTATTAAGATAATTGGATTTGAGTTTAAGGTTTAAGGTATGACGTTTTAAAGCATCATCTAAATGTTGTTATTGAGTTGTATTCTTTGTCTGATTGTTTAACTGTTTTTGTATTATTTTGTGTATTATTCTTATAAGTTGTTTTTGATTATTTTCCAGTGATACATTACTTTATATTATTTATTTTTTTGAGGGCTTAAGTTGATATTTTAAAAACAATTGATTGTATTTGATGTATTATATTATTGTGGAGTTAACACAGCTGCAAGGCACAGCTCCTTTCAGCATGGCAGGAGCAGAGGTGTCCTAGCAGGTGCGACACGCACGGATCACACTTCTGTATTTCTTCATGTTGCAGCTCGCAGATGTTGCTGCGACTTAGTAAACAGCCCAGAGATCCAGTGTTGTCTCCTGCCTTTTATTTATACACCAGAACACACCGCATCGACAGGCGTAGCACACAGACGGGTTACATAGGTACAGGTGTGGTGATGTTTCAGCTCGTGCTTCAGCTTTGGAGAGTTAAACGAGATTATTTTGTTCATCTGTTACGTAGCTGTGTCAGTGAAATTCATCCACACAGTTTATGGATACAGTGTCGCTGCCAGGCTTGCTAGCATGAGCGGATATTTACTACCGTGTGGTCACTCTTCAAAGAAACCCTCAACAAGCAGCAGCCAAAATATTAATACTGACACTCAAAACATCATAAATGAATGAGAGTGATGTCACAGCGACTGTCTCGATCTTAATATGCAGTCCAATGATGATCAAGCCTTTGATTAATAAATGCGGCGCACCTCAGAGGTCGGCCCTGCCAAGGCTTGGTCAGTAACATGATGCAGATTATTTCCCACTCATGACAAAAGCCACAAATTACAGGAAATCACATCATTTTCACTGAGCTTCTATGATTGCTGGGTTAAATTTAGCTGTTTTTTCTGAGCAGGCGTAAAAATATCACTAATTTGAAGTATTAGTGAAAATTCAATTCAATTCAATTTTATTTATATAGCACCAAATCACAACAAAAGTCGCCTCAAGGCGCTTCATAGATACAGAGAAAAACCCAACAATCATATGACCCCCTATGAGCAAGCACTTTGTCGACAGTGGGAAGGAAAAACTCCCTTTTAACAGGAAGAAACCTCCGGCAGAACCAGGCTCAGGGAGGGGCGGCCATCTGCTGCGACCGGTTGGGGTGAGAGAAGGAAGACAAGATAAAAGACATGCTGTGGAAGAGAGACAGAGGTTAATAACAGATATGATTCAATGCAGAGAGGTCTATTAATACATAGTGAGTGAGAAAGGTGACTGGAAAGGAAAAACTCAATGCATCATGGGAATCCCCCGGCAGCCTAAGTCTATTGCAGCATAACTAAGGGAGGATTCAGGATCACCTGGTCCAGACCTAACTATATGCTTTAGCAAAAAGGAAAGTTTTAAGCCTAATCTTGAAAGTAGAGATAGTGTCTGTCTCCTGAATCCAAACTGGAAGCTGGTTCCACAGAAGAGGGGCCTGAAAACTGAAGGCTCTCCCTCCCATTCTACTTTTAAATACTCTAGGAACAACAAGTAGGCCTGCAGAGCGAGAGCGAAGTGCTCTAATAGGGTGATATGGTACTACAAGGTCATTAAGATAAGATGGGGCCTGATTATTTAAGACCTTGTATGTGAGGAGCAGGATTTTGAATTCAATTCTGGATTTAACAGGAAGCCAATGAAGGGAAGCCAAAACAGGAGAAATATGCTCTCTCTTTCTAGTCCCTGTCAGGACTCTTGCTGCAGCATTTTGGATTAGTTGAAGGCTTTTCAGCGAGTTTTTTGGACATCCTGATAATAATGAGTTACAGTCGTCCAGCCTGGAAGTAATAAATGCATGAACTAGTTTTTCAGCGTCACTCTGAGACAGGATATTTCTAATTTTAGAGATGTTGCGCAAATGGAAGAAAGCAGTCTTACATATTTGTTTAATATGTGCGTTGAAGGACATGTCCTGGTCAAAAATGACTCCAAGGTTCCTCACAGTGTTACTGGAGGCCAAGGTAATGCCATCCAGAGTAAGAATCTGGTTAGATACCATATTTCTAAGATTTTCAGGGCCGAGTACAATAACCTCAGTTTTATCTGAATTAAGAAGCAGAAAGTTAGCGGCCATCCAGGTCTTTATGTCTTTAAGACATTCCTGCAGTCTAACTAATTGGTGTGTGCTATCTGGCTTCATGGACAGATAGAGCTGGGTGTCATCGGCATAGCAGTGAAAATGTATGCTATGTCTTCTAATGATGCTGCCTAAGGGAAGCATGTATAATGTAAACAGAATTGGTCCTAGCACTGAACCCTGTGGAACTCCATAATTAACCTCAGTGTGTGAAGAGGACTCTCCATTTACATGCACAAATTGGAGTCTATTAGATAGATATGATACAAACCACTGCAGTGCAGTACCTGTAATACCTACAGCATGTTCTAATCGCTCTAATAGGATATTATGGTCAACAGTATCGAATGCTGCACTAAGGTCTAGCAGGACAAGCACAGAGATGAGTCCACTGTCAGAGGCCATAAGAAGATCATTTGTAACCTTCACTAAAGCTGTTTCTGTGCTGTGATGAGCTCTGAAACCTGACTGAAACTCTTCAAATAAACCATTCCTCTGCAGATGATCTGTTAGCTGTTTGACAACTACTCTTTCAAGGATTTTTGATATGAAAGGAAGGTTGGAGATTGGCCTATAATTAGCTAAGACTGCTGGGTCTAGAGATGGCTTTTTGAGTAAAGGTTTAACTACAGCCAGCTTGAAGGCCTGTGGTACATAGCCGATTATTAGAGATAGGTTGATCATATTTAAGATCGAAGAATTAATTAATGGCAGGACTTCTTTGAGCAGTTTTGTAGGAATGGGGTCTAAAAGACACGTTGAAGGTTTGGAGGAAGTAATTATTGAAGTTAACTCAGAAAGATCAATTGGAGAAAAAGAGTCTAACTTAACATCAATGGTACTAAGAGTAGCTGTAGATAATATTACATCTGTGGGATGATTACTGGTAATTTTTTCTCTAATGATAAAAATTTTATTTGTGAAGAAGTTCATGAAGTCATTACTAGTTAACGTTAAAGGGATGGTTGGCTCAAAAGAGCTCTGACTTTTTGTCAGCCTGGCTACAGTGCTGAAGAGAAACCTGGGGTTGTTCTTATTTTCTTCAATCAGTGATGAATAGTAAGATGTTCTGGCTTTGCGGAGGGCTTTCTTATAAAGCAGCAAACTTTTTCTCCAGGCTAAATGATGATCCTCTAAATTTGTGACACGCCATTTCCTCTCCAGATTACGAGTCATCTGCTTTAGGGTACATGTTTGAGAATTATACCATGGAGTCAAATACTTCTGATTAGAGACCTTAGTTTTCACAGGAGCTACAGTATCCAGAGTCGTACGTAGTGAGGAGGTGAAATTATTAACAAGATAATCGACCTCTGTTGGGGTAGCGTTCAGATAGCTGCTCTGCTCTGTGTTGGTACAGGGCATTGAAGATGATAACGGTGGGTGGATTATATTCTTAAACTTAGTTACAGCGCTTTCAGAAAGACATCTACTTTGATAAAGTCTACTCTCCACCGCTGTGTAATCAATTATTGTAAATGTAAATGTTATCAGGAAATGATCAGACAGGAGAGGGTTTTCAGGAAACACTGTTAAATGTTCAGTCTCTATGCCATATGTTAAAACAAGATCTAGAGTGTGATTAAAGTGGTGGGTGGGTTCTTTTACATTTTGAGAGAAGCCAATTGAGTCTAATAACAGATTAAATGCCATGTTGAGGCTGTCATTTTTAGCATCTACATGGATGTTAAAATCACCCACAATAATTATTTTATCTGAGCTCAGAACTAAATTAGATATAAAGTCTGAGAAATCAGACAGAAACTCTGTGTAAGGCCCAGGTGGACGATAGATGATAACAAGTAAGACTGGTTTCTGAGTTTCACAGCTGGGGTGGAGAATGTTAAGCATCAGGCTTTCAAATGAATTAAAAGTCTGTCTTGGTCTTTCATTAATTAACAGGCTGGTGTGAAAAATTGCTGCAACACCGCCCCCTCGGCCTGTGCTTCAAGGTTTCTGGTAGTTAGAATGACTCGGGGGTGTTGATTCATTTAAACTAACATAATCATCCTGCTGCAACCAGGTTTCTGTAAGGCAGAGTAAATCAATTTGTTGATCAATTATTAAGTCATGTACTAACAGAGACTTGGAGGAGAGAGACCTAATATTTAATAATCCACATTTCACTGTTTTACTCTTTGGTTCAGATGTGGATACTTTATTGTTCTTTCTTTGTAATTGTTTATGTTTAAGTTGTTTGTTGCTGGTTTTTAGTTTGTTTTTTGTCTGTTTGGGAGCTGACACAGTCTCTATGGAGATGGGTTTTTGGGGGGGGGTAGCAGGAGGAGAGAAGCTGCAGAGAGGCGTGTAAGACTGCAACTCTGCTTCCTGGTCCCAACTCTGGATAGTCATATTTTGGGGGGTTTAATAAATTTGTCCATATTTCTAGAAATGAGAGCTGCTCCATCCAAAGTGGGATGGATGCCATCTCTCCTAACAAGACCAGGTTTCCTCCAGAAGGTTTGCCAATTATCTATGAAGCCCACATCGTTTCTGGGACACCACTCAGACAGCCAGCAATTTAAGGAGAACATGCGGCTAAACATGTCACTCCTGGTCTGATTGGGGAGGGGACCAGAGAAAACTACAGAGTCCGACATTGTTTTAGCAAAGTTGCACACCGATTCAATATTGATTTTAGTGACCTCCGATTGGCGTAACCGGGTGTCATTACTGCCGACGTGAATTATGATTTTACTGAATTTACGTTTACCCTTAGCCAGCAGTTTTAAATTTCCTTCAATGTCGCCTGCTCTGGCCCCTGGAAGACAATTGACTATGGTTGCCGGTGTCTCTAGCTTCACATGTCTGAGAACAGAATCACCAATTACCAGAGTTTGACCCCCGGCGGGTGTGTCGCCGAGTGGGGAAAAACGGTTAGACACATGAACGGGTTGGTGGTGTACCTGGGGCTTCTGTTTAGGACTATGCTTCCTCCTCACCGTGACCCAGCCGCCCTCTTTCCCCAGCTGCTTGGGGTCTGCCGGGGAACAGCTAGCGGGGCCTATGCTATCTTCGGCTGCACCAGCTACAGGGGCCTGGCTAGCTATGGGTGAATGAACGGTGCGAAGCCGAGTCTCCAATTCAGTAATCCTGGCCTCCAGAGCTGCAAATATGCTACATTTGTTACAGATATCATTACTGCTAAAGGAGGCCGAGGAGTAACTAAACATCTGACACAATGAGCAAGAAAGTGCAGGAGGGACAGGTGAAGTAGCCATGGTGCTAACGAGTCGGCTACGAGCTAAGCTAAGCTAGCGAAACAGTACAGAGACTGTGAGTGAATACTTTGGCTATAAATTAGGTAGTGAGTACACAGAAAGTGTGCTTCGGATGAAGCACGTGAAAATTATACTATGAAAGAAGAATGTATTTAAAAGTTGTTAATTAAATTGCTAAGCAAATAAGCTACTCAGAAACACCACTGTGTTTGAGCAGGAACAGGAAGTGATACTCTACCGCAGAGCGAGCGAACACCAAGTGACAGCGCCACCAAGAGTGCAAATGATGACTCACAACTGGAGACGTGTTTGTGATGCAAGAGAGTTTCACGACACTACGCCTACAACATGATTTATAGATCGAGTACACAGCTGAGTGTGAGCAGAAGTAGAAATCTTACTTACTAAATGTTTATATTAGTGAAGCTCCCAGAAGTGATGGAACTGCTGTGGAAGGCTTGAAGCTGTTCCCAATCCGAGTCTGTCCTTTTGGATTTTCTGAGGATACAGAAAAAAATCTGTCAAATTCTCAGATTACAGACCAAAGCACTACAGATCTGTTTAGCAGTGAGCAAATGCAACTCATGCATTTATGCTGAGTTGCATTTGCGATAGTTTTAAACACAACATAGAATACGCAAAAATACACAAGTGTAGCATCGCTTAGCAAGAGGATAACTCCCCGTGTGTGTCTCTGTGCGTACAAACGTCCTTCCGCTTCTTTCACTAACATGCCATCTGTGTTTCATCTGCTGAGCTGTGAGAGTGCAGGAGGGGTGTGTGTGTCCAGCATATCTGCAATGTACCACTTCTACAAGAGGGGTAATCTCATCAATGAGCGCACACACACACACACACACACACACACAGTGATGTATTAGGCTGCTCTCCCACTATCAGTGGGGGGATCATTAGACCAGACCTGCGACTGTGAATACACAACATCACCGTGCACAGGCCTGATTAACCTGTGTGTTTTTGAGGGGCTGTTGCCTGAGAGCCAAATTCTGATTGCTCTGACTGCTTGTTACTCCACATCAAAGGGTAATAATGTCTTTTCCTTTCTCAAAGCTTTTGTGTTCTTAGTTTCTGTGCTGCCCTCTCCTTCCCCTCTTCTCTTGCTCATCTCTCACATCTTTATTGCTTCCTCAATTTTTGCCTTCCCACTTCTGAACTTTCATCCAATTTGTTCTGTCTCATCTCTCTTCTTTTTCTCCCATATTTGCTGTGCATTTCCTCTCTTTTCCAATTTTTCTCCCTGGCTAATCTCTTTGCCCTCTGATTCCGCCTCGCATGCTGTGTCTCTTTCAACAGCCTCTTCCTTCCCATTTCATTTCCTCTGCAGTGCTCGATTCAGTTTAAATGATGCTAGTGAAGAGCAGAGAGTGACTCTCCACCTGTACAGCATGTCATCACATTGTCCCATCTCTCTCTGAGTATCCACTGGGATTTTTCTTCCAGTATCTCTCTGAAAAGTAGCGATACAAAGATTGTATGTTAAGGAAGCTGCTGAGCCTGTGAAACCACTTATTTATTAAATGATTGAAGGATTGTGAGCAATGGGATGGCACAGAGTATATGCATGACATGCTTTATGGAGTCTGCAGGCCTCCACAAATGTGCACACACTGCTGCATAGAAATCACGTGATCAGGTTACCGACGCTCCTGCAACATCAGGATACGATCCACACTCTAATTACTTATAAATGGGTAATGTGACCATTAACAAAGAAAAGCGCTAACGAGGAACAAATGATCTACACCCTCAAATTAAGATAATGTCACTGACCTCATGTGGTAGTAAATTAATAACCAATCAGCTATAAATTCGGAAGGGAGCACAAAAGACACAATTTAGAGCTAATGTGATCTGTAAGAGCTTATTAATGAGAATCACCAAACATGAATGTAAGTCAGGTTTAACAAAACAGGACCTGAGGAGGATGTCGGTCGCTTCCAGTGGGCAACTGTGCATACAGCTGGCCGTCATTCTTCAACAATACAGTTGTTTAACAGCTGGAATTAAAGTTGAAAATCTTCAGCTCAGCCCTGACTGTAAAAGATTGGCGTATGCTTAAAGAACAAAATCACAACTCTATTTGAATCACACGTTTTCGCTCTTATTGAAGCACTCAGCCATGCAGTCTGCCTTTATGTGACAGAGTCAGTCACTCAGAGGTGCACAATAGGGTACAAACGATTTAGCAACTCAATCACAAAGTGGGAGACCAAATGAAATGAGGTTGCTGAGGTGTGTGGTGCATAAAAGTGCCCAATGCTCTGCTGAGTCAATAACTGCGGAGTGTTAACATCAGCACAACAACTGTGTGCTGGGAGCTTCATCGCATACATGGACAGGCTGCTCCTGTGCATGTAATGTATCAGGGAATGTGTAGGTGGCCCAGTTTTCCCACATAGTATAGTGTCCCACAGAGATGATAAGACCAAGTGATGAGTCCAGATGATGATTAGATGATAAGACCACATGGGAATGAAATTGTTCAGCAAAAAAAACCTATCTAATAATACTAATCTACTCTGAACTAAACATCAAACGTCATGCCAAGGACTGAGAAAACAATAAACAAAAGGAACAAAATAAAGAGAAATATTTTAAAAAGATGTGCAGAAACTGCAGCATCTGGTGTTACAAACATACAAAGCCATAGAGGAGACAGGCCAGCTCTGCTGAGCTGTGGGTTAAATGTGTGTGAGAGTTCCTGGCTTAATATCGTCCCCAGTAAATTATTTTACCATCTGCAAGACTGGCTGAAGTTATGGATGAGCCTTTCATTCCTACTGGTGATTCTGTTGCTGTCCACAGAGAATTAGACTAAATAAGTCACAGCCGACAAATCAGGACACATGTGGATTTGTTTGACTGTCAGTAAACAAATACAGAGTCTGTTTGTAGCTACAGTGGGGCAAAAAAGTATTTAGTCAGCCACCGATTGTGCAAGTTCCCCCACTTAAAATGATGACAGAGGTCAGTAATTTGCACCAGAGGTACACTTCAACTGTGAGAGACAGAATGTGAAAAAAATAATCCATGAATCCACATGGTAGGATTTATAAAGAATTTATTCGTAATCAGGGTGGAAAATAAGTATTTGGTCAATAACAAAAATACAACTCAATACTTTGTAACATAACCTTTGTTGGCAATAACAGAGGTCAAACGTTTACTATAGGTCTTTACCAGGTTTGCACACACAGTAGCTGGTATTTTGGCCCATTCCTCCATGCAGATCTTCTCGAGAGCAGTGATGTTTTGGGGCTGTCGCCGAGCAACACGGACTTTCAACTCCCGCCACAGATTTTCTATGGGGTTGAGGTCTGGAGACTGGCTAGGCCACTCCAGGACTTTCAAATGCTTCTTACGGAGCCACTCCTTTGTTGCCCGGGCGGTGTGTTTTGGATCATTGTCATGTTGGAAGACCCAGCCTCGTTTCATCTTCAAAGTTCTCACTGATGGAAGGAGGTTTTGGCTCAAAATCTCACGATACATGGCCCCATTCATTCTGTCCTTAACACGGATCAGTCGTCCTGTCCCCTTGGCAGAAAAACAGCCCCATAGCATGATGTTTCCACCCCCATGCTTCACAGTAGGTATGGTGTTCTTGGGATGCAACTCAGTATTCTTCTTCCTCCAAACACGACGAGTTGAGTTTATACCAAAAAGTTCTACTTTGGTTTCATCTGACCACATGACATTCTCCCAATCCTCTGCTGTATCATCCATGTGCTCTCTGGCAAACTTCAGACGGGCCTGGACATGCACTGGCTTCAGCAGCAGAACACGTCTGGCACTGCGGGATTTGATTCCCTGCCGTTGTAGTGTGTTACTGATGGTGACCTTTGTTACTTTGGTCCCAGCTCTCTGCAGGTCATTCACCAGGTCCCCCCGTGTGGTTCTGGGATCTTTGCTCACCGTTCTCATGATAATTTTGACCCCACGGGATGAGATCTTGCGTGGAGCCCCAGATCGAGGGAGATTATCAGTGGTCTTGTATGTCTTCCATTTTCTGATGATTGCTCCCACAGTTGATTTTTTCACACCAAGCTGCTTGCCTATTGTAGATTCACTCTTCCCAGTCTGGTGCAGGTCTACAATACTTTTCCTGGTGTCCTTCGAAAGCTCTTTGGTCTTGGCCATGGCGGAGTTTGGAGTCTGACTGTTTGAGGCTGTGGACAGGTGTCTTTTATACAGATGATGAGTTCAAACAGGTGCCATTCATACAGGTAACGAGTGGGGGACAGAAAAGCTTCTTACAGAAGACGTTACAGGTCTGTGAGAGCCAGAGATTTTCCTTGTTTGAGGTGACCAAATACTTATTTTCCACCCTGATTTACGTATAAATTCTTTACAAATCCTACCATGTGAATTCATGGATTGTTTTTTCACATTCTGTCTCTCACAGTTGAAGTGTACCTCTGGTGCAAATTACTGACCTCTGTCATCATTTTAAGTGGGGGAACTTGCACAATCGGTGGCTGACTAAATACTTTTTTGCCCCACTGTACATATCTGTGGACAGCAGTTGAAGTGTACTCTGTTAGCCAAACTCAATGTTAGTGGTCTTGGGTCTTGAACCAAGAGTTTTTGAGATTTTACACGTTTACATCCTTCGGATGTTGAGTTTTTAGTTCTTACTCCCATGATCTGTTTGTATGTGAGGTTGTTTTCACCATTCTCTTCTACCTGTGCCTTATTTTTCAGCTTCACCTGGATCATCCTGTGGGTGTATACATAAGCACTGAGTCCCCATATGGTTCCTCCTGCCTGCTGTGTTTGGAGGGGATTTTGTGCTTCATGGTACAAACTTTGTGTTGGACCTTAAACTGTGGCCTAGGTAAATGTCTCATAGTTTCTTAATTCAGTTTGAAGTTTCCTGTGTTTTGCATTTAGATCCTAATCCTGCACTGGCAGTTAATCGGAGCCAAACAATGGACCCCGCAGACTTGAAAGCATGGTGGCACGTGGCTCTGACACACCCCAGAACAGGAGTCTTTGAGGAGCACAACAATGAGTTTGTGATTTGGCACCCAAATTCTCAGTCCAATCAAGCATCTGTGGAATGTCCTGGACAAACACGTCAGGACACGTCAATTATAAAGCATTCAATGACACTGACCAGAATGGACAGGGTTAGACAGGAGCAGTCTTGGGTAAGTTACTTTAAAATAGTAACTTAGTTACATTACTAGTTACTTCTCTCAAAAGTAACTCAGTTACTTCAAGTTACTCGTTACTTTCAAAGTAACTAGTTACTAGGGAAAGTAACTTTGATTTTACTCAGAATTCTCTTGTTAATGTGTTTCTTCCATAACTTTGCCAGTCTTCTAGCTTGCTTACTTGCCACAAGTGCACTGTGCCACCTACCAATAGAAAGGAAAAGATAATGTGCACATTTCCACGAGAGAAATCCCACGCCTGGACCGTCATTGACTGCTGCCATGATTCTAGCCTACGTCACAGCATCATGTGCGCCTTTTACATCCAACACAAAAACTGCAGTCGTGGTGCTTTCGATTGTACTCAGAACTTCTGCCTTCTGAATAGGAAGATGTAGGCAACACCAGACTGCATATGAGCTGCATACAGGGCTGGACTGGGACAGGAAAAACAGTTCACACAAAGTTCAGGGGGCCGGCCCGGAGGCTGACGGCCCAAGAGCCCAGAAAACAGTCCAGGGGGACGGGCAGGCGGCAGGCACCGGCGGCGATGGAGCAGACCAGGAGGCCGGCCGGGCGGGAGGCACCGGCGGCGACGTAGTTCAGGGGGCCGTCCATGACGGCGGTGTAGTTCAGGGGGCCGTCCATGATGGCAACGACGTACGGTCATCGGCCTGGAAAGCGGCCGAACAGGACGTGCAGGACAAGCAGGCCGGACAGGATGAGCAGGACCAGACGGCATGGGGACCTCAGGCGCAGACGAAGCTGAACACTCGGAGGCTGGACCAGGCGGAGCTGCAGAGGCTGAGGCTGGACCAGGCGGAGCTGCAGAGGCTGGACCAGACGAGGCGGAAGCAGATGCTGCGGGCGGCTTGGATGTTGAGGTTGCAGGCGGTGGAGCTGGTGGTGGCTGAATGGCCTCGCCAGAACCGTCAGCAGACACTGGGATGTGCTGGCTGGGTCCTCCCGGACCCCCAGCTGACGAGGCAAGAGGCTGAACGGGCCCCTCGGACCCTCCAGCGGAGACAGGAGGCCGAACGGGCCCCTCGGACCCTCCAGCGGAGACAGGAGGCTGAAGCGGTTCCTCGGACCCTCCAGCAGGAAGAGACGGCTGAAGCGGTTCTCCAGAACCCCCAGCGGGAACAGACGGCTGAAGCGGTGCAGGTGTTACAGCAGTGATACATGTTGCACACGTCTGCTGTTGCTCACAGTGGTCCAAGGGGCCTCTCAGGGAGTTTGTGTGTTTGCTCAGACACATGAAATATTAGAGGGAACATTGTTTGTAATTATGTGAAAGTGCATTTGTTTGTCTCACTAGTCTTGGTACAAACACTTCTCCCAGTGACATTTTGTGTCTTGGTCAAGTGCATCAGCACCTTTCTGTCAATGCATGCACGTAGTTTGAAACACGAGTAGGTGCATCCCAATATGTGGTGGTGGTGTTGAAAACCAGTCCTCAGGGACATGTTATAGAACACAAACTGGGTACATCTACTTATTTTTGAGAAAAACTTTATCAGTAAAACAAAATATCCCTGGATTTCCTAAAAGCTTCTGTGCTGTTTGTATGCCATTAAATATTTTAGTTAACAGAGGTGTGTTGGAGCACACGTTATAATTGTGATAATTTTTCACCAACATACTTATTTAAAATATAAAAATGGAAAATCTGCAAATATAACAGACAAAGCAAAAATCAAGCATGAGTGAATTCTACTCTTTATGTTACTGCAATGTCTCCTGCTGTTACATCCAATCTCTCAGAGAAAATTACAGGGTGCCTGATTTCTTTCCCAGATGGTGCACACATATTTGAGCCCACTTATGGCACTTGTGTGGGCCAAATGTGGCCTGAATACTACACCACACCTGACATGTGACCTATGTAATGTGGAACTCATCAGCCAAGAACATGAAAAATGGTCAATTCTGACCACATTTAAGCCACAAACTCAGTCATAGTTATTAAGATACTAATAAGAAAGGTTAATATAACTGCAGGACATATTCCCTGTTTCACTCAACAGACCTAATGTGACTAAGCAGAGCACATCTGCTCTCTAACTCTGTTACGGCAAGCTAAATGCTGCATTACCCAATGCAAATGCTAACCACAATCAAAACTATGTTTCCGTTGTTAACTGGTTAAGGACGTTAGGCATGATTTGACCAATGACAGATTAGCATAACAACAACAAGAAGTACTGTAAAAGTACACAGGAAGTAAGACTCCTCTGTAAGCAGGTCACCAAGTCACATGGTTTCCTACCTAGGGATGGGTATCGGTATCCGGTGCCATTATTACGGAAGAGGATTAGGGCCACTGGAAAAAAAATCTGAGAAAAAAGTCAGAATTCTGAGAGGTTTTTGGAAAAAGTTTGATAATTTTTCCATTGTTTAAGCACTGCTTCCAGCCAAGAGTGATACCATACAGTATATCCCCTATAGCTGCAGAAAAGGCTAACATTGTTATCTTTTTACCAAAAAAAAACAGCTGAAAATGAGAGGTTTTCGGACAAAGTGTGTGTTCTCCATTCTTTAAGCACTGGTTCGAGCACCGGCACCGTTTCAAAAGTATCGGTTTGGTTCTGGTATCGGATAAAACCTATCGCTATTCCTACCTGCAAATTCCACAGTGCCCTTTCCCAGTTATCCCACTAATAGGTTTTCTTAAGGACTTTAATCTGATTATTTTTAAATAATCCACATTGAGAGGTTGGGATGGTTTATTTAATCTAATTATCATTTTATATTTTGATCTGTATGCCTTACCTACACTGGTAGTTTCTACAAGTGCTTCCTTTAAAGATGAGAAAAGTTCCATTCAGGACCTGCACACTTTTCTTTGCTAGATGCTAAGTCACTGAATTTTACTGACAAACCACAATCTCTGATTTAATGCTGCTAGTCTTTTTCTGTGTGGATGTCCCTTCACAGTCTCAGCTTCAATCAACTAATGGATGCACATGTAAAGTAGTTTTTGTGTAAAAATAAATAATATGAAAATATAACGGAGTAGGGTGTGTACAGCCATCAGGACAAAGCTGTTAAAGGTGATTGATATGCACTAGAGTAGCCTGACATTTACCCAGTACCTTCACTACCACAGTTCCTGTTTGGCCTTTTACACCTGCAGTTATGTAAAGTGATACCAAGTAGAAAACATGCTTGGTCATGCCCAGCTTGATAACCTCACACTGTGCTAATGCCAGTACATCTCTGCTTAATCGGTATTATTGACAGTGATTATTTCATTCCCTTTCAGCGTTCGTGGACTGTAACACTGGGAGACGTGTGATGGGGCGCATCTGACTGCAATGGGGGAATGGTGGGAAGTCGGTTTTTTGTCAAGTAGTTTTAAACTTCTTTTATAAATGTTTTTGATAGTTTTAAGTGTTGATGGACAAGCAAATGACCAGGACGTCAAACAATAGTCCATATGAGAGATGATCATTGAGTAAAAATACATTTTTGCAACATTCATATTTAAATTATTACATATATGATTAAAATTTTGATTATTAAATTTAAGTACCTGGGACACTTTATTTATGTTGGGTCTAGAATGACCCCAAGATATTTAAATTCTGGAGCTAATTTAAGCTCTACTCCATCCAGGAATATGTTTGACTGCTTCAAGTTTCAGGGGCGTTTTGAAAAATACATACAGACAGTTTCTGAGGTGTTCAACATTAGGTATGAGTCCTCCAGCCAGCTATGCATTAATGCTAAAGCAGCTGTAAGATCTTTTGCCACCTGCTGGACACTATTTGCTTGCGTATATATAACTGCATCATCCGCATGCCTTTGAGCAAATATATTTGGACAGACTTCAGGTAAGTTATTGATAAAAAGAGAGAACAATAAGGGCCCAAGAACGGATCCTTGAGGAACCCCTGTATCGCAGTCTAAATATGGAGATTTAACCCCGTCGAACACCACACACTGTTTCCTGTGTGAGAGATATGAGGCAAACCACTGAAGAGCCTGACTGGAGATATTAAACTGAGTCAATCTGGACAACAATATCTGATGGTTTACAGAGTCGAAAGCCTTCTTCAGATCTAAAAATACAGCTCCAACACAAGGACTCTTGTCCAGCAGGCTCTTCGAGTTCTCCACTAATAGACACAGGGCAGTATCTGTGGAGTGATGTGCCTGAAAGCCAAACTGCAATGGATGTAATGAGGGCTGGGCGTTTTCTAGGTGAGCAGTGAGGAGTTTAACCTCCCACTTCTCAGCTATTTTAGATACGACCAGGAGTATGCTTATGGGGCGATAATTAGCCATGTCAGTCTTCACACCTGCTTTGAAAATTAGGGTAACTGCAGCATTTTCCAATCTGTTGGAACAATGGAGTGTTCGAAAGACATATTCAAAATATGAGTTGTTTGAAACCTTGTTTTAAACCTGTAATTAGTTTAGCAACTTCAGTGTCTGAAATATGAGTGATGGTGAACAAATTTTGACCAACATCATTCACATTATCAGAGCATACGACTGGGTCAAAACTCTGACTGATCTCCTTAACAGATGAGATAAAGAAAGTGTTTAAATTACTGGCAATAGATAGAGGCTAACAATAGAGTTATTTACATAAAGTTCAATTGTATTTTTACTTTTGTTTGAATGACGGCCTACTAATTTATTTAAGTGTTGCCAGATAATTTTACCATTACCTTTGGCTCTTTCAATTATATTTATAAAAAAATTGCTTTGGCCTGTCTCAAACTTCTTGTTGCTTTGTTCCGCATTGAAGTAAATCTCTGTCTATCCAGAGTTAGACTTGTTTTCAGGAACTGTTTTAGTAATTGAGCTCTTATTTTCATTAAATTCTTGCACTCTTTGTTTAACCAGGGCAGATTAGATGTTGTCTTTATTTTTTGTCGACCTCTAATGGAGTATGTTGATATAACATCCTTGACAATGTCAGTGAAGTGACTGCTGCAGAATTGTGGATCATCACTACACAATAAAGGCTCCCAGTTAACTGATGCTAATTCTTCTGCTACATTTTGTCGCGGACTTCTTGGTATGAATTCATAAAAGGATCTCCTATTAGATGAACTATGAAAGTGATTCTTTACCCATGATTTTAAGTTTTCTAGAAAATAATATAAAATTGTGGTCTGAAATACCAGTGATAAAATTATAAGATCTATTTTAGTTTTAGAGTGTCTAGTTATTCTTGTGGGTTGTTCAATGTGTTGAGTAAAGTTTTTCTCCATTATGTCCTTGAGTGTTTTTCTGTCCTTTTCACAGTCCCATTTACATTAAAATCTCCCATTACAATTATTTAATTAAACTTATTATTTGTATGATATTTAAGTAATATCTGTAGTTGTTCATAAAAAATATTCTTTGCAGAAGGAGGGCAGCCAAGATTGAAACCCAGGCAGCTGAGGTGGAGGCCCAGGCAGCCGAGATGGCGACCTGGGCAGCCGAGGTGGAGGCCCGGGCAGCCGAGGTGGAGGCCCAGGCAGCTGAGGTGGAGGCCCAGGCAGCCGAGATGGAGGACCAGGCAGTCGAAATGGGGGCCCAGGCAGCTGAGGTGTAGGCCCAGGCAGCCGAGATGGCGGCCCAGGCAGCCGAGATGGAGGCCCAGGCAGCCGAGATGGAGTTCCAGGCAGCTGAGGTGTAGGCCCAGGCAGCCAAGGCAAAAACCCAGGCAACTGAGGTGGAGGCCCAGGCAGCTGAGGTGGGAACCCAAACAGCAGAAGCGGAGGCCCGGACAACAGGGGCGTAAACACTATTAGTTGCAGATGTAGCCTTACTAACTGGGACGGTGGTTGGAGCACAGTTAGTTGAGGTGGAAAGCAATGCAGCGATAGCTGTGCCCATAGGCTAACTAGTCTAATTAGTTAGCCAGTCCAAATCACTGATGTTTGAATTAGGTCCAGGATTTAGTTCTATATCACTAGCCAAAAGTAGCATCAGAAAAAGTTTCAGAATCTCCAGGGACAATTGTGGTGCATTTAATTGTTCATGTTTACCTGGGGGTGGTCTGGCATGACCAAAATCCAAGAATCTTGTGAACAAAAGATGTTGACTCCATTTGGCTGGGAAAGTGGTATAGTTATCCAGCTTTCTTGGACATGTCGAATTCCACAGAAAATAAAAATGTATAAAAACAAAAAGACAAGTTGATGTCAAGGTCCAGGGGTTTTTAGATGTTTTTTTAGGTAGTTTTTTTGGCAAAAGCACAGGACCTACCAAGCTGTGTGTCTGCACCCTAGCAGCCATCTTGATTTTGCTGCACCAGAGTTGCATTTGGTTTTCCATTGTTTGTTCTGAAAGAAAGAGTTTTGGTCATTTTGGAGGTTTAAAGAAATAGACTGATACTATATGGACAATTGGAACACCTGGGTATCATATCCACACAAATTCAATTTTAATTAATTGAATTCAATAAATCTTTATTCATGGAGCACCAAATCACAACAGCAGCTGCCTGAAGGTGCTTCATATGTGTAAGTACAGACCCTACAACACACACAGAGAGAGCAAAACGAAGAAAATCCCAACAATCAAACAATCCCCTTTGAACAAGCACTTTGGCGACAGAGGGAAGGAAAAACTCCCTTTTAACAGAAAGAAACCTGCAGCAGAACCAGGCTCAGGGAGGGGCGGGGCCATCGGGAACAACTAGTTAGAGATCATATTAGCATTTATCTAGCAAAAAGTGTATTGTCAGTGGTTTCAACAAATGAATACACCTTGACTTCATCCTTAGCCATAAATCTAAACACTTCATTGTGCAGCCTATCCCAGCTCTTATACTGTTACCATCTGTTCTAATGGACATCAGAGTGTAACGCTCCTCTTTCCTAATGCCTGTGTTAACTAAAATCCTTGGGAAAATTATCATTTATGTTTTTTTCATTTTGTGACCCAAGTAACCACTTTTCAGATTCAATTCCCATCATTGTCAAAAAGGCAGATGAAGTAAACCATTGTTTTGGGTAGCTTCCGCTGTGATTGGCAGTTTGCTAGCATATGGCCATCAGTGTCACAACCATCCCACTCTTGTCACTTTCTGTGCTCTCTTCATCTTGTGTTGAATGCAGTTTGAATAATTTGAGATTTACAGATTTACAGAGTGGGGATTCATAATCGGGAATGAATAGCGATACCCTTATTTGTGATATATTTTCCACGTGACACTATACTGTCAGATTTGTGAGATCTGTGGTCAGAGTCCAATAATCTTTGCAGCACCATAGTTTAAATAGGAGCCATTCTGATTTTCCTGCATCTCAGTCATATCTGTATTACTCAGTGCTGGATTGCTAATATCAAACATGCCAACGTTTCAAATAATGAGTTGGTTTGTGCATACGGAATTCATGTGATCCGGACTACAGGGAGTGCAGAATTATTAGGCAAATGAGTATTTTGTCCACATCAACCTCTTCATGCATGTTGTCTTACTCCAAGCTGTATAGGCTCGAAAGCCTACTACCAATTAAGCATATTAGGTGATGTGCATCTCTGTAATGAGAAGGGGTGTGGTCTAATGACATCAACACCCTATATCAGGTGTGCATAATTATTAGGCAACGTCCTTTCCTTTGGCAAAATGGGTCAAAAGAAGGACTTGACAGGCTCAGAAAAGTCAAAAATAGTGAGATATCTTGCAGAGGGATGCAGCAGTCTCAAAATTGCAAAGCTTCTGAAGCGTGATCATCGAACAATCAAGCGTTTCATTCAAAATAGTCAACAGGGTCGCAAGAAGCATGCGGAAAAACCAAGGCGCCAAATAACTGCCCATGAACTGAGAAAAGTCAAGCGTGCAGCTGCCAAGATGCCACTTGCCACCAGTTTGGCCATATTTCAGAGCTGCAACATCACTGGAGTGCCCAAAAGCACAAGGTGTGCAATACTCAGAGACATGACCAAGGTAAGAAAGGCTGAAAGACGACCACCACTGAACAAGACACACAAGCTGAAACGTCAAGACTGGGCCAAGAAATATCTCAAGACTGGTTTTTCTAAGGTTTTATGGACTGATGAAATGAGAGTGAGTCTTGATGGGCCAGATGGATGGGCCCGTGGCTGGATTGGTAAAGGGCAGAGAGCTCCAGTCCGACTCAGACGTCATCAAGGTGGAGGTGGAGTACTGGTTTGGGCTGGTATCATCAAAGATGAGCTTGTGGGGCCTTTTCGGGTTGAGGATGGAGTCAAGCTCAACTCCCAGTCCTACTGCCAGTTTCTGGAAGACACCTTCAAGCAGTGGTACAGGAAGAAGTCTGCATCCTTCAAGAAAAACATGATTTTCATGCAGGACAATGCTCCATCACACGCGTCCAAGTACTCCACAGCGTGGCTGGCAAGAAAGGGTATAAAAGAAGAAAAACTAATGACATGGCCACCTTGTTCACCTGATCTGAACCCCATTGAGAACCTGTGGTCCATCATCAAATGTGAGATTTACAAGGAGGGAAAACAGTACACCTCTCTGAACAGTGTCTGGGAGGCTGTGGTTGCTGCTGCACGCAATGTTGATGGTGAACAGATCAAAACACTGACAGAATCCATGGATGGCAGGCTTTTGAGTGTCCTTGCAAAGAAAGGTGGCTATATTGGTCGCTGATTTGTTTTTGTTTTGTTTTTGAATGTCAGAAATGTATATTTGTGAATGTGGAGATGTTATATTGGTTTCACTGGTAAAAATAAATAATTGAAATGGGTATATATTTGTTTTTTGTTAAGTTGTCTAATAATTATGCACAGTAATAGTCACCTGCACACACAGATATCCCCCTAAAATAGCTAAAACTAAAAACAAACTAAAAACTACTTCCAAAAACATTCAGCTTTGATATTAATGAGTTTTTTGGGTTCATTGAGAACATGGTTGTTGTTCAATAATAAAATTATTCCTCAAAAATACAACTTGCCTAATAATTCTGCACTCCCTGTGTTGGCTCTGTATGATGTCAGAGAGAGCAGAGCTCTCCAGTCTTGGCTCATCCCAGGGAAACTACTCTGGCTGTGAGCACAATGGACCCACCCATTTACTGTTTGTGAGTGATGTTGACTTTAACCCTGAATAGTGGACACTACAGTGGACAGCTATTCAAAGGCTGCTTGCTTGTATTTGTGTCAGTGTTGATGGTGTACTTGCATGGACACTGATGTGTCACTCCACACCTGCCACCCACTGGTCATTTACTGTATGACGTGTTTCACTGTAATTATTGTTATTCAACCCTGTCATGCATGAATTATGACCTCAATCAGGATTTTATTCTTATGTATTTTTATTCATCTTTTCATGCCTAAAGATGAATTAAAAAAATCCTGATTGAGGTCATAATTCATGCATGACAGGGTTAAAGAGAAAGGCACTAAATCAGCTTGTTTCAGACAGAGGCTGAGCTGAAAGGCTTTAGCCATTGCTGGATTATAATCCATGAATAAAAATATGGAGCTGGAAATGCGCATAACAGGCTCTCTTTGATTAACACAGAAAATAGAAAATCTTATATTTACATTAACATTACTAGAAATACTATTGGACCCATCTAATTTTTGCTCCTATTTCATTAAAAAAAGAAAAAACATTTCCAACATGTACATTTGTCTGCATTTCATGCCCAGTGGCGTGTCTAGAAAATTTTTGTTGGGGGGGCCAGGTAGGGGCACAGATTTGGAGAAGGGTGGCAGATTTAATTGGCAGATAATGTTTAAAAAAAAAAAATTCTACCAACCCTTAACCATAATTCAATAATCCTATAAACCTAATAACCAAATGCACTTTTAACTCTTATTAGAATGAGATTTTAACCACTACGGTGCAAAGTTTTTAGATACTGCGTTGATAAAGTACAAGAGATACAATCAGTGCTTTGTCAGTGTTTACTCAGCATTCAAGGACAGCAATATTTGCATAGTATTTTTACTGACATATACTGCACATATGTTTTGGGCAAAAACATTTTTGAATATTAAAATACGAACATTTGTAGCAAACAATTGACAAATTAGCCAGTTCCAATGTAAAACTTTCTCTGCCTGTTAAAAAAAGAAGATAATCTTCTCACAAACTGGTGTTTGATTTTGAAACAGGAAAAAAGTGGAGAAACAACTGAAAAGACTAATATTTGAATAAAACCTGAAAGCAAGTAAATACTTTCTATGCTGCCTTATGGTAAACTTTGGTAATATTGATAAAGAACAACACTGGCTGATGATGAAATACATTCAGCTGGCATGGTGACACTGCCAGTATAACCTGCAGGGCTGGACTGGGACAGAAAATCGGGCATTTTGACTACAGACCGACCCACCAGGTATTAAAGCCATAAAGCCTTTGAATGAAAACAAACCCTGTTGTGACAGTGATGTACAGTCTTTTTGGTATATGTATGATTTCTGTCATGGTCCTGGGCCATGTGGGCCCAGTATTCTTAGTTTTTTGTATTCTCGTATTTCGTTCCTTATTTAGGCCATGTCTTCTGAGTTGCCCTGTTGTGTTGTTCCCTAAGTGTTTTTCCCTTCATGGCTCTCTCCCCCCTGTGTGCCCTCTATGTATTGATGAGCCCTCGTCTCCCTTTGTGGTTGTTTCATGTTTCCCCAGCCCGTTATGTCTGTGTTTTCCCCGTGCTCTCTCTCCTCCTGTCGGAACCTCTGTGCCTCTACATGTCATGTTCAGTTCACCCCGCCCTGTCTCGTTATGATTATCAGTGTTACCTGTGTTCCCCGTGTGTGCCCACTTTCCTCGTTTACCCTCTGTGTATTTCTGTCTGAGTCTCCCTCTGTTCGGCGTCGTGTTCTCCCTCATGTTGTGTGGATCTCCCTGTGTCTCTCTGCGTATGTTAGTTTACTTTTCCCAGTTTAGTTTTGTATTTCCTATGTTCTGCCATTCCAGCATTAAAGCTGTGATTTTGAGTTCATCCCCGTGTCTGTGAGTTTTGCGTTTGGGTCCTCCTCCTGCCTGCCACACAGCGATCCATGACAGAAGAACACGACCACAACATGGACCCAGCAGTTCACAACCCCTCCGCGGACCGACAGTACGACGCGACCATGCCGGACCCAGCGACACAAAGACTGGAGATTGTCCGGACAGTGGAGTCGCTATGCGACAAGTGGCTGCACTGTTCCAGTGAGGAGGAACGGGAGGAGTTCGCCCGCCAGGTAGGGGTGTGCGTGTCTGTGTTCCCCTGGTTATGGGAGACGCTGCACCCCCTCGTCAGCGACCTTCTCGTCTCCGCTCTCCGACTCCGTCCGCAGCAGCAGCGGCCCGGTGGGCGTGCACCTTCACCAGAGCCGTGCCATCGCGCCGTTGCCCCGCCGCCTCATGAGCCTGTGGCGGTCAGAGTCGGAACGGTGAGGCTCACCACGGACACACCATTGGCTCACACTTCATCAGCTTCCGCATCTTCGCCACCGCCTGCCTGCACGGAGATGCCCGAGGCTGTTGACTTCGGTGAGGAGGAGCGGCAGCAGGTGTTGCGGGCTTATCGGGAGGACGAGCTCCGGTGGAAGCCCTGGCTCATCTCTGAGCAGGACCTCTCACCTGCTGCACAGCCTACCAGCCGCTCGCCGTCTCCAATCCACTTAGACTTTACTTCGCCTGCCTCATTTCTGGCAAGGATGTGGGCGGACGACCGGGAGATCGCCGCTACATCACCCCCTGCATTGGTGCCATCAGCGCCCATCGCGCCAGCTACCAGAAGGGGGCGGCGCCGGCGCCGCCGTGGCACCGCATTAACTCCGGAAATCATGGAGCCCGGTCTCTGTGAGCAGCAGCAAGCAGCTTGCACCCACGTAGAGGAGGAGCTCCGGAGAAAGCCGTGGCCTACCCCCGATTGTCAGCACATCTTTCGGGGAACACGCCTGGCTCTCGGGGGCCCTCGGAGCCGCCAGGGTCTGCAGCCTCTCACAGTTCAGTTAGCTCCCTCGCAGCCGCCCTCAGTTCAGTTAGCTCCCTCGCAGCCGCCCTCAGTTCAGTTAGCTCCCTCGCAGCCACCCTCAGTTCAGTTAGCTCCCTCGCAGCCACCCTCAGTTCAGTTAGCTCCCTCGCAGCCACCCTCAGTTCAGTTAGCTCCCTCGCAGCCACCCTCAGTTCAGTTAGCTCCCTCGCCGCCTGTAGCGCAGGCCCCAGTAGCTCCAGTGCCGCCTGTAGCGCAGGCCCCAGTAGCTCCAGTACCTCCTGTAGCCCAGTCCCCGATAGCAGTACGGTCCGCTGGTCGGCTTAACATTCAGCCAGGGGTCTCAAAACTCTCTGGCTCCTGCTGGGAGCTCGGATGAGCTCATCCAGGACTCTGCGGCTCCCACGCCGCCATCTACCTCGTCAGCTGGAGGGTCCGAGGGGCCCGTTCAGCCTCCTGTCTCTGCTGGAGGGTCCGAGGGGCCCGTTCAGCCTCCTTCCTCGTCAGCTGGGGGTTCAGGAGAACCGCACCAGCCTCATGCCACGTCCGCTGGAGGGTCCGAGGGGCCCGTTCAGCCTCCTGTCTCCGCTGGAGGGTCCGAGGGGCCCGTTCAGCCTCCTGTCTCCGCTGGAGGGTCCGAGGGGCCCGTTCAGCCTCCTTCCTCGTCAGCTGGGGGTTCAGGAGAACCGCACCAGCCTCATGCCACGTCCGCTGGAGGGTCCGAGGGGCCCGTTCAGCCTCCTGTCTCCGCTGGAGGGTCCGAGGGGCCCGTTCAGCCTCCTGTCTCCGCTGGAGGGTCCGAGGGGCCCGTTCAGCCTCCTTCCTCGTCAGCTGGGGGTTCAGGAGAACCGCACCAGCCTCATGCCACGTCCGCTGGAGGGTCCGAGGGGCCCGTTCAGCCTCCTGTCTCCGCTGGAGGGTCCGAGGGGCCCGTTCAGCCTCCTTCCTCGTCAGCTGGGGGTTCAGGAGAACCGCACCAGCCTCATGCCACGTCCGCTGGAGGGTCCGAGGGGCCCGTTCAGCCTCCTGTCTCCGCTGGAGGGTCCGAGGGGCCCGTCCAGCCTCCTGTCTCCGCTGGAGGGTCCGAGGGGCCCGTTCAGCACCATGCCACATCAGCTGGAGGGCCCGAGGAGCCCATCCAGCCACCTTCTACTACACCTGGTCCAGCCTGTGCTTCGTCGGCTGCAGCCTCAGAGCCTTCGTCGGCTGCAGCAGCCTCAGAGCCTTCGTCGCCTGGTCCAGCCTCAGAGCCTTCGTCGCCTGGTCCAGCCTCAGAGCCTTCGTCGCCTGGTCCTGTGCCCACCGGGCCATGGCCAGCACGCCTGACACTGGAGAGCCGCCGCTGCCTTCCGCGCGGCCGGCCCCCTGAACTGCTCCGTCGTCTCCTCCGCCGCTGCCTTCCGCGCGGCCGGCCTCCGGACCAGCTCTGCCACCTGTGCCACCCGCCTGGTCGGCCCCCCGACCGTGTGACCCGGGAACTCTTGTTCCTGTGGGCTCTGGGTCGGCCCCCTGAACTTTATTTTGACTATGGTCGTGTGCTCCCGTGTTTTCTGTTGTTTATTTTGTTTCCCGTTGCCTGCACAGCAAAACAGAGTGAAATCTTTAACTTGCTCTCCTGCTCCATGAAATATGGATTACCAGACAGCTGCTATTGCATTCATATGGCAGATTAACACTATTGCATTTTCAAGCTTGGAGCGTTTGACGTTGTGGAGCTGTGGTCTTTGTGAACAAGGATCCACTGTGAACTTTTATTTCTGCTCTGCTTACAATCATCATTTCGATCTACCAGTTGGCTTATTTTCTCTTTGACTGATGCATTAATGAAAAAGACAATCAGACAAGAAGTTGTGACTATCATCTATCTTTCCATCTCAATATTCCTATTTGCACAATGATCCCGATCAAGTGTGTCCTCATTTAACAGAGGCTTTAGGGTGTAACAGGTCATTGGCTGATTCTTGTTAAATTAATGTTGCTACTGATGTTTTGGGCAATTTGGCATAATTTCAGAAATCTCAAGCTAGATTGGCTCCTTCCTTACAGTCATGATTATGTTGTTGCATAGTCTGCTTCTCTGACATGTGCCTTTTCAGCTCTTCCTCATCAAAATAGGAAGCTCAAAAAACAAGATCAATCCCAAGATTCTTCCTCTGTAAGATGCGTTTTCACATTTCTCGAGTAATGAAATTACAACGCAGTCATAATCCCATCAGTCACAGGACACATTTCATTCATTTTTTAAAATAGTACAGCTAGAATATTCAAATTCAAATTTTAGTTGTCACACACACAACCATACACAGTATGACATGAGGTGAAATGCTTTTAGCCTGACCTTTAAATGGCAGCAGGTTTACAGTAAGATATACAAATTTACAGGTTACTACAAAAGTTACAGCTTTAACTTAGAAATTTACAGTAAAAATGTGCAAATGACAGATTATTAGTCAAAAGAAATTATAAATTACAGGAAGTGTGCAAGAAGAAAAACCAGAGTGTGTGTGGTGATGTGATGTGTGTGAGAGTCCAGTCCTACACCTGGTTCAA
This sequence comes from Copadichromis virginalis, assembly GCF_057382275.1. Taxonomy (NCBI): domain Eukaryota; kingdom Metazoa; phylum Chordata; class Actinopteri; order Cichliformes; family Cichlidae; genus Copadichromis; species Copadichromis virginalis. Next base: position 18,404,161 of record NC_140619.1, read on the forward strand.
GGCCGAATAGCCTGGGGGAAGAAGCTCCTCCTCATTCTCTCTGTTTTGGCCTTAAGGGAGTGGAAGCGCTTCCCAGACCTCAACAGTGAGAAGAGTCCATTGTTGGGATGGGAGAGGTCCATCATAATCTTCCTAGCTTTGGACTTGCACCGCTTGGTGTAGATGGACAGCAGGTCAGGAAGCTCTGATTGAATGATGCGTTCGGCTGAACGCACCACTCTTTGCAGATCTCGTCTGTTCTGCTTGGAGCTGTTCCCAAACCAGGTGCAGATGTTTCCATCAGGAGACTCTCGATGGTGCAGGAGTAAAAGTTCTTGAGCACCTTCAGTGGCAGATGGAAGTCTCTGAGTCTTCTGAGGAAGAAGAGACTCTGTGTTAACGTGACAGGACCATGACAGGTCCTGAGTGATGTGGACACCCAGGTATTGGAAACTGTCCACTCTCTGCCACTGATGATGAGGGGTTTGTAATTCCTCGCCTGCTTTGTAGTGAAGTCCACAATCAGCTCCTTAGTCTTGCTGATGTTTAGGAGGAGGTTATTCTCCTGGCACCAGGTCTCCAGGTTCCTAATCTCCTCCAGGTAGGCCATCTCGATGTTGTCAGAGATCAGGCCCACAACAGCAGTGTTGTCAGCAAACTTGACAATGGAGGTGGTGTCTGATGTGGCTACACAGTCATAAGTGTACAGTAAGTACAGCAGGGGGCTTAAAACACAGCCCTGAGGTGCTTCAATACTGAGTGAGATGGAAGGGGAGACTTGTTTTCCCACCCTCACTGATTGGGGTCTGTCTGTGAGGAAGTTGACATTCCACTGACACAGTGATGAGCTGAGTCCTAGATCTGTCAACTTGGTGAAAAGCTTAGAGGGAATTATTGTGTTGAATGCTGAACTGTAGTCCACGAACAGCATCCTAACATAATTCCCTCTGCCAGTGTCCAGGTGACTCAGGGATGTATGGAGCAGGTGAGATATGGCATCGTCTGTGGAACGATTAGTCCGGTAAGCAAACTGGTGGCAGGAAGTGAAGAAGTGATGTGATCTCTCATCAGTCTTTCAAAACACTGTCAGTGCTACTGGATGGTAGTCATTGTGGCAAGCGGGCTGTTGTTTCTTTGGAACAGGGACAATGATGGACTGTTTGAAGCACGTGGGAACCACAGCTTGGGCCAGGGAGAGGTTGAAGATCTCTGTGAACACCGGTGCTAGCTGGTCAGTGCAGGCTCTCAGGACCCGGCCAGGGATTACATCTGGTCCTGTTGCCTTCCTGTGTTCACCCTCCTGAAGGTGTTCCTCACGGCATGCTCTGTGATGATAAAGGTGTTGTCTTCACTGGTGCACTCCGTGTGCGTGCAGCCATTTGTTGTTTTAATTGCTGCCATGTCGAAGCGAGCATAAAACGTTTTCAGCTCATCAGCCAGTGAAGCGTCGGCATTCATCATAGGAGAAGCTGGTTTTTATAGTTCGTTATTGTCCGCAGTCCTTTCCACAGATTCCTAGAGTCGCATTGTTGTAGTTTCCCCCCGTAGCTCCTCTTTGCCTTTCTGACCACTCTGCGCATGTTGTATGACGCAGCCTTGTATAGGTCCATGTTGCCGGAGATGAGCCCTTCATTGTAGGCAGCGGTGCGTGGTCTCAGAGTGTCGCAGATGTTTTTATCTACCCACGGCTTCTGGTTGGGAAACATTTGGATGATAGTTCTTTCTGCTGTGTCATCCGCTAGTTTCCCGATAAATCCCACAACCTCTTCCGTAAACATCTCTTTAAGTTTTAAACATCTTTAGAACTTAAAGAGATCAATATGCATCCTATAATGATGTCCAGTAGGTGTAATGTAGCTGCACCAGGGAAGAAGCTCCTCCACAGCTACAGCCACACAGATGTTTCTATTAAATTAAAAGCCACCTTTATACTGTAAGGTAAAGACTAACTAAACCCAGTGCTCAGACGATCCCTTGTGAGCAACCACTTGGCGACAGTGGGAAAGAAGACCAGGCTTCTAGCTGGAAGATATGCAAATCCTGCACACAGCCTCTTGTTTTCCAACAGTCCTTTGTCCTGTTCCTGCAGCGTGCAGAGTGTTTGGACAGTTAAAGAGCAAGCTCCAGATGACCCAATATTTGCTAAGGATTGGAGTGAGAGTAATTTGATTTACACCTGTAAGCGCTCAAGTGTTCAAGTGCAAAGTAAATAAAAACAAACCAACAATTAGAGGAGGTATTTTCAGACGGTATTCAACGATGACTTGGAGCTCACAGACCTAATAACATGGTTTCAGTTACCACAGTGATTTTTTTTTCTGTGGATACAATTTGCATTCACTTTTGTTATTTTTGCACCCCATCTTTGCACATTCTCATTTCACATAAATATTAAAACACAGAACACAGCACACTTTCAATAAAATGAATTTGCTTTCTTCAGGGCCAAACCCAGATGTTAATTCTAATCAAGTTTCAGACCACCTCACTGTGTAAGTCTGATTACCAGATTCTAACGTGGTGTAGATTCTCTTCCTCCCTCTATACTACCCACCCTTTCTTTCTTTCTTTTCCATTTGCTGGCTTGCACAACAGAACACCCAAATCAATATGGCAGAGGCGATTAATGCGCTGGCAGTGGCAATGTACTTATAAAGAGCTTTCATGGCCCAGTGAAGGATGAAATCACCCTCGGAGTCCCAAGATCTTAAAAACCTGAGGTGCACTGGGCAAAGACAGACAGAGAGAAGGAGAAAGGGAGGAGGGAGAAAGAATTAGTGCATTCCAGTGCAGAGTTTACTGGATCTCTTTCAGTGGGTGAAAGTGTAGAAGGAAAGAGAAATGTGAGATTTCTGAGGGGTGCATTGGTCCTTCTCCAATAACCAAATAAAAGAGCCATGGGTCCACTTTTGACAGGGGAATGAGAGGAGTGGAGCCACGCCATTCTCTATCAGTGCATGCTGCTGCAGAGAGAATGACGTGCGATTAGTGCTTTTAGTGCTACTGTAATTTCCCTATTTAACGCCCCACTGCTACTGCAAAGGATCTCTGGGAATGAAGAGAACCATTCACCTTGTTAACAGTCACAAGTGATTTTCTGCTTAAATGTTGCCTATTGACCCTTGAATGAACACAGGTGGACATAATAATTTGTTAAATATGAAATCGAGAAATGTTCCATATAATGCTAAAACCAAATATTGGTCAAACTCCAAAGCAGGTACCGTTCCCTAAAATATTAGTGGCAAAGATTGTGGGATAGGCTCGAAACTAGGAGGTAAAATAAAGCCTGAAAGAGCCTGCACCAGTGTGTTTATGGTGTTGTCTTTGAAGTCACACACCATTTAGATTTCCTTTATGTATCTAATTACTAATTGTTTAAAATAAAGGCAACTCTTCAGTGCATAGTTAAAAGCACCATTTGACTTGACTGTGTACAGAATAGCTGCACTAAATGCATTTTTGCTGACGAGCAGTAAGTTTGGCGGTCACTGATGTTCGATGAGGTCGTCTTTGCTTTCGGATGCAGCTGACGCCTTTGGTTTCATCTGTTTTCGCTCGTTGTGGTTAATGACGGTTTCTGCAGCAGTTTTTTTTTTTTGACTGCTGGTCAACAGAATTCATGAGCCGGAAAACAGGAAAATACAAGAAGTACAAAGTGACTTGAAGGGCCATACAAACCATCTACAATACTTTAATAATTCCAAAGATACAATTATATATAGCCTTCATCCTCCCTGTTACCTCATCTTACCCTCTTGTATGTTAAGCACTGTGGTACACCACTGGTTTTTAAATGTGCTATAGAAATAAAGTTTGTTGTTGTTGTTGTACATTACATCATCACACAGACACACATACATGTAATAAAACATCTGTTTTGCTTTTATTGAATTCCTTGAGATATTTTATGCTATTGAGCCAGTTTACTACACGAGTTTCCGCTTTTTACATCCGGTTACTTTTGTCATTTTACATAATTGTTACATTTTGTTATTATATATTTAGAATTTTCTCCCTTTTTTGTAATTGTTTCACTCTTTTATTTTTACTCTTTAGAAGTAAAAGTAATGCAAACATGTAACAACATTTATTGGAAATGTTTCAGGGTGAAATAAATTCCAAAAATGTTTGTATTCATTTCTCAATGAGGTCACGCTGGACAACAAATTACCTAAAACCATGGTTACCTCTGATTTGTTTGTTTGAACTTTAATGAAATACGAGATAATATAAAAAGTTCAATGATAAGTAGCTGCTCGATTAACTGAATACTTTAATTAGCAATTTAATCCAATTTAAGCAATACTTTAATTTCCATGTTTTTCAATGGGTAATATTTTATTCTCAAAGTGGTATAAGACACGTGTAGTGTTTCAATTCAACATATCTCCTCGTGTTAAAAAAGGTATTCAAGGACTTGCAGTCTCAAAACTTGGAGCATCAATAAAAAGCAGGGAAATATAAGCAAGGTACAACATCCAGACAACTAAGCTACTGAATTTATGGAATTAATGTGCATAATGTGCAAGAAATGAACATTATACTGACTTTTTATTTGCAAAGAGAAATGAGAAAGAACTGCCTTTTTTTTAAAGTAATAGCATAAGTATAATAGTTATACTTTTTTAAGTGCAACTAATATTTTGCATATCTTGAATTAAAACCTGCATTTGGAACTGACAGTTAAAATAATTATATGTAGTGACAGATATATAATCAAATTCTTCATTATGGTCTTATTCTTTTTCTTAGTAATTCCAAAACGTTATATGAGCTTCCTTTCTCTGAAGATTAAGTTTTAGAAATTTAGAATTTGTTTTGAAGCACTGACTGTCTAAGTCAGTCACTGTATCCCTCAAAAAAATGTGTTTCACCATCAGGTTGTTACTCGTGGTACAAACTGAATGCAGCGTCTGATTTTTGCAACTTTAACCTGTGAACACACATGCAGGTTTCCTCTTCATTGGGCATCACTTCTTCCTCATCTATGTGTCGGGATGAAATGCAGAGGTCATCCTGCCTGCTCTCCACACTGAATGAACAACTGAAGGAGAGAGATAGAGAAGAAGAGATGCATGAGATAGAAGAGGTACATGAGTGTGGGCTGAGACTGCAGACCAGTTTGTGGCACTGAATAAATGCATGCTTGCATACACATATCATTTTATTTTACAGAAAACAACAGAAACAATATTCATGTCCATAAAACATAGTTTTATGGACATGAATATTGTGGGTTTAAAAAGCTTAACACACTGACAGGTGTGAAATGTGTGTGTGTGTGTGTGTGTTCATGTTTAAAATTAATAACCTGCCCACTTTACCTTCAATCAATCCCGTCTCTCCAACTTCCTCTTTTATCTCCCTAATGACCTTCTTCTCCCTCTTGGGAGAGTCCCGGGATCTGCCAGAGGACAGCTACAAAAATGATCTTAGGTAGAGCAGAAAATTCTCCGGTTGCCTTTTACTTCATAGTCAGGAGAAGTTTTTGATGCTATCTGTCAGATGACCTTGTAAGGTCCAAGACGAATCCACAGGCAGATTTTAAGGCAGATTTTAATGACCTCTTACGAACCTGTTCGGCATCATTACAATATGCTAAGACAAACACTGTTTAAAGCCATATACATCCAACCACCACTCCAGAACAGTGGGAAGGAAAAACTTGCTTTTAAAAGGAAGAACTCTCCGGCATAATCGGTGAATGGTTTGGTTCAGGGTCACATGATCCAGCTCTAACTATATCCTTTGTCAAAAAGGAAAGTTTTGAATTTAAAGTAGATAGAGTATCTATCACCCAAATCCACACTGGGAACTGGTTTCATGAAGAGTGGCCAGGAATCTAAAGGCTCTGCCTCCCACTCTACTTTTAAAAACTCAAAGAGCCACAAGTAAGCCTGCAGTCTGACAGTGAGGAGCTGCACTGGAACAACGTGGCTCTATGAGGTCCTTAAGATATGATGGATTGCAAATTCAACTTTAACTTCAGTTCAGGTAGCTAGAGAGGAGAGGCTAACATGGGAGAAATATGGTCTGTTTCTAGTCTTTGCAGGATGATCAGTTGGCTGTTTTGCAACTTTTTTGGAAAGAATAAATAAAGAATTAAAGCTGTGGCTACAATGTAGCTGCCATCACCGATGTGTGAAAGTGTATGTGAATGGGTGGATGAATGGATGTGTAAAGCGCTTTGGGGTCCTTAGGGACTAAGTAAAGCGATATACAAATACAGGCCATTTACCATTTACCTTCCACATCCTGTGGTAAAAGCTAATTAATAAAGATAAATTGATCATATTTAAGATTGAAGCATTAAACCATGGTATGTCTTTCCCAAACGTGGTTACCTTAAGTAAGCTTTACTCAGTTTTTTCGAGGCAACAAGTTTACATAATTTTTATAATTCTGAGAACAAATGAAATTTTCGAGTGTAGGAAGCGGGTCTGAAAGATGCGATGATGGTTTGGGTTAACCAGAGACTCAAAGACTTAACAAATATCAACAGTTCTAAGAGTTGCTGTACATAATGATATGTCTGTTGGATTGCGGTGAATATTTTTGGGTTAATGTGGTTGGAGCCTACCCCTGTTGTCCATCATAGTACATTTAGATGTTAATGAGAAAAGTTCAGACAACAGAGAGTTTCCAAGGATAGTGTTAAGCCTTCAGCTTCTGTGGCAAAAGTCAGGACAGGACACTGAGTGGGATTAAAGTGGTGGGTGGGCTCATTTACATTTGAGAACAGCCAGCTGAGTCTAATAATAAATTAAATGATGTGCTAACCCAACACAGGCTGCGGACAGCAGGGTCACTTGTGGAACCTTCAGCTACTGGGTGTCTCTCCTGCAGAGTCCCAGTTTGGATTCAGGAGACAGCTAGTTTGTTTTCTAAAAACCTATAAAAAGGCGATCCTTATATATTCATTTGATAAGCTGGAAGTCTCTGTAAATAAAAGGGTTCTTCCTTCGAACTACAACAACTGTTTGCTCATAGAGTATCTGAGTGCTCTGGCTTCTCTTTGTAATAGTGTGGAGTCTTTACAATACAACATGAAATACCCTGAGGTGACTGACAGTGATAGCCCTCCACCTGTGACCCTGAATTGGATAAGCAGAAGAGAATGGAAGGATAGATGGATGGATGGAGGATGGATGGATGGATGGATGGATAGATGGAGGATGGATGGATGGATGATGGATGGATGGGGATTGTTACTGTGAATTGGCACTATTTAAATCGAACTGAATCCAGTTGCTGAATGATATAAATCATTCATGAATTCTTTCGCAGTCCTATACCAGGGTTATGAAAAACACGTTGTTTTATTCAAAGATCCTGACAGTCCACTGACTTTGCTAATCCCAGTCACCACTGGGATTAGTTATCTACACTGTGGAGTGAAGTTCACTGTACTTTCTCATAGGTGCTTGTTGAGTGGGTGAATAGGCCCACAACTTTCTGATGTCACATAATGATGTGGTAAAAAAAGGACTGATGCTAATGTGGCATGAGCCAAAATAAAAGATATGATTTGGACTTTTTTATCAAACACAAAGCAGCACTGAGCTGTATGGACGCCTTTGATAACAGTGCAACCCTGTGGTTTCCATGTCATTGTCAAGATATTATTACTTTTGTATTTTAGGTTCTATTTAGTAGAGTCTCATACATAGAGTAAGAGAATGATTTCTCTTTTATATTTGTTATATATTGCTTCAGGAAGTTTTTCCAGCAACATCTGAGATATTGCTTAAGATGGATTAAGATGGATTAGAAAGATAGACGGCGAGATCAGCGCTCAATCACAGATATCACTGTTGTGGGAAAAGAAACGCTCTGCCTCCTACTCTGTGCTTCCTTCTAAAATTGACAAGTCTTCATAAATTTTAATGATTTGCCACATTATTATGATGATTTACCACAGTGATATGTAAAGACATGCTCCATGGGTGTATTTGACTGATGCTGGCTCTGACTTTCCTGCAAATCCTTGGCTGAAATCATATTCAAAGTATAGCTGGTGCTAGCAGGCTTTAAAAGGCTGCAGTGTGCATTTCCCAACCCGGACTCTACTGTGGCATTGTGGGTGACATTGAAAGGCCATAGAACTTCCTGAACTGCCTGAGCAGCACTTATGTAAAGGCAGTAAAATAAGGCATCCAAAGCATTGGTGTCTGAAACTGTGAACGGGCAGTTGATCAACAGATAAGAATGATCTGTTGATCAGAAACACAGAAAGGAATAATGTTTACTGTGTTCTCATTCATGTAGGAATATTGTGTTGATGCATGACAACACAACTGCAAATTGAACAGTTTCATAAAAATTCCAGTCCTCAAACTCTTGATTGATTAATATTAGTTTAATCTGTTTGTGACACATGTTTGTTGTCATGTTTAACACACAGAGCCCTTCCCAAACAGGCAAAGTAGGAAACACAGACAGGGGAACAGCAAACTAACAAGCAGTAAAGAAATCCCCCAACTGACACCTTTGCTTTAGAAACAGCAGCTAACTAATAAACACCAGCATTGCTCTGTGAGCACTGTCTGTCATCATCAGCACAGAAACATTTGCTGATTCGTAACACACAGATCTCATTGAACATACATTTTTGTAACTCATTAGTTTATGGGTCACACAAAAACAGTCAACACTGGAGTATTAGTGACTGGGAAATTTGCAGATAAAGAAACTGCTGTCAAACTGGACTGTAAGGAACTAGAATGGTCACTAATTACATTAATATTGCTAAGCTGTTCCTAACACTCCATCACAATAATGAGGTGATTAACCTTCTAAGTGCTAAATTGGTGACTTGCTCTGATCCTAACTCTGCAGGAAGATAATAATCAGCTCAGACGAGAGGTTCAGACTCTGCTTGGTGCGCTCTCTCTCCGGTCCTCAGCCCTCCAGACGTCACCAGTTCCCCAACCTTCTGCATTAGGCCCCAGTACCCAGGACCAGAGGCGGTCCTTGTGGACTGATTCCATGCCTCAGTCTCCTCATCCTGACCATGCCTCCAGGCACTACCCACACACTGTACGTTCCTTTCACATACCAGAGGATGACATACAGGATTTACCTTGGCCAGAGGCATCACTTCCACTTGATCCTCAGAGTGCTGAGCCATTCCCTGTTCCACCACCTCCAGCATCAGAAATTCCTGCTAGTGCAGCAGCCTCAGGTCCTTTCAGATGTACGTCACCTTATCAGTACAGTCAACTTCCTGTGACTGAACAGGTCAGGAAAATTAACGTGAAGGACGAGTATGGCCCTGAAGCATTTGTGAAGAGACAGGTCACCCCTGAATATGCAGAGCCATACACCTTTCAGCGCCAACAACCAGAAAGCCTCCGGGAGATGACTGGGGACCCGCCTCGCTGGGCGCCAACTGATTCCAAAGCCTGGAGGAAATATGGTCAGCACGAACCTCTACCAAGTACAGAGACTGTGTACCGGGGACCAACACCACACATTCCATACTTCACGTCTGATGACCCCAGCCAGTTCGCTCGTTTGCGAATGGCCCTTGTGTAGCACTTACGTGGAGTTACATAAAGTAAACCTTCCGGTTTCGCTCTGCCCTTGACAACAACAAGTGCAAATACATAATTTGTGAAAAATATCAGTTTAGATGGTATTTTTTTAACTCGTTAGAGGTTAATTTCTCCAGCTTACCGATAACAAAAGTTTTAGTCCGTCTGCTCTGTTCGGCTGTAGAAGCAAGAGACTGAAAACTTGGGAGCTGGTACTAAGGAGGGACAAGAGCTGCCTAGAGCTTCACCGATTGGCTGACATGCGAGGAGTGGAGTAAAACAGTAGGCTCTCATCAGAGCTCATCAACCCTCTGAGAAAACTTAACCCTTGTTTGACCAGAGCATATCATATATAATCTGCGTCCCTTCTATGTTTAAATAAATATTTTGATCTCATTTCACTTTCATTAACAGGGACAGTAAGAACAGAACAATGAACATTAAATGTTTTAATTTGTCTTCTCTTTTTGTTTGAGATGATTTTAGGAACTGGGTTACACCCTCCCCTCTTGAATTCATGCAAGTCCCTTTGCATGTCCACTGTGAACTGCATTATCTAAGAACAATAATTCAGCTTTGGCATTTAAAGAGTCAATGAAAGCTGTGGTTAAACCCTGAAATAGTGATTTGACCACAGTGACAAGGGGATTTCCCAATTCAGCATAGTCTAGCCTTTTTGGTGGCTGGCGACTTCTTTCTGATCTTCGGACAGGAATTTCCTTTGCTTGTTTGTTCATCTCTCTCTTTGTTTACTGTTTCCCTGTCAAATATCAAGTCCTCTCCTTCCTCATCACTCCCTAACATGTCCGAAAGAAGTAGGATTTGTTCATCCCTCATGTCAGGGCGATCCGTAGAAGGTAAGTCTCTATCCTTTTCAGGTTTGTCATTTCCGGTTAAGTCTCTTTCCTTTTCAGGTTCGTCATTTCCGGGTAAGTCTCTTTCCGTTTCAGATTCGTCATTTCCCGGTAAGTCTCTTTCCGTTTCAGATTCGTCATTTCCAGGTAAGTCTTCCTCATACGAGGCTTCTCCATAACTCGCGATCTGATTGTCATAAGGTTGGTTATGGTCAGCATGACTGGCTGGAACAACATCGGAGATGGTGTCTGCACAAGCTGGAGTATTACCAGCCAACTTGTCTTGATCTGCAGTCACATCATCTTGACCAAGACTTGATTTATGAGTCAGCAGAACATCTCGCTTGACAATGTATGCCGAGTCATTTGGCACTGATCTATCTGCAAACCAGTGGACTGAAACAATATCATCCTCGTTCGAGGGGTGATCTGCTCTTTCATTGTCTTTGTGAGTGGTCTGTCGCGTTCTGGGCCTTTTCTTTGGTTCTGGTTGTTCAGGTTTCACTTCCTTGGCTGCAGAGAGGAACCCACGAGGGAGTAAGAGGTCTCTGTGTAGGGTGCGTATGGGACCATCTCCGCCCTCTGGTTTAACAGTGTAGACGGGGAGGTCTCCAGCTCGTTTCACCACCACATAGACGGTCTGCTCCCATTTATCGGCGAGTTTGTGTTTTCCTCGAATGCGTATGTTCCTGACCAGCACTCGGTCCCCGATTTCCAAGGTAGATGTGGTCACATGTTTGTCAAATCTGGTTTTGTTCCTTTCGGCTACCTTTGCAGCACTCCGTGTAGCTATTCTATAGCTCTCCTCAAGATGGGATTTGAGGTCCTTAACATATCGGGAGTGTGACTTGTTTTGTTGTTCTCTCACAGGTAAACCGAAAGCCAAATCGACAGGCAACCGTGGCTGGCGCCCAAACATCAGCTCATACGGTGTGAATCCAGTTACCTCATTCTTGGTACAGTTGTACGCATGAACTAAAGGCTTTACAAAACCCTTTCAATGTGACTTGTCTTTGTTCTCCAGAGTTCCAAGCATACTTAAGAGTGTTCTGTTAAAACGCTCCACTGGGTTGCCCCTGGGGTGGTACGGCGTAATCCGAATCTTCTGTATGCCTGCTACTTCACACAGCCCCTTGATCAACTGAGACTCAAAATCAGGCCCTTGATCGCTGTGTAATTTTTCAGGAATGCCATAGTGTACTATGAAATAATCCCACAAACACTTTGCGACAGTCTGAGCTTTTTGGTTCGATGTTGGGATAGCGACTGCATATTTAGTAAAATGATCTGTGATGACAAGAACATCTTTCACATTACTGCTGTCTGGTTCAATGGATAGGAAATCCATGCAGACTAACTCGAGGGGTCTTGTCGTCATGATATTCACCAAAGGTGCAGCCTTCTCAGGTAACGTTTTCCTGCGTACACACCTGTGGCAGGTCTTTATCTTTTTCTCCACATCTGTGGACATTCTTAGCCAGTAGAACCTGGCTCTGACCAGATCGAGTGTGCGCTCTATTCCCATATGACCCATATTGTCATGTAGGCTTGTCAACACAGACTCTCGCAGGTCTTCAGGTAAGACCAACTGGTAATGTTTATTACCGCCTTCTCTTCGTGTTCTGTAGAGAATGTCATTGCACAGCTCGAACCTGTTCAACTCTCTCAGCAACAGGACTACGTCTGGAAGTTCTTTCCTCAATGTGGGAGGGGGTTTCTCCCCACTCTCCATCTGGGTGATAATATGTCTGATGCACCGATCAGATCTCTGGCTGTCTCTGAGATCTGCCTGTGAGAGTTTGGGAATGATGTCTAGGCCTCCCAACGTCTCTTCGTGCTCAAAGCTGTCAGGTACAGCATCTTCAGAAATGGCAAGACTTTCGACAAAGGTTATACCTGCATCATCACCCAAAGCTTCAGAGGTGGTTGAATGATAAACAAACCGTCTCTCACAGATAGCATGAACAACGTCCTGATCGACTGAGTCAATATTGTCTGGATCTGACAGATGTTGTTTTGCGAACTGGCATATCCGGTCTCTCTCTTTTTGAGATGTAAGGTCATCAGGTAGCCTGCCATGAGGACGACGCGAGAGTCCATCGGCATCTCCATTTTGTTTTCCAGAACGATACTGGAGTCTGAAATTGAAGGTAGAGAGGGCCGCCAACCACCTGTAACTGGTTGCATCGAGTTTTGCTGAGGTGAGGATGTAGGTCAGAGGGTTTGAGTCTGTGACAACGGTGAACTGATTGCCATAGAGGTAGTCACTCAGCTTCTCTGTTACAGCCCACTTTAAAGCCAAAAACTCGAGCTTATGTGCTGGATAGCGGGACTCACTACTTGACAAACCTCTACTAGCGTAGGCGATAACCCGCAGCTGTCCCTCCTGCTCCTGGTATAAGGCTGCGCCAAGGCCCGTAGTGCTCGCATCCGTATGAAGGATGTAAGGCAGCTTCGGGTCAGCAAAGGCCAGGACTGGAGGCGACGGTAGCTTGTCAATGATAGCCTCAAATGCTTTCTGGCATGCAGGGGTCCACCGTCCATAAAACGGCTCCTTTGGATCATGATACTGATTACTCCTTCCTTTTGATTTGCCATGCTTCCTCAGTGGTGGATAACCGGACGTTAGATCGTTCAGCGGTTTCACAATACTTGAGTAGCCTTTAACAAACCGTCTGTAATATCCACAGAACCCAAGGAAGGATCTCAGCTCCTTAAGGTTCTGAGGGACTGGCCAAGTTTTAAGTGTGGCTGTCTTTTCTGGGTCAGTTTCTACTCCGTGTTGAGAAACAACATGCCCCAAGTACCGAACTGAGGACTGGAAGAACTTGCACTTCTCGGGAGACAGCTTTAACCCATACTCCTTTAAGCGTTCCAGGACTTTCATGAGTCTGGCTTCATGCTCCTCAAGGGTTTTCGAGAAAACTATGAGGTCTTCCAGGAAAACAACAACTTCCTTCAGATTTATGTCTCCCATGCATCTCTCCATAAGCCTCTGAAAAGTACTTGGCGCGTTTGTCACTCCCTGTGGCATACGGTTGAACTCCCAGAAACCTAGTGGACAGACAAAGGCAGTCTTGGGCTTATCACTCTCTGCAACTTCGATCTGATAATAGCCGGACTTAAGATCGAGTGTACTGAACCACTTGGAACCTGAGAGTGGGGTGAAGGTGTCATCCAGTCTTGGGAGGGCGTATGCGTCTTTCACTGTTTGTAAGTTTAACTTACGGTAGTCAACACACAGACGTACCTGACCGTTCTTCTTCCTGACCACAACAATTGGCGAGGAGAATGGGGACTCGGTCTCGCGGATTACTCCAGTTGCGAGAAGCTCTTGCAGATGCTTTCGAACAGCCTCTATGTCGTGTGGGTGAATCGGTCGGGCTCTGTGTTTGAATGGTGTCTCATCTGATAGCTTAATGTGGTGTTTGACCTTGTCCATCCTTCCAAAATCCAGATCAGTCTGGATTTGGCATACTGCTCAGCTTTTGAGTAATGCGGTCTTTCCAGTCAGAAGGGATGGGAGAGTCGGCAAAGTCAAATGTCACACTAGAGGTCTTGGATGGTTCACGCTCTGATGATTCGCTCACACTTTGCTTGTGAGGTAGGACAGTCTGTATTGCACTGAGTTCGGCAATCACGCTCTTAGCTGGGATGGTAATGTCATGCTCTGACTCATTGGAAACTACTACAGGTAGTTTGCACGACTGGTTACTCGGCAAGTCAAGGAGACAGGTTTGTACTAAAAGCCCCCCAGGCATGGAAGATACTAAAGGATATTCTAACAGGGCAGATCTCTCAGTGTAAAATTCCTTGATTGATACTGTCCCCTCAAGAACGACTGTTTTCCCAGCTGGGACGATCACTTCATCCTTGCCACGCATCCTCACTAATCCAACGTTTTCATCTGAACCTTGCTTTTGCCGCAACTCCAGCACTTTGAGTACGGTTCGGTACCCATGAGGAATGGGATGGTAGCCCTCTGGGTTTGCCTCTCTGTACATTTCATACACTACATCAAGAGTGTTTGTTCCAATCAATACACAAGACTTCGTTAATGTCCCGGTGTCTGGGACTACTAGAGCTAGCGTTTTGACTTCTAGTTCAGCACCAAGAAAGTCTTTAGGAAAGGTGATTCCAATCTCAACATAACCCAGGTAAGGTACAAGCTGTCCATTGGCCCCTTCAACCTCCAGAAGGTCATGTAGTGGCTCTATCTGTTGCTCAGACAAATACTGGTCATAGTAGGACTTGGTGACAGTGGTCACTTGAGAACCTGTGTCAAGGAGACAACTGCACATCTTACCTTTGATCGTGACTTGACCTGTACTCTTTGTGCCTATGAGCCTCTTAGGTAGTCTGAAAGGTTGTTCTCCAACATGGGATTGCCTCAAAGTGGCCTGTGCTCTTGGTTTAGCTTGACTTCCAGATTTAGCGGGACGATGTTGACCTGCTTCAGTCCCAGTTTGCCCCACAACTGAGACTGCGTCTAAAAATCCTGGTCAGCAGATGGAGTGTTTTGCATCTCCCAAATGCAACGCTTCTCTCTCAATTGCTTCCTCTTATCAGCGACAAGAGTGGGGTCTGGGTCATTACTGCAACTTGCTGAGATGTGGCCATCCTGACCACACTTGAAGCAGTACCATGGTTTTGGCTGGGTGCTCTGCTGCAAGTTGGCAGGCTTCGCACTTGTGACCTTGATGCTAGGTGTTGCCATAGCCATCTCACGTAAATCACACTCAGCCTTGTCCTTAGGCTTCGAGCTTTTCTTCTGTTTCTTTGCCATCAAATTAGTAAGCTGACTCTGTAGGGATGCAACTTGCTTCCTCAGACCTGTCAACGGGTCAGAATCAGATTGAGTCACTGCCTGTAGCTCACTACAGGTGCAAGTCTTTTGACAGTGTGCCACAACCCGCTGCTGGGTTGAGCCAAGGTGTTTCTTCATCCGTGTAGCTTTAGCTGCCAGTCTATCTTCTTCTGTTCGGAGCATTAATAGAAGTTCTGAGAATGTTGGAGGTTGGCTTTTCTTGTTTTCAAGATTAAGATCCGAGAGCAAGGTGTGGTTGTCATGGCTACTGAACGGACTCACGCGCAGACAGTTCTTTCAAGGAAACAAAAAGGGGATTTATTTACAATAGGGATCACCTTAGTGCAAAATATATGTACAGTGAGTTGGGAGGGGGTCCAGGGCTCCAGGGAGAGAAGGGGGGGGGGGGGGGAATCCACACACACGCTTCCTCTTCCACTCAGTCACCGCCACCGCTCCTCCGCACACACGCACTCCTCTTCAGCCGCACTCGCTCCAACACTCCACACACTGCCCCACTTGGACAGGTCCGGTGATTCGGTCCAGAATCTACAGACAGAAGGTCAAGGTTAGTTCCACAACATAAAACACATGTAAGCGATTCTTCTTTGAATATGCCGCGAGCACGAACTCAGGTGGTTCAACGTTCCAGCGGTGAGCTGCTCTGTGCCACTGCCTTAAATAGCAGCTGGGGAAATCAGGCAGATCAGCCGCAGGTGGACATCATCACACGCGTGCGTGGGCCAAGAGTGAGAGCCCGTAATGAGCTCCACCCAGGCAGAGAGGAGGAGGAGAGACAAAAAACCAAAACTAACAACAACAAAACCTGTAGCCAGCGTGGGCCAACCAGAGAGACACGGGGACCGTAACAGTGGTCCCAACATCCACGACAAAACTGCTTGAGAATGTGTTTATCGGCATCCCCAGCAGAGACTCCTCCCCTCTTCAGAGTAAGGTTCAATGCGCCCTGAAGACGACAGAGGTACGCAGAGGCCTTTTCACCAGGATCCTGAAGAGTGTTCATGAATTGGGCGAAAAGCTCCTCTCCGTCCTCCACTGTTCCAAAAGCTGCATCCAACAACTGAAGGTAAGTCTCAGGTGTAGCTTCTGGGCTCAGTCTGTTGACAATGTCAGCTGCAGGGGACAACAAGCTCTCAAAGATCTTCCTAGATTTTTGAAGTTCAGACATGGCAGGGTCTTTCCTGAGAAGTAACTGAACGTTTCAAGTACCAGATCCTAGTCGATCACCTCAAGTTGGAATACGCCCTCCTTATTGCCGATTCCTACAGCAATAGTCGCTACCCATACAGCCAGACCATGTCATCCCTGATAGAGCTGTATGGTCAACCTCACAAACTTGCCCTGCAGCGGATCACTGACGTGTTGTCAAAGTCTCCGGTACGGAGTGGTGACAGCCGAGCGTTCCGTCTTTTTGCCCTGAAAGTGAGGGCTCTCGTGGGAATGTTGGAACAGCTTGGGAAAGAGGGGAGAGCAGAACTAGAGTGTGGGTCACACGTCACCAGACTGCTGTCAAAACTGCCACACAGTCTTCGAGCGCAGTTTAAGCGGTTCATCAATCCTCTTCAGACACCCATCTCAACCTTAGCAGATTTGGCAGAGTGGCTTGAATATGAAGTCCGCATCCAAGATGATGATGTGTATTTCCATCATCCTCAGCAACCTCGAGAGCCACGTGTGGATCGTGGGAAGGGTGCCAGACCCAAGCAGAGATCTGCAGCGGCTTATTGGGCTACGACCCTCCTGCTAAAGGCCCAGAGCCTCCAAAACAGGCATCATGTCCAGTTTCCAAATTGGAGAAGCCAAAGAAATTCTGCCCCTTCTTTAACCCTCCTGTTATGTTGCGGGTCCGATTGACCCAGAACAGAAGAGATGTCACATGTCATCTGCATCGCTACAGAAAACGAAAAAAATCAAAATTATAAAAGAAAATTGTAAAATAATCAGTGCCAGTGTTTCTGGCACCTTTGGATGAGTAAATTTGCCCCGGGTCAAATTAAACCAGGAACATAATTGGTGTTCCTGGAAACCAACATAACAGGAGGGTTAATAATCTTCAGCACTATTTCAATCAGTGCACAGATTACAAGAAGCTCAATATAGAGCAGAAGTCTTGGATTCGGACAGGCAAGCGGTGCTGGAGATGCAGATGGGACCATCCAGAGGCGCAATGCTACCTGAAAGCTAGATGCCAGCAATGTAGTCAGGTGCATTTGGAGACACTCCACGAGGTTAATGCATCGCGATCCACTAGCTCTGACAGACCGGCGGCGGAAGCTGCCCAACCCGTCACGTACTACGTTGATCCAACCTGGGGGACCAGTTGTGTACTACTGAAAATGGTCAGGGTGTGCCTCTATAATGGCAAAATGAAGCTCGAGACATATGCCATCCTAGATGATGGGTCAGAGCGCACAATCCTTCTTCACAGTGCTGCCCAAGAGCTGGGCCTTCAGGGAAAGAGGGAGGAGCTGATGCACTGCAAAGGTCCTACCACCACCTGCGAAGTCTTCCATAGGTGTCCATAGGAGTCATTTTTGACCAGGATATGTCCTTCAACGCACATATTTAACAAATATGTAAGACTGCGTTCTTCCATTTGCGCAACATCTCTAAAATTAGAAATATCCTGTCTCAGAGTGACGCTGAAAAACTAGTTCATGCATTTATTACTTCCAGGCTGGACTACTGTGATTCATTATTATCAGGATGTCCAAACAACTCACTGAAAAGCCTTCAGCTAATCCAAAATGCTGCAGCAAGAGTGCTGACAGGGACTAGAAAGAGAGAGCATATTTCTCCTGTTTTGGCTTCCCTTCATTGGCTTCCTGTTAAATCCAGAATTGAATTCAAAATCCTGCTCCTCACATACAAGGTCTTAAATAATCAGGCCCCATCATATCTTAATGATCTTGTAGTACCATATCACCCTATTAGAGCACTTCGCTCTCGCTCTGCAGGCCTACTTGTTGTTCCTAGAGTATTTAAAAGTAGAACGGGAGGGAGAGCCTTCAGTTTTCAGGCCCATCTTCTGTGGAACCAGCTTCCAGTTTGGATTTGGGAGACAGACACTATCTCTACTTTTAACATTAGGCTTAAAACGTTCCTTTTTGCTAAAGCATATAGTTAGGGCTGGACCAGGTGACCCCGAATCCCTCCTTAGTTATGCTGCAATAGACGTAGGCTGCCGGGGGATTCCCATGATGCATTGAGTTTTTCCTTTCCAGTCACCTTTTGTCAGGGCTCTGTGTGCGGGCAGGCAGAGATGAGGATCCAAATGCAGGACTCGAACACAGAATTGAAACTCAAAAACCTCAGCTTTATTGCTGGCAGGAAAACAAACATGAAGTGATGATGGAACACTGAGACCAAGGACACTGCAAAAAGTCTGATTGAGGTAGCGACTGAGCCATGGATAACTGAACTTGAGGTGATAGTGGTGGTGGTGGTGGAGTTGGTGACTGGGCTACAGACGGCTGCTGACCAGGTGACACTGGAAACTGTGCTACAGACGGCTGCTGACCGGAAAACTGAGCTGAAGGTGGCTGCTGACCGGAAAACTGAGCTGAAGGTGGCTGCTGACTGGAAAACTGAGCTGAAGGTGGCTGCTGATCGGAAAACTGAGCTGAAGGTGGCTGCTGATCAGAAAGCTGAGCTGGGAACTGCCATAAAGGTTGTAGTGATGGTGGTTGTGATGGTGACTGAGCTAATCCTCCTGAGCCTTCTGAACACGACAAAAACTGCTGGAAGGGCTCACCTGAGCCTCCAGCTGACACAGGAACGGGTGCCGGCACCAGCTGAACACCAAACCCTTCCACCCGAGGAACTGAAATGGGTGGAGGGGAACGCTGGGCCCGAGCTACCCTAGGAGCAGAAACAGGAGGAGCGAGAAGCTCAGGAATGGTCTCAAAATGCCCAATATTGCCAACTGGGTCTGGGCATATAGTCTTAGCAGAGTGGGCAACCTCAGAACCATTCAACCGGGACACAGAACAGTCCCTGGGAAGAGCCACGGTCTTAATAGACTGTAGAGAGGTGCAACTAGAGTCCTTAAATGTCCTTGGGGAACAGACAGCCCCTTCCTTCAGAGAGCCTGAGTTACAGCCTGCAATTTCTGTCCCTACCAACTGCCTGCGCCCTTGCTGAACAGTACATGGTTGAAAGGCTGGCTTAGAAACATTAACCACCCCCCTTTCAGCTGACTTGAAAACAGAACTTGGAGCCTCCGGAAATTTCACAGCAGTTCGAACATTTCTCCCCCCAGATTTAAGTGGAGTAGTCTTATTCATTTTAACACTAGGTTCAGATTGGGCAGAATGAAAACCGGTTCTTAAATCCTCAGAGCAGGGGTTCACAGGGTTAACAAACACAGACTGAACTACCTTTAAGTTAGTGGATTTAGATTCACTTGAATGGCAGGTAGTCTTCAGAATCTTAGGGGTGGATTTATTGTTTGTTATGTTCATGAGTTCAGGAGGTGCATGAGATAGACAGTCTTTGTTGCTCACCACTGCTGACTGTCCAGAGGAAGCGGAGCGACGGCTGCGTGAGCGTCGCTCACTCTGGGAAGAGGGAGATAAGCCAGACTGCGAATCCTCCTGCAGACCGGGCCGAAAGTCTTTCGGTGGGCCGGGCTGGGACGAAGAGGCGGGAAGTTTGTGTAGCTCCGAACGTGGAAGTCCCAAAAACAAAGCAAAGGATTGCAGTGGAGTAAGCCCAGTGTCTTCCACCACATAATCCTTCTTTCGTCGCTGCTTGCCCCTCCTGCAGGGCCTGAATTCTGAGAGCAGCGGTGGAGTGACGCCAGAAAACGGAGGAGCTACTGCCGTCGAGGGAGAGCGCTTGGCCCCTTGCATCCCTGACGGAACAGCTGATGGAACGGCGGTAGCCATCGCAGTTTGGAAGCTGTGGGGCCCACCCAGAGCCAAACGAGACCCATCGAATGGTGACTCGTGCTCCCAGGCACACCTAGCCCCCTGCCTCTCCCTCTCCTTGAGGAAGGTGGAGACTGCGGGTCGCCGATACCATACGGAGTCTGCTGGATCCATTACTGGTCGCGTCGTTCTGTCAGGGCTCTGTGTGCGGGCAGGCAGAGATGAGGATCCAAATGCAGGACTCGAACACAGAATTGAAACTCAAAAACCTCAGCTTTATTGCTGGCAGGAAAACAAACATGAAGTGATGATGGAACACTGAGACCAAGGACACACAGGCATAATCTGATGGTACGACGCGACACCGAGCATGGGAAAACACAGGGCTTATATACACAGGGTAGTAACGGGGGAATCGGCAACAGGAGGGAGACACAGCTGGGAGAGATCAGGGCTAACGAGACAGGGGGAACAAAGCTGCACACACTAACATCAGACAGGAACAAGAACCCTCAAAGTAAAACAGGAAACAAAACACACTTTACTAAGACACAGACTAGACAGAGACAGACTTGACACTGACCAAAGGCTACTAAATGATAATCATAATCACAACAGTATCAGATCATAAATCATAATATAGAAAAACACCAAGATAACTGAAACACCAAGTACCAGAGAAACACAAAGGAAAATCCATGATGCAAAAGTACCAAAACATAATGAACTCAAAATACTGGGTCCAACGGACCCAGAACCGTGACACCTTTCTCACTCACTATGTGTTAATAGACCTCTCTGCATTGAATCATATCTGTTATTAACCTCTGTCTCTCTTCCACAGCATGTCTTTTATCCTCTCTTCCTTCTCTCACCCCAACCGGTCGCAGCAGATGGCCGCCCCTCCCTGAGCCTGGTTCAGCCGGAGGTTTCTTCCTGTTAAAAGGGAGTTTTTCCTTCCCACTGTCGCCAAAGTGCTTGCTCATAGGGGGTCATATGATTGTTGGGTTTTTCTCTGTATCTATGAAGCGCCTTGAGGCAACTTTTGTTGTGATTTGGCACTATATAAATAAAATTGAATTGAATTGAATTGAATTCCACTTCATTCGTTCCACCAAGCTCAACCATTATTGCTGATTGGCTCTGACTACCCACATCTCCTGACTCCAATAGAGCCTGTACATCTGCGTCCACGGGGAGGACCAGCTGCACTCAAGACACGGCTGGGTTGGACTCTGCAGGGTCCAGCCAAGGTTCTTCTACATCAAGCCTCCACTCCTCAGTGTCTACTCACAAGCACCCTGACTCCCAGTGCTGAATTTCTCAGTAATGTAGCCAAGCTCTGGCAGATGGATGTTCTCCCATACCAGAATGAGAAGGTGGCTACACATTCAAAACAGGATACCATGGCTGTCAAGATGCTAGAGGAGAAGACCATTAGAGTGGAGGTGGATGGTATCAACCGGTATGCCACCCCGTTGCTGTGGAAAGAGGAACCAGTCCCGCTTCATTCCACTAAGGACTCTGTCTTGGGTCACCTGTGAGCTACGGAGAAGCGCCTCCTGAAGACGCCTGTACAAGCAGCCACCTATAACCAGGAAATTCAGAAGCTGGTGGATGCAAGCTATGTGAGTAAACTGACTATCGCAGACATGGAGATGGATGGCAGCACCTGGTACATACCACACCACATGGTTCATCATAATGGCAAGGATCGCATTGTCTTCAACTGTTCTTTCGTGCACAATGGTAACAGCCTGAATCAGCATCTCCTACCTGGTCCTACCCTGGGCTCGACGCTCCTGGGTGTGTTACTTCGCTTCCGGGAGTATCCCATTGCAGTGAGCAGTGACATCAAGGGGATGTTTCATCAGGTCCGCCTCTTGATTCAGGACAAGCCCTTCCTCCGTTTCCTCCGTTTCCTCTGGAGAGATATGGATCGCACGAGGCAACCAGAGGTCTACGAATGGCAAGTGTTGCCTTTCGGGATGACATGTAGTCCCTGCTGTGCCACCTATGCTCTGCAGCGGCACGTTCTGGATCTCAGCAGCCCCAGCGAGGATACCCGTCACACAGTGGAGAAATGTTTCTATGTTGACAATCTCCTCCAGAGCTTTGCATCAGCTTACGTTCGAGCCGTTCATGGGACAGCTGCTGACTCGGCACCCACGGCAGAGGATTACAGGCAAGTGGAGTTAGCACTCCTCCGGAAGGTACAGGAAGACAGTTTCCCTGAAGATTTTGTTCGGCTGTCATCTCACAAACCGGTAGCTGCCAGCAGTTGCCTACTTGCCTTAGCTCCTGAGTATGGCCCAGAGGCTCAACTGATTCGGGTAGGGGGGCGGCTTCGCAGATGTGAAACCCTCAGTCAAGACATCTTGCATCCTGTTGTTCTTGACCCTCAGCATCCTATCACTAAGATCATCGTCCAGGATTGTGATCGCCAGCTTGCTTTGCTGAGCTCCGGCGCAGATTCTGGATACTTCGAGGACGAGAGGCCGTCCGGAAGCACCAGTACAACTGTCCTGAATGCAGGAGGTGGCGCAGCCAGCCGGTCATTCCCAAGATGGCTGACCTTCCATTATCCAATTTAAGACTTCATCACTGGGGTGGACTGCTTTGGTCCATACCTTGACAAGATGGGGCGGCGTACAGAGAAACGGTGGGGGATCATCTTCAAATGCCTAACGACCCACGCAGTCTACCTTGATCTGCTTGCCAGCATGGACACTGACTCATTCCTGATGGGACTGCGTTGTTTCATCTCGAGACATGGGAAGCCCTTCGAACTACTGTCGGATCAAGGTACCAACTTCAGAGGTGGTAGCTCTGAACTCCAGGAGGCTTTCAATGCACTCGGCCCAGCTCTGAAGTCACAGTTGGCCAGCCAGCAGATTCATTTTCGTTTCAACCCTCCACAGGCTCCACATTTCGGTGGTTCCTGGGAACGGGAGAGTCATTCCATCAAGTCTGCGCTGCATACCATTCTCGGCTCGCAGCATGTCACCGAGGAAGTCTTTAGGACGATACTCAGCGAGGTAGAGAGCATCATCAACTCTAAGCCGCTAGGTTATGTCTCCTCAGACGTAGCAGACGCTGATCCGATCACTCCCAACATGTTGTTGATGGGGCGGCCTGATTCCGGTATGCCACAGGTCGTCTACCCAGAAGCAGAACTCCTGAGCCGTCGTAGGTGGAGACAATGTCAAGCCTTGGCGGATCAATTCTGGATCCACTACATCCGGAACTATCTACCTTCACTCCAGATGCGGCACAAATGGCAGCAGGAAAGAGATGAGTTGACTGTTGGCACTATCGTTCTCATCGTGGACCAGCAGCTCCCTCGTGCCCTATGGCCAGTTGGTAAGGTCATCCAAGTCATCCCTGGAGCAGATAGCAGGGTTCGGACCGTTCATATACAGGTTGGAGACAAGACATATACACGACCAGCGGCACGACTTCTCAGACTTCCAGCTCTTCCACCGGAGTCTACTGCCTGACCTTCCTAAGTGAAGTGCACCTTTGCTCCGCAAAGTTGGGGGCAGCTGTACAAAAGGCCAGCCAGTCGGCAGAACTCACGAACGGAGCCACATCTGCTGAGTAAGATATCAGCATACTGCTGCCCTTTAGCCAATGAGCGGTGAGGCAACCCATTCTCTTCACCAATCAGAAGCAGTGGCGTGTCTAGAAAATTTTTGTTGGGGGGGCCAGGTAGGGGCACAGATTTGGAGAAGGGTGGCAGATTTAATTGGCAGATAATGTTTAAAAAAAAAAATTCTACCAACCCTTAACCATAATTCAATAATCCTATAAACCTAATAACCAAATGCACTTTTAACTCTTATTAGAATGAAATTTTAACCACTACGGTGCAAAGTTTTTAGATACTGCGTTGATAAAGTACAAGAGATACAATCAGTGCTTTGTCAGTGTTTACTCAGCATTCAAGGACAGCAATATTTGCATAGTATTTTTACTGACATATACTGCACATATGTTTTGGGCAAAAACATTTTTGAATATTAAAATACGAACATTTGTAGCAAACAATTGACAAATTAGCCAGTTCCAATGTAAAACTTTCTCTGCCTGTTAAAAAAAGAAGATAATCTTCTCACAAACTGCTGTTTGATTTTGAAACAGGAAAAAAGTGGAGAAACAACTGAAAAGACTAATATTTGAATAAAACCTGAAAGCAAGTAAATACTTTCTATGCTGCCTTATGGTAAACTTTGGTAATATTGATAAAGAACAACACTGGCTGATGATGAAATACATTCAGCTGGCATGGTGACACTGCCAGTATAACCTGCAGGGCTGGACTGGGACAGAAAATCGGGCATTTTGACTACAGACCGACCCACCAGGTATTAAAGCCATAAAGCCTTTGAATGAAAACAAACCCTGTTGTGACAGTGATGTACAGTCTTTTTGGTATATGTATGATTTCTATACATTTTACGTCAGATAAAAACTTTGGTTGTAAGATTTAGATAATTATTTAATAAAAGCTAGATATTTTAAATGAGAATAAGAAAGAAAAGTATTTCTTTGTGCCCCCTTTCCCTGTTAATGCCCTACCTGGCCCCCTGGCAAAACTTTGCTAGACCCGCCCCTGCACAGTTACCAGCTGTCAGCTACATAAAAAAGGATCCTGGTGGGTGGTCTTCACGTTTCCCTCTCACCAGATATCCAAACCGACATCATGACCAGCAGCTTTACAGCTGTGGCTCCAGCAAACATCAGCTGATACTAGAAATGAATATTAAATAAATTCTAACAACAGCCGATCAAGCTTAAACGTGCTGCTGTTGTTTAGCGCAACATCTGCTGGTTTCGTCTTTCTGGCGCAAAGTGGGCGATAAACAAACAAGAGAGAAAAGCCGATCAGCTGATCATCGATCAGTTTCATGATTGAAGTAGCAACAGGAGAGGCAGGATGAGAGAAGAGGCAGCTGTGCAGCGTAAAGACAGAATAAATCCAGCTTTGTGTCTTTTTTTCCATTCTAGCTGAAGTTCGGGACAAACTGCGTCTCTTCTCAGCTCAATACGAAACGTGTAATATTTTCTCTGATTGAGGGACCATTCCATTTTTTTAAGGAGCCGTTGGCAACTCTACTAACTAACCTTATGAATAAAATAAAGTTCACTATCAGTAACATCATAGCAACCGAACAGCTGTATAAAAACTCCAAGCTGGCTAGAACGCAGTATGAGTTATTGCAACTGACAGTAAAAAGTCAGCACAACGAAAATAAACTCCACCTAAACTTAGTTCATATCTGACCCAGATAGACTGCAGGTCATAACTTCTTACCTGAAGTTCAGTTCACCTGACACTCGGACTGGCGGCTGCCTCGGGGCTCTCCTCCTGCCTCCCCTTCCCTCATCCACCTGCTGCCTCTGTGGAAGCCCCCGCCATAGCCACCAGTTATTTCTACACATCGACCTGCATCTGGCCAATCCACCACCTCTCATTGTTCATGCCGTTACAAAAAAAATAAAAAATAAGTCAAATAAGCCCGATGGCCAGTCCAGCTATGTTAACCTGCAACCAAATCTGCAGCTCCATACAGCAATGTTACGACTTAGATTACATCTTATAACTCATAACTCTTATGTTAGCTCCCCTCTGTAGCATACTGTCTGAAATATTCCACGGCTGCAATAATTCTTTAAGTGTTATTTTTTCCTTGGTATTCTAATTTCGCCGAAGTTTACTAAACTCAACAAACTTAATATTACTTACCGGGACATTTATTCTGTCCTCATTTTCTTTCACCGAAAAATTGTTTCCTGCAGTGACGTCTTTCGTGCTTGGCTCTCCTACCTTTGCTAACGTGATGCACATAGCGCAGAAGCCGATGCTCCATTAACTTACACTCGGATATCTGAGCGTCACCGTGAAAACATAATCGGACATTTGATATTTGATTGAATTTTATTGTTTTGCCTTTGGGGTGGCACCTGGGGTGGCCAGTCTGGTTGGGGGGGTGGCCTGTGCCCCCCCAGGCCACCCCGCTGGACACGCCATTGATCAGAAGACATAATTCTGCCTCATCATTATGCACGCGTCGATGCAGAGAGTTTGGTCGGAGCTGCAGGTGGGAAGAGTCAGCAGAGTTTTACTCACTGTGTGGATTTTCGTTCCGTCTAATGCTGTTAGCGGTGTGTGTCCATGAGACTGTAAGTTTCTGTGTTTTATCATGTTTGTTCTTTGCTGCGGCCATTATCCTCCCTTGTTTAAATCCTTGGCGCACACTTTGTTTACCGAATGTTACTGTCGTTTACTGCGAAGCAGCCTCTGCCGTGTGGTCATTAAGGGACCGTCACTAATTTCTCATGTTAGCTCTAGTGTAAAGTATGGAGCGCCAGGACTGCCATAATGAATTAATTAAATACACCATTAAATAATTAATTAAATGTGTCAATAATTAATTAAAATTGGAATTAATTAATTAAATAAATAGTTATGACACATGTAATTAATTAATTATTGACACATTTAATTAATTATTTATGTATTTCACATTTTAATTAATTATTGACACATTTAATTAATTAATTATTGACACATTTAATTAATTATTTATGTATTTCACATTTTAATTAATTATTGACACATTTAATTAATTATTGACACATTTACTTAATTATTCAATTCAATTCAATTCAATTCAATTTTATTTATATAGCGCCAAATCACAACAAAAGTCGCCTCAAGGCGCTTCATAGATACAGAGAAAAACCCAACAATCATATGACCCCCTATGAGCAAGCACTTTGGCGACAGTGGGAAGGAAAAACTCCCTTTTAACAGGAAGAAACCTCCGGCAGAACCAGGCTCAGGGAGGGGCGGCCATCTGCTGCGACCGGTTGGGGTGAGAGAAGGAAGACAGGATAAAGACATGCTGTGGAAGAGAGACAGAGGTTAATAACAGATATGATTCAATGCAGAGAGGTCTATTAATACATAGTGAGTGAGAAAGGTGACTGGAAAGGAAAAACTCAATGCATCATGGGAATCCCCCGGCAGCCTACATCTATTGCAGCATAACAAAGGGAGGATTCAGGGTCACCTGGTCCAGCCCTAACTATATGCTTTAGAAAAAAGGAAAGTTTTAAGCCTAATCTTAAAAGTTATTATTTAATGATATATTTATTTATTTCCTTTTGGCAGTCCTGGCGCCTGGCTCTCATCATGAAATAATTTTATCTGTCAGCCTCACCCATCAAACTCAGGCGGGGTTAACGCTGATCGAGTCAAAACCATTGCTTTGGCTTGGTGGCCATTGTTTCTAGCACACAACAACCTGCATGTGGAAGCTAACAGAACTGAACTTTGAAAAACCCTGTTTGTGTGTCACCAAATACCGTTTTAATATTTTTTTATGTGTCTGGTCGGTTTGTCAAGATACAGCCTCTTTGCAAAAGTGCTTCGATGATTTCGGAGATGTCTGTCCAGTCCAATAATTAATTAATTACATGTGTCATAACTATTTATTTAATTAATTAATTCCAATTTTAATTAATTATTGCCACATTTAATTAATTATTTAATGGTGTATTTAATTAATTCATTATGGCAGTCCTGGCGCTCCATAGTAAAGTGCCTAGTTACGATTTATGTAAATAGTAAAATTAGCATTTGTTGATACTCCCTTATTTGGTTGAATGTTCCACTATCCAGTATTGTTTGTATTGTTGTATTACACATTTAATACACTCTGTTCACATAATTATGGAAGACTTTTATGTTCTTTCCAACAGAAACCACACCATCACTCACCACACGACATATAGCATTTTACAGCCTGTTAAATCCCCTCACTCACATTATGGATGTGTGCTTCGGATTCTTGTTAAATAAATGAGTGAACGACAGATACCTGAGTGGCAGTGGATTTTGTGGATACGCCATCTGTTCCTATCGGACAACCCTGTTGAGATTGTGGATTCATAGAGTCAGCACCTTATCATCTACATCAGGGGTGGGCAATCTCAGTCCACGAGGGCCAGTGTCCCTGCAGGTTTTAGATCTCACATTGGGTCAACACACCTGAATCACATGATTAGTTCGTTACCAGGCCTCTGGAAAACTTCAGGACATGTTGAGGAGCTAATTTAGCCATTTAAATCAGCTGTGTTGGTTCGAGGACACATCTAAAACCTGCAGGGACACCGGCCCTCGTGGACTGAGATTGCCCAGCCCTGATCTACATCATTCATAGTCAGGAGGTCAAATCCATCCCTCTTAAAGTGACCTCCTCCATTACACTAACCCTAACCCGAGGTCACTTTTGTCCCAAGTATTGGCAATCAGGGAGTAAAGCAAACAATCATTCTATTTAACACACATCAAACACAAAAAAGCAACAAAGAAAAATGAAAAAGACATTTTTCTAGAATTATTTGTTTTGCCTTTCTTGAAAATATAGTTTTAGGGTTAGTGCTGTCACCTATGATGACTTAGATATCAGTGAGTTAACTTTGAGAGGACAAAGTTTTGATGGCTCAATTTAGTGACGTGACATATGCTTGGGGGCCATAACTACATTGTGACACCATTCTGCCACGCCTACTGCCCTTACGGGGGTAGTGCAAGCATCTTTGGGTGTTATGGAGAGTAAGTGCTGATTGCTGAAGCTCGAGATTTTCCAAACGTGCTGTTTGTGTCAGATTCACCCAGTGTCCCTCCGTGATCGTCTCAGCAACACCGTGATACATAGTCAATGTCACCAACAGCCCTCAATGGAAGAGCTGATTAGGAAGCGACGACTGCAGTGGTTTGGCCGCATGAGCAACCATTGGCTGCCATATCGCCGCAGCAGCAGCACCTCGCCCTCTGGAGAGTCAAGTGTGATGCACCCAAGACCACAAGGCCTGGAAGTGCATCGTAGATGGAAACCCTACGGCACCCACAGCAACGTATTGGCCTCGTGGACAGCCTCACCTTACAAGCGCCAGCTAGGGACAAAAGAAGAAGAAGAACTGCTGATTGTATCTACACCTGACAACGCGTCGACAAAGGCTGGCTGGTCTGGAAGGGACAACACTTCATGGTAGACTTTCCTTACTCTCCTGTCTGCTGCAGTTTACTTTAGCAATTTAAAATAATACCCAAGTTTCTATAAATTATATGTCGCAGCTTTTAAAGGCAGGTTGTAATACACATCACTTTGAATAAGGATGGTAATAGTTGTACTGGTCTATGGGCTTTATATGGTGCTTCTTGACACCAGCTGTATTTGACAGTTGTTAAATGGTTTTCCCTGGCTAGAGTTAAAGTTGGAGAAGGCTTGTTCAGCACTGCTTTATTATAGGATGGCATAAAATGGCATGAATTGTAAATAACTGCTGACAATACAAACATACACAAATTGAAACTAGTTCTTAAATAATCCATAAGCCCTTTAGACTCACAAATCGCTGTGTTTCTCGTTTCGCTTGATATAAAGTGAGCTGGAGTACAGAACACAAAGGAGAAACATTACCAACAACACAAATATGAGAACTGAGGACACACAGGTGCTTGTGTGTCACACACGCACTAATGCTAAATGTGCTAGTGCACAACGGCACACGCACACATCAGTCAATCAGTGTGGCATGCTCCTACAGTTTGATTGTAGCAAATATCTTGCACAATCACCTCAAGGTTGCTTGTTATTGTGCTTGCACTGCCTTTTCTAGCTTCTTCTCATTGAATTAACCATGTATCAATCAATGCTGTGCCTCTCCTGTCCTCCACTTCCTCTTCTCTCCTTTCTTGTCTTCCGGAACAGAAAGGTTGTCTTTAAGATTTCAACCTACTGGAGCGAAACAGCACAATTGGCCAATCAAGAAGTGGCTCAGGAGGCATTACCAAAGGTTGTGGCAAGGCGATGCACAACTGCCCACATGCATATCTGTGTGTGTGTGTGTGTGTGTGTGTGTGTGTGTGTGTGAAAAACAGGGAGGAAGAACACAAAAAAATAAGTATGAGCTATAAATCAATAGATGCCATTATTAAACACCATCCATCCTCTTCCACTCATCCTTCTGAGGGTCGTGGGGAGCTGGAGCCTATCCCAGGCAGGGTACACCCTGAACAGGTCACCAGCCGAGAGACAGACGACAGACAACCATTCACACCTATGGTTAATTTAGAATCACCACCAACTGCACGTCTTTGGAGGAATCCACATGGTTTATAATTGTGTTTACAACCAATACAAATTTTTCCAGTATAGCAAAAATCCTTCCACATCGAAAAAACAAAGAAACAAACAATCCTGAATCAAGATTCACTGATCAGCTCTTTTATTGATTGTTCATACAATCAAACATTCATATGTGGCAATAATTTATGATTGATAATTTTCCTTCAGTAATGCGCCACAATATTTGATTATTTATTTTTGTAACTCTTATTTTATTGTTGCCTATTCTTTCCACACGGTGTTAATTTCTTGCCTAAAAGTCGTGAACACTTTTTGTGGCATATGTATCAATATTTGAACTCAACCCCCTTTGAAGGAAAGTTTTAAAATTAATAATTCAAACATGATTTACTATTATTTGTGTTAGACAATTTATCATGTAACACTGACAATAACCACACATAACTGTAGTTCCCGCTATGAGTGTTCATTCGTACTGTTTGGCTTATAAGTCTGTAAATGGCATTACGGGAGAACATGTTGCTACATTCAGAACTCTTAAAGTAGCATTTTCTGACTTTAATAATCAAATTCTGACCATAAATGAAGCCGTTTCTAAGGTTTGGGGACTCCAGTGAACCACAGTGAAAGCCATCATCCACAAAGGGAGAAAACTTGAAACAGTGGCAAAGCTTCCCAGCAGTGACCAGCACAACAAAATTATCCCAAGAGCGCATTAGCAGCATAGGATGTAGCCATGATTACATCAGCCATTGGTGTGTGTACTACTGTTTTGCATTCTGAACAGGATCATCTCAGGGCTATGGTTTCCACATGAACTATCAGGTAAAGCTAAACTATTTGAAGCTGAGCCTGAACCCATTATGAGTGGCTGTAAGAATGTTGATTTCTGCTGTAGAGTTGCACAGTGTGGCTAATCTGTATCAGCAGATAAATCTCAGCGACCTTAATTGGCAGTTTGTCTTGTCTGCAGCGAGACTGGATCTTTGACCGTGTGCTTTTGGTGACTCACTACCTTTACCTGCTCTATCCCCTTTACATGGTGATCCATTAGAGACCCAAGTTGGCAGAACAGATGTATTTGAAGCAGTTTCAATTAGTTCTATGAACTTGAGCCATGAATCTTTTGATTACTCATATGTAAAGAAAGTGGAATCAAGCAATAACTAGCTAGTACGAGGATGCACAAGTACAGATTGTAAAAAGCCAGGAAGTGGAGCACAGCCAATGATGTTGTCCGTTGCTGTATTTCTCAAACAGCCTCCCAAATTCATAGAAAATGACATGAAATGTGTTCCCAAACCACACTTCATGGCCACTGACAGACATCAGTGTTGTTTTGAGTCAATGTGGCAGTGAAGGTATAACTGGAACACTGTTTGAAAGTAACTAGAATGGCAGTAAATGAGCGTGACTCACTGAACTGGTAGTTTGGACTCGTGTTTTACATTAAATTTGTCTCTTTTCTTAAAGGAGAACCACCAATGGCACAAAGACGCTGAAATGCAACGTTTGGGATGAAATTCAGCTTTTTGGGTCCGTCCTCTAAGTTCTTTGAAAGGTCACTAGCTATGCCATATTCAGCATTCAGCATCTCTTGTGTATAGTGCCAGTGGAAATGAACACATTTCCACACATATTTTTGTTATTTGTCCTTCTTAGCATTGTCACAGACTGTTTTTATTTAGATTTGTGTATTTTCCCTCCAGCTGCACTTTGTTTCTCATATTGTTTTCTCTGTCATTGTTTGTTCTTTCATCCTCTCTAATAATCAGCTATGTATGTTCCTCCATCTGTTCAAATCTGGCCCGGTTTTATGGCGTTATTTTTGTGCCACTATTCTGAGCGCACGTAAAAAAAATTTGAGCGCACGTAAAAAAAGTTTGCAGGTGCAGTGTTGTATTTTGAAGAGAAATTTATTTTGAGCGAAGAAAAACTGAATTTGAGTGAACAAAATTCATTGCGTGCAAAAAATGTATTTCAGTCTTTGCTGTTATGCACACACACAATAGCAGCCTGAATCAGAAACAGAACCTGAATCCTGCTGGGCTTCCCATGATCTTTACTCATTTTTTAAACTGATCTTAATTGAATGAAATGAAATTAAAAGGTAAGAATATAAAATAACACAAAGAAAACAGAGACAACCTCAACAATTAGGGGACCCCCAACACCACCCCCAACCTATGAGCAAGTGCTTTGGCGACAGTGGGAAGGAAAAACATCACTTATAACAGGAAGAAACCTCCATCAGAACCAGGCTCAGGGAGGGGCGGGGCCATCTGCTGTGATTGGTTGGGGTGAGAGAAGGAAGACAGAATAAACACATGCTGTGGAAGAGTATATCGTATAATAACTAATAACTAAACACAGTGAATGAAAAAAAAAAAAACCACTCAGTTGCAATAGGTCTAGGCTGCTGAGGGATTCCCATGATGGACTAAGGAAGGATTCAGGGTCACCTGATCCAACCAGATTCTTTGTTTAATCGCAAAGGAAAGTTTGAAGCCTGGTGGCCGTATTATTCTGTGAGGAGCTTTTTGCTTGTATGCCTTAGGTCTTGCCCTGAGAGGGAAGGGTGGCTGCCAATCAATACAAAGATGTTGTGAGCAAGCATCTTTATCTTCTGATAAAACCCTAATGACAAACGCAGTTTCCAAGACAACAGTGGCCCCATCCAAAGGTCGCTTCTAACCAAATGCTCTGATGAGTCCAAAAATGATGGGAATCCCGAGGACTTTGCACTCACCAAATCTAAACTCAGGAGAATAAGCATGTGAACGATGTTCCATCCGTCCACACGGACTTCAAACATGTGGCAGTCCAACACTTTAAGTCTGACTTTCTTTGAATTTGTTGCTCATCTGAGGTTTGAGTATGTTTCTGTGCTACTGCTTCATGTCTGAGACAGTTTGAAGGTGCTTTGGCTAAAACCTATATATGAAACTTATAATAATATAATAATAATAATAACTATACATACTTAACTACATATAATATTCATGAAGTGGTGGGTGCTGCATAAAATGCAAGAATCAGTCTGTACAGGATTTAAATTACAGGTGAAGCAGAGAGTTTTGAGAGAATCAGTAGGAAACTTAGGCTGCCATTACTAGATGAAGGAATGAGCCAGTTGTCCTCTTACACTCATAAAGGATGCTGGTAGTGTTAAAAACACAAGTCTAAAGGAACTAAAGAAATGCTTCCAATCTGAATATGACTGGATGACTGTGCTGGCAGTCTAAGCATTGTCTTTTATGCTGCAAAGACAGAAGGTCAGTTCTGATCAACCTTTCTTTGAACCTTCAGACTTTGTTAGTCATCAAAACAAAAAGATGACTCGACCTCAATCAACCTCATTTAACAAAAACTAAAGGGACAATGAGACCCAATGACTCCGTCTCTGTTTGATTAAAGCATAAGAGAGTCAAACGTTGACAGAAATTTGTTTCAATGTTCTTTTTCTCAGGGCAGCTTCATATGTGTGCTATTGAATTGATTTTCATGCATAATAGAGTCTCAAATTGAGTGAGTGTGTTTCTGTCCTTTAAGTTCATGTGCTTTGGCTCTTGTGAGTGAAGGAAGAGACCAAGTTCATCCATGCAAGGCTTTTCTGGCAGCACTGTCAGTGAATCTGTACACGATTTATATTTGGCACACTGTGTGTGTGCGCGTGCATGTGTGTGTGTGTGTGTACGCGTGTGTGTGTTTGGAGTGAACGTGCATATCTGCGCTACTGTCTCAATAGCCCATTTCCCTGAAGCCGTGTCTCATCTCTGTGATGGTCTTTGGTTCAAGGATGCAGACTCATACCCTAGGGTGGGTTTTTTTTACCATCACAAATAAAACAGCAGTGCTGCAGTTTTCTCAGACATTATTTTTATGGGATTTCTGCTCCATTTGACGGGACAAAGAGGGGCCTGACAGGAAAGACAGACGAGTGGCATTCATTTGAACTCAGGCTGCCATAAGCACCTACAGGATTATACATCTTAGCTAGATGACTTGTAAGGTCACCTCACCATTTAAAGCTCATACCTTGCTTAAACTTTGCATTATGCAGCATTATAAGCTTGTTGTACCAATTTATTTCTGATGTTGTTTGTCCTTGTCTGAAACAAGTCTTGGAGGGGACAAGTAATAGAACGAGCATTAAGCATTAACGACAGCGAGCTAATTGGTAACAAAGATTTTGTTACCTTTTTATTTTAGAGTTAATGTCATTAAGAACCACAGTTTTAGTTTAGAAGTTTACTGTGAATCTGAAATGTCTTTCAATGGGGAAATTACACATTTCTTTTTTTCCAGAAAGTGCAACATTTCCAGGTTTTAGAATAAGTATAAGGAATTTCTATTATGGCGGTGGCACGGTGGCATGGTGATTAGCACTGTTGGTCCCGAGTTCAGTTCCACCATCAGACCGGGGTCCTTCTCTGTGGAGTTTGCATGTTCTCCCTGTGTTTGCGTGGGTTCTCTCTGGGTACTTTGGCTTCCTCCCACAGTGCAAAGACATGCAGTTAGTGGGGATAGGTTCATTGGCAATACTAAATTGCCCTTAGGTGTGAATGAGAGAGTGAGTGTGATTGGTTGTCTATCTCTGTGTGTTAGCCCTGCGACCAACTGGCGACCTGTCCAGAGTGTACCCCACCTCTCGCCCTGTGACAGCTGAGATAGGCTCCAGCACCCCTGTGACCCTGGAAAGGATAACCGGAAGCAAATGGATGGGTGGTCTACACAAATCTGCCACAGGCCTGGGCTAAAGTTTGACATGAAAAAGGTGAATTTTGTCAATGACAGGTGGAAACTCAAAAAGAACAACCTTGGGTTGCAATAATATCATGCTTAGTAACATTTTGATTATATTTCTATAACTAATTATTTAGATTTTTTGGTCTTGAATCGGACATTGCAGCTGTTCACAAGTTGACCTGTACGCTCTCTCGTCCAGCCTTCCTTTCTGCCTGTCTGTGCTCAGCTGTTGGAGAGGAGGTGTGGTTTGTCAACAGTCAGCAACAACCCAAGAAAAGCCACTGGAGCACAGATGTTGGTGATTTTGGTTGCTGTTAAGTTTGTGTTGTTGCACGACACAACGTTGCCGTCACCATCTCTTCCTTCATGCACTCACACCAGTAACAGCGCTCTCTATACACAGCATTGTTGTCATGGCTGTGTGGCCGAGTCTGTGGTACACCCAGCGATCTAACAATGAGCCAGTGTTACTGATGACATTAAACCTGATATTAAATCTTACTTGGCCAATTAACACATTAGTAACAGAAAATAATCACAACTAACCTGACATCTGTTTAATCTAACATCATTTTTTCACTCTTTATGCCTCACAACATTAAATACCTCGAGGTGACTGTTGGTGTGGTTTAGCACCATATAAATACAAATGAACTGAATTTAATCTTTGTAATACTCAGTGACCTTTTCACTGAATATGTCATCTATGAGAAATGGTGCCAACAAACATGCAATGGAAACAAATTAAGGGCTTCTAAACTAGAGTTTAGCATCGCTGTTATATACATATAACTAATTACATGTATTTACAACTGTTTACTCTGCTTGTTCACAATAGTGCCACAGTTTGGGGTCATAGTGTGTTGCAAATATAACATTGGAGGCTTTGTGTCTATTGTATATCAGTAGAGGCCTTTTCAGAGTTTTCTCACTTATGAATTTCAAGGCACAGCAAATGTTCAGCAATCACAGCGAGGTTGGGAAATACATGATACCTGTAAGCTCAATCATCTGATATGCATACTTACAGTGCAGCCGTAGCAGGCTACCTGCTGAAGGCATGTCAGACAACAAAGAGGCATTATGTGGGAGACGCTGTCTAGTTCTGATTGCTTTCATTCAAGAAGGAGGGGTTAGTCTTACTTATGATCATCTAACCATCTTTAAGCACTCTCAGTGTTAAACAGTGGGGGAAACAATAGCTACCAGTGAACAACCGTGGCTCAGGTTCCACATCTTAATAATTAAACTGCTGCCATAGCCACACAGCACAGCTTTACATTCAATGTTGTGACAGCTTCTGGGTCTGAAGAACAAAGACAGTTTCACTGCTGCACGAGCTGGTACATTTTATTGCTTCTCACACATGGTTCATCTTGGAAAACATTATACAAGCTGATTTAGGAGATGGTGTGGTGGGGTGAATTTTTATCTATGTGTGTAGGAGTTTCATACACAACTGACTTTGTTATAGGTTTGTAAGCCTGGAGTTTTAAAGTTGGAATCACACTTTTACTTTTATATAGAAGAGAAAAGGACAAGTGGTATTAATTTGCCTGTTAACAGCCATAATGTCAGTTATAGGCAAGAAACTTCATGTTCTGCATGTTTTGATGGTCCTGACAATCATTATGTATACGGTAATATAATGTTAACTTTCTATTAAACAGATGTAGAGATGCTGTATTGAGGCCATATTACAGTGCAATGCACAAAAATGGCAGCACACTAATACATCCTGCTAAATTTAATGTGGTGCACACTGTGGAAGAGCGACACATATTAACAGTAACTAATGATTCAATGCAGAGTGGTGTATAAACACATCGTGAGTGAGAAAGGTGACTGGAAAGGAAAAACTCAATGCATCATGGGATCCCCCAGCAGTTGTTTGAGTAAAACTTTACCCTCATGCACCTCAAATGAGGGTCAAGTAACACTTGCTGTTATGATGATAAAGAGAGGTGTTGTTGTGTTTTTAGGCAGTGTGTTTGAGAGAGTGTAGTGGTGTTCAAGGAATATCCAATCCACTTTTATTTATAAAGCACTTTAAAATACCCAGCACAGGATCAAAGTGCTGTACAGAAAATAAGTTAAAAACAATAGAATAACAGTAAACAGCAAAAATAAATAAATACATAAAACACATAATACATGAAATTAAAACGCCTATATTTAAAAAAACAAAACAAACAATGACATCAAGAGACCATTTCTAACCAAGCATGCTGCCATGATCTTCACAGTTGTCAGGCAAAATTATTTCAAACCTTACAAAATCAGCAAGCCTTTTTTCTGATGGCAAAGTTTTGAAAAACTGCTAGCAGCACCTGCTGTAATCAGTCCCAACAACAAGGCCTAGGCTGACAATGTCAGTCAATCAGTGTGTGGAAGAAATTCATCAAGACGTGTTGGCTGTTTGTTAAAAAGGGAGCTGACTTCACATATTCCTGGATCACTTTGGATGAGAGCGTATCAAAGATGCAGTCCAGTGACAGGTTTGAAGTAGGAGGAGTTTCTTGCCATGGAATCCATGACGAAGACAACATGGGGATCAGACTTCTATCAGGGTGTCTGGAGAAAACTAAACTTGCCATGGACTAAATCGCTGAATGGAACTAGTGATGAATCACCAAACCTCACAGAGAAGAACTCTGGGTTCCTGCAGAAGATTCAGGACCAGGCAAGGGATGCCAACCCAAGCTCTGATGTGAACTTTCTACACTGCATCATTCATCAGGAATCTCTGTGTAAATCTGTCTTCTCACTTGATCCTGTAGCCGAAATTGAAACGAAGTATCAATTTTGTGTGAACACGAGGACGTAATCATCACCAGTTCATCCAGCGACTGCAGGAAAGTGAGACACACATTTCATTTAAATGTTCACTGGCTGAGTCTGACTCTGATGATCTTGCAAACAGAAGTGTCCTTCTTAATTCTTCACATTAGGCTAAACGTGTTCTTTACAAATATTTTCTTAGTTGTTGTCAAATATTAGTTTAGTTTACTTTAGAAAACACAGTATAATATAAATCACTGTGCCTACATGAACAAAGGTGTTTATTCAAATGTACATTTGGTGACACGCGTGTTCTGCATGAAGTTTTAAAGTTAGAAGTAAAAAGCAGTCTCACAGTAATGAGTTAAGCGCATGCATATAACCATGGATGTGTAAGGTTTCATCTTTGGTGTCCATGAATAATAATTTCTTCATTCACTGAAGTCCCGATGTGCCTAAAGCCAAAATCAAATTTTGATCAAATCTGTAAATCTGCCTGCTTTGTGTCAGTTTTGACAACAGTAATGTGTTTTATCAGCGTGGTGCAGAATGATAAAACGCTGTAAAATCAAAGTTGATAACACATCCAAATGGATTGTAAGCAACGTTTCGTTGTAGCCTCCGTACACGAGAGCTGTTTCCTCACAGAAACACAGCACAACATAGCCTGCTGTAAAACAACAGTGCAGGCTGTTTAATTCACAATGAAGCAGTTTTCTGTCACGATACCACAGAATTATTATGTAATTAGATTACACAAGAATCTGTTGCAGGAGAGTGGATGGTGATTAAAATGTTCCAGCTGTTTTAATGATATACTCAAGCTTTACTTGCAGACTTGGATGGCCTGAGCAGATTTCCCCTTAAAAGCGATACTCCGAAAGCAAATTTCATCTGCTGCTGTATTAAAGTATATTACTGTATGTTAGGACCTCACATCCCTCATGATGAAAGGTAGAACAGGCTGTTAATACTCCTACTTATCTCCAGCTCTGACACCCACCGTCTCCTCGTGGTCCTCTGTCCTCCTCGCCTCCCTTTAAATCTGCCTGCATCATCAGCTGGTGGAGATCCTCTGTTGCCAAACAGCCCAGCCAACAGTTACTCGTGACATAAGCGAACCTGTTTTTTCATGTTCATGGACATGCATTGTTACCTTTTTTCATGTCAGTGTGAACATTTGTAAATAATTCATGTAAACAGAAACTATATTAGTCGCCACGGGGCGACTGTGGCTCAAGAGTTGAGAGTTCGCCTTGTAATCGGAAAGTTGCCGGTTCGAGCCCCGGCTCGGACAGTCTCGGTTGTTGTGTCCTTGGGCAAGACACTTCACCCGTTGCCTACTGGTGGTGGTCAGAGGGCCCGGTGGCGCCAGTGTCCGGCAGCCTCGCCTCTGTCAGTGTGCCCCAGGGTGGCTGTGGCTACAATGTAGCTTGCCATCACCTGTGTGTGTGAATGGGTGGATGACTGGATATGTAAAGCGCTTTGGGGTCCTTAGGGACTAGTAAAGCGCTATATAAATACAGACCATTTGCCTTTTAATAAGCACGAGGGCAGACTGATGCAAAGTCACATTCAGGGACAGAAAATAATGTTAGAAATGTTTTGTTGAGAAATATACAACACATTAAAATATTCATGTCCAGCAACAGGTTCAATGCTGTGACTAAAAGTAAACTACTGTGAGATTCATTAGGGGCCATCAATGCAGGCTGACCTGCATCTTAGATTTTTTATGATATGTGACCTTTAACCTCAAAGGGATGTGCCTCCTTCCCAGATGGAACTGGGAATCTTTTGTGATAGAAAATAACAAATAGGTCCCCTTTAGAAATATGTAAAATATATTAGAAAATATATAGGCTGGCTGATATTACGATAAATATAATGTGGTGTGTCTTGAGCAGCTAGTTATCTCCCATCATGCCTCGGGAACATGTGTTGCCAGTTCAGAGGTTTAAACTGTGTATTTGCATTTCTACATAACTCTTATTCCTGTTAAATTCCCTGATGGTTGCTGTTCTGATAGAAAGAGACGTTACACCATGAGCGAGTTCATGTGTGGGCTTACTGACCCTCTGAAGCACAGTAGCTCACAGCTGTTCAAGAAAGAGCTCCCCCTTTCTGCTCACAGTGGAATAGCAGGCTCAACCTCAGAGTGGGTTGTTTCTTGTTCCCGCAGCTTGCCACAGTTTAAAATAACATACAATAACATTTAACAATGTGACAAATGGAACAGATTCACAGATTTTTTTGTAAAAACATATTTTTCTGCATATAAATGATATAGAATAACCCTTTATGTAAGATCTATGCTTTATTAATTTTCAATATGATAAGGAGCACCACCATGTGAACTATATACACTTAGTTTTGTGTAATACTGGGGTATTTATAATTAGAGCCATTTGTGATATTTTCTAAGTAAATATATTATATTATTTAATTTAGTTTAGTTAGTTAGTGTTCTTGCAGTCTTAGAG
The DNA here is from genome assembly GCF_057382275.1 of Copadichromis virginalis. Classification (NCBI taxonomy): domain Eukaryota; kingdom Metazoa; phylum Chordata; class Actinopteri; order Cichliformes; family Cichlidae; genus Copadichromis; species Copadichromis virginalis. Next base: position 18,444,408 of record NC_140619.1, read on the forward strand.
CAACTGTGACCACATAACTTCCTGTGGGATTAATAACGTGTTCTGATTCATCAAATGAATTATATTCTTAAAAAAAAAGTTTTCTTTGGTAAATTGCTCATTTCAAGACAATCACAGCTGTGTTTCCTGAGAAGTGGGGGCCCCTAAATGCATCCTGAATGTTTCCAGTCAGTAACAGAGAACACACTTTCTCTGCCTAAGGTGACAGGTGACAACACTCTGCTCCTCATTTCATCAGCGTTATACTTTGTGGTGCGGCTGTTATTGATGCCTGCTCACTGTTGATCATTACGATGTGAAAAGACAAGCACAGCGTGACATCTTCAGAGCTTAATGTGCGTAGGTGTGTGTGCAGGAGAAAGCAGATGCCATTGTGCCGTTCCAGTTTGTTTCCTGCGGAACATTAAAGAAAACGATGATCACTGCCACAGTCATTAACATGCAGAATTAGGGTTCAGTTCAGTGAGTGCTGTTTTCAAATTGTAGATTCGTAGTTTTTTATAGCTTGCTGACTTTTGTCATTGCAGCTGTAAATGACTTCCTTTTCTAGTGAATGTACTCCCTACTGTCTGCATGAGATGAATTCACAAACTTAGAGGAACTCTTTATAACTTGAAAGCATGGTTGCAGTAATCTCGATGATATCAGAGATTGTTTCCTTGCTCCACCACTTTGCACTACAAGTGTGATATATTGTACAGTTAGACTTGTGATGTATGGCTGTGTGTTCCTCTTGTTACACAGCAAAGTAATTATGATTCATTTCTGAGTTGCTCAGACTTGTGTAAACTTCATGGCAATCCATCCAGCGGTTGTTGAAACCTTTCACTAAAAACATGCAATCTGGTTTTACAATGCAGCCATTAGGCATGACTGCAGACTTTCTTCTTATCCCCATAACGACATATACTGCAGTGTAGTTCAGTCTGAGGTTTAATTTGACCACCTTGTCGTTTGTTTTCTTGCTTCTTCTAATGCGTAAACTGTTTTTTCGACAGCATCAAATAAATGATAGAATATAATCTGAAAAGACAGACGCTATATCTCATTTTGTAAGCGAGGACAGTGTGGAGGAGAGCCTGTGACAGGGGACAGGTGGTTTAGCAGACAGATAGGCTGGAGTCACAAACTCGGATATTTCCTTGTCTGCTGAGGTGGACACAGGACATTGTTTTTAGTCCCCTTGCTTTCCTCTGAGTTTTGTTCCAGTCACTAGTTAGCAAACATAAGCTAACATAAGCTAATATAAATCTACCACATTAGTAACCTACCAACCAACCTGATGATGTCACACTCTGTGCTGGCACAAGATGACCCTAAACATGTCTTAATAACTTTACCTTAAAGACGCATTTCTTAAATCTAGCTTCACACACACTGATACATGTAACGCTGAGCTAAAGCTAGCATCCTCAGCTGTCACACCAGCCTTATCTTTGGTCTTCCTCTTTTCCTCCTGCCTGTAGCTCTGCTCTCAGCATCCATCATGTCCACTATCCCTTCTTCATCATCTCTTATCCATGCCTCTCTGTCTTTGCCTCCAAAGAGCTTGAGAGATTATATACTCCCCACATCTAAGGTCTTGAATAGTCAGAGTACGTCTTAGCATAAAAGCCTCAGAGCCCTTCGTCCTCAGTCTGCAGGTTTATTTGTAGTTCTTTGGGTTTTAAAAGTAGAATCAGAGACAGAGTTTTTCTGTCCCACTGTTGGTGCATGCTTGCTCATAAGGGATTGTGTTATCGTTTGGTTTTCTCTGTATTATTGTACCGTCTTTATTTTGGCAAAGTGCCTTGAGGCGACTGTTGATTTGATTTGGCTCATTATAAATTGAATTGAATTACTGAAGCATGAAAAACTAGTGTTATGTCCACATGTAACAAAGGGCTCATTTCAAATTGTATCCTTAGACGCTTTGTTGGTTGCAGTCTGCCACAAACACACACCAAACACATTGTTTTGGTACAAAGGACACCAAAGGTAACACAGTTGGTTATCAAGCTGCATCCATACTTTGTACAGGTGCAAAACACAGACACATCTGCTAAAGTAACACAGTGATATTAATATACTTGCATGACACTCAGTAAAGCTGCAGTGCAGACCTCTTGGATAAGACAGTGAATCAAAGCTATCTCTTTAAATGTTTTGCTCCAAATGTAAAATTACCATAAACAGGAAGGTCCAGTTCACTGACTCCAGCTAGCAGAGGTGAAGCCAAGCACACAGCTGCTGGCACAGCTGCCCAGCTACACCCAGTCTTGATGAAACCTAAACCCCATCATGCATGTGCTGAAGAAGAGAGACATTAGCTATAGAGGTAAAAACTTGGACATGTTATATTCATGGATGAATTGGTTCATTTTAACATGGTTGTGTTTGGGGGATGACCTGCGTTTGAAGCCAGCCTCAGGAGACTCTGGAGGTCCTGCAGTGTTTGGCACTTCCACATTGTCTTTAATTTGTCAGACCTGAGACAGGTGTCCTGACTGTAACCTCTTTGATTTATGAGTGAAGCAGAACCTTTGAAATGTGTTTCTGGAAAGTTAAGCAGAGAAAAGTCTACAAACACTTACCCCGAGGCTCCTCTTCAAATGAAGTATGGATGCATTTCTATTTCAGAATGAATTTATTACTTTGGCTTCTTTGCATAGAGTCTATGTGCAAATCTGTGCAGAGCTGTAAGTGTCTGAAAACATCTTCATGTTTTCCTTCCCTTATACTGTTGTTAAATACTAGTTTCATGTACTTTTGCTGTGCAACACATTCTCAGTAAACATAATCAGAAAGCCCTGAAAACTGATTACTCTAGTGTGACATTTAAGATGGAGAGCTCTCCCAGCTTGAGAATATGTTTGTGCAGTTGCTTGAAATCAGTGAATATGTTCTGAGCAGCCAATTTTCTTATATCATAGCGAGCATGCTTCACTGGCTTCGGGGCTAATTTGTGCATCATTTTTTGGTGCATGATATGGATAACAAATGTAAATGAGGACAGCTGCTCCAATACACCTTTAATATCGAGCCTTGGCCAGAAATGTATGAAGAACACCATTTAAAGAAGCTATTAACCAGGCTCTAGATGTTCCATATTCCAAGAAGTTTGTAATACTCAAAACATCACTTTGAATCCTTTTCTATACGAGAAGTGTTTTCTCATATGAGTAGAAACTATTTTACATCTGTGCGGAGGTGTGGTCCCTGGCTCAGCTGCAGGGAAGGGGTGGTGCAGTGAGCTCAGGGGGTGGTGCCAGGAAGGCTGGAGCGACAGGTGGATGTGATTGTGCTGATGAGGATTTCCCTTTTTCAGTGATGTTTGAGACCAGAGGGAAGGAGAACGAATGTGCAGCTGCTGTTGAGCCAGGAGGAAAATCTAACTGTGTGTGCAATAACATCAAACAAAACGGAAACACGAGTTTTGTGTCGGAATCCTTTTACAGCATCACAAGAGAAAAAAGTAACTGTTGTTTAACAAACACAAAAATGCTTCAGCAGCAGAAACTTTAATTACCTACACTAAAGGAGATGTAGTAAAGATTAAGGCCAAGCAGTGAGGACGAGCTTCTCCTAATGTTTCTTAGTCTGCAAAGCAAACTGATACAGAGGGACCATGAAGTGTTCAACGTGGTCCTTCATCTTATAATGTGATCAATGTAGCAGCTCTAAATAAGGGCAAATACTCGTACAGGCACCAATGAAAAATATGATTTAAGAGGCTGAACAGAGTCATTCTCATCTTCACATCTAACTTACTGCCCAGCCACTGATGCATTTCCTCAGAAATACACAATCAGACTGTGCTCTATGCTACATGCTGTATCTAACAAGGAGGGAAAGTAGCAGCACGGGTTGGTAAGTTTGTAGACATTTACTGATATGTCACACCGTGGGTTCCAAAAGATTTTTTAAAAATACAACCTGACTGTGCTCCACTAAACATGGAGAAGCTTAACAGCAAGTTCACAGCATCTCTCACATCTTTTCACATTTTCGTCTTCACTCCACAAACAGGATTTTATAATTTAAGAGAAAATGAATCTGAATCATTGCTATATGAAAAAAAAAGCTGCTTTAAAAAAAGCCTAAAATGTCCCATTCACACCGTTATAGTTTTAAGCAGTTTTTAGGTGTTTTTTTTTTTTTTCATTTGAGTCTATTTTGTAGTCCAACAGAAGGTGATTATATTTTTTAATTCAATTCAATTTTATTTATACAGCACCAAATAACAACAACAGTTGCCTCAGGGCGCTGAATTTCGTTGCCCTGTACCTGTGCATGTGCAATGACAATAAAGTTGAATTCTATTCTATTCTATTCTATTTATATTGTACAGTAGATCGTACAATAATACATACAGAGAAAAACCCAACAATCATATGATCCTCTATGAGCAAGCACTTTGGCGACAGTGGGAAGGAAAAACTCCCTTTTAACAGGAAGAAACCTCCGGCAGAACCAGGCTCAGGGAGGGGCGGGGCCATCTGCTGCGACCGGTTGGGGTGAGAGAAGGAAGACAGGATGAAGACATGCTGTGTCGACAGCGAGGTGTCATATTTGACTGTCGAGTCCATCATGACTAAATCTGTTAGAGACGAAGACTATCTGAAAATCAAAGGTCATATTTACCAGACTTCTTAAGACTGAATCATCTGAAATGGAGCACACATTACTTTCAAAGGTCATAAAACTGCTGTTCTTCATATTTTAATGAAAAGCAGGGCTAAAGTATAAATGGCAGCGGTGTTCACCTGTAAAATCAGTAAACAGAAGCTTAGTGAAGTGTCAGAATGATGAAGGATGCAGTCATGAAGCGAGATTTTTATCTCCGTGGTGAGTGGATAACCATTAGTACAAGACTTGTGCGTGAATCTCAAAGCCACAGGATGAAAAGATTATTTTTTATCTAGAATTGTTAAACAGTACCTTAAAAAAAAAAGAATAATAAATAAATTGAAAATTGATCTGCGTATGACACAATTAGCAAGATGTAGGCGAGTTTTAAGAGGTGATCAGGTGGATTAACTAAAAAGCACTCGCAATTTCTCAATTACAAAACAAACAAAAGAAAAAACACTATTTCTTTCCCTCTGTGAATCGCCACCTTTATGATTGAGCGGTTGGTGCCCAAACGATGCCAGGTGGTCTGTTCCCATCTGCAATTTGCCCCTAAGGGTAGGGTCTCTCAAGGAAGCTGGTCCTGAATGTGATCCAAGTACTGCAGACTAAAACCTGTGAAATGGTTGCTCTGTCCAGGGTCGGGTTACTGGGACCCCACCCCGGAGCCAGGTCTGGGGGGCCTGCTTGAGGAAGACCACCTGGTTGCTCGGCTGTACTCCATGCGATCAGACTGGGCAAAGGCCAAAAGCGAGACCTGTCCTCTTATAGGAAAGCCAGCTCTTCTCATACTTCATGTGAGTGTTAGTAGCTGCTTCAACAACACAGAGCAGTGAATCGGAGCTAAAAGTGAGGCCAAGAACAGAGTAATCGAAAGCAGCTGCTCCAGCACACAAACACACACTCTGTATTAGAAACATATTAATGTGAAAACATCACCAATCTCAGAACGTGTAGAGTCAACTGGCTGCACTTTCTCACATCAAATGGAGTCGGCCACATTGTGTATGGGCTCAAACCGTGGCCATGAATATTTTTGTACTTTAAGTCAGACTGCATAGTTGTGAAATTAGTTTTTTTTAACCTTGTAAATCAAAATATTTTATGTTTGTGCATCCACAGAGGATTTGTGTGATTTGTGCTTTTATGTTAAGGTCTGGTTACAGATACAAAGCAAAAAACTACATGTAAAACTCCCAAGAGCCCTCGCCTGTCTGTGAGTACAAATTCTGAATAGACTTTTCTTCCTTTCAGCTGATTGTCATGTCAATGTCATGTCAGTCACAAATTTAACAATCCAATCAGAGAACAGACAGTTTGGCTGTCGTGGCGTTTCACTGAGCCTCAGGTCTGTTAGGAGTGAAACTTTTTATTGAAATTATTAAACAAAGCTGTTTAAATTATTTTATTTCTACACACTGCAAATGTGCTCATGTGAGTTACAGGTCGAGAGCTTCGTTTGGCATGACTGTCTGGACTGATATATTAGAGGAATGATGCAGAACCAGACCTTAGAATCAGTAGAAGAACAACAAATACTAACATTAGATAATCAAGGCTGATTTGTGTCCATGTGATTCCAGGAAGCAGATAGGAGGTCGAGGGAGTGAGCGGACGGACGTGAACGGAGAGAGGAGGAGATTCATCGGGGGATGGGGGAATTGAACTCAGGACCTTCTTGATATGCAGTGCTAACCACCGTGCCACTGTGCTGCCAGGGATGAAATAGTATATTGAAAATGGAAATAGTTTCTAAACATGGTTAGACGTGCACACTGGCTGGTCGTATAAACTAATAAAAGGAAACACAGAGCAGCTGGCAACAGCAGAACGAGACTGGTGATGCAGAGCTTCATTAAAAGAGTGTTTTAGCCCAGCTGTAAACACTCTACTCATTCATCCTCAACATTCAACACCATAGATGAAATAAACCTAAAAAGAAGCGACACAATCTTAGTGGTAAATATAAACTTAAGATTATATTTCCTGCTGTAAAACCAAAAGGATTTTGTATCGTGGTGTGTCTCCGGGACCAAGACACTGAGGCTGAGGCCAGAGGGCCAGCGAGTAAGTGACAAAAATGAACATAACACCTCTCAAAGAGGTTTGAACGTTGTTTTCCTTTAGAGAAGAACCCAAATGAAGTGGTAACACAAGAAACAAAAAACATTAGTTTATCCTAACGTGAATATTTATGCTGCCCTTCCTTGAACTCACACTCTCAGTGGACAGCAACAAAATACTGATACAAAATGCAAGAACTTCCTAAAACTTCCCAAAGAAATATGGTACGCGTGTTTTGGTACTAAAGTCATCATCTTGTGCATTTAAATATGAGGGAGTGTGCATGATGTATGTGCGTGTGTGTGTGCAGGCGGACAGATGCTGGCGTAGCAGGTGCTCCGTCCTCTGACAGCTGACAACTCTAGCTGCTTTTAAACCTTATGGCCGACAGACCAGGGTCACATTGTTAGTTAAACACTTTGGTCGTTCTCCAGGGGCGACCGCGTTAACCTGCATGACAAACCTTATGGCAAACTGACCCTGGCTACTTTTTTAGATAACCACACAAACAAAACAACAACAAACCCTCAAGGTCAGATCGTGAGTTAAACATATTTTTAAAGTCATCTCTTTTTTGTAATAGATAATCATGAGTTTGATGTTATTATTCCTAACATACTTTCATTGGATGAACACAAAGGCCTCTGGAGAGCCTTTAAGAGCCATTAGAAATAAGACAGGCCCACTGGACCACAGTATATGTTTATTAAGGTTAGTAAGTGGACAAGCATTTACATGGTCATCTCAGAAAATGTCAATATCTTGAAAAGGTCCATTTTAGTTGTAAAATTTAGTTTCAGTTTTGATGATCAAGGTTTATTGATCATAAAAAGAGTATATTTGAGTGTAAGTACATGATTATTCAAACAGTAAAAATACTGAACATCTCTTGTTCTAGATTACGGAGACGTTAACATGGGGAGGACAGCTGACTTTAATTGGCCCAGGAGAAGATCATTCACATCCTCTACAAAGAGGATAAACCACAGCTCTTTGGTGAAAAGCATTTTCATGGAAAGTTGAGTGGAACAGGAAAGTGGAACTCCGGGGATGGCCACAGGCTTCAAGTGAGTTCAGTTCAAGTTTGGTTATAAAGCACCAAATCGTAACAACAGTAGCCTTTGAATTCAGGTGTTTTCAGTCCCATTGCTACCGCTGGTTTGAACCATTAGAATGACTCACTGTGTCACAAATATTTTTGAAAGGCTGGATGGCTAAGTAGCTGAATGGTACGCTAACAGGATGGCACTGCTACATCAAATCAAGTGTAAGTGGTGAGCTCCAAACCTCCTCTAACATTAACATCAGCAGAAAAAACTTCATGGCAGGAGTTTCCATGGTAGCAGCTCCTGATGGTGTGCTATGTGACCCAGATCGTTGGGCACAGTATTTGTCCATACACTCTGTTAGACTGGCTTTTGTTGAAAACAGGAATCTGATGTAAACCTTGATCTTTTGGAAAATACTTGTTGTTATTTAAATACCTAAATTGGAACGATGTATTCGGTAGATAATGTGGCCATGAGGTGTACCGTGCATGATCTACTGTAGACGTCCAGCTCAAACTAAATGCCTTCACTTCATTTTATTCAATGGTTTTGTATTTACAGCAGGTATGTGTGCTAAACAAAATATGGATAGTTTTGTGAAACAGAACTGTAAAGCGTAAAGCTGAATCACTGCTAACAATGAAAACCTCCACAGAAACAACAAAAATCACAGTGAGGAAAAAGTCATTTATATTTTTAACCCAGAATGAAAGAAAAACTTCTGCTGACAACAAGTGTTGATATGGGAAATGTGACAGAAACAGGTACAGTTTCCTGGGGTTCATGAGTCCAGAGAGTGCAGGCTGAAAGACCGTCATGAAGAAAGTAAAGGTGATTGCACACAGGAGTCAGACTGTTTCACTAATAAAACAGATGTGTATTGATGGTGGGGCTCAGTCTTCCTGTTAGTCATGTGATTTATTACAGTTACCATCTGATTTATTGACTCTTTGGTCAGTGGTTGGAGCGCTCTGAGGGAGTTTAAGATCACACACCAAGATTCTGTTGGCCTGTATAACACCTGTCATCAAAACAATTGTGATTCAAATGAAAACAATACTAAATACATTTGCAAATTAATCAAAACTTCTAATTAAAAATGGAAGCAACAGCAAAACACTGGAACCAGGTTCAGCTCTCTGTGAAGACTGGTGCCACTGGATCAACATCCTGTCATCTACCAAACAGTGCGGGTATTAGGGTTTGGTTAATATCATTCTGTTTACATGGAATTCCTCTGGGTTAGGGTTGACTTCTTTTTGGACATCATAAATACTTTGTCCTTCCATTGTTCACAGTGCTGAATACACTGAGTCGTATCAGGCCCAGTCATGTGTTTGTTGGAGGAAGACACACTCCAGCCATGTCTTCACATTGCCAATCGCTGTTTGTTTTCTGTCTCTGCGTGGCCCACACTACAGCTCTTCTTTCCCCTGTAAAATGCAAAGTGTAGCATCACATACACTGGAGAGCGTTACGAGTTCATTCGTTTTCCACATAGTAACAGTATTCACAGTGAACTCAGGTCCTTTGTGTTGGTGCGATTGCCTGCTGCTATGATTGATTGAGGGTAATTTTAAAAAGCTATGGGTTGTAACTTTGTATCTACACCAGCAACAGTTCCACAGCCTTCAGAACTCATCCATTGTTTTTCCACTTCTGTGACCTCTACTGTTGAACCTCCCTGCAATATTAACATATTTACCTTATTAACTTTATTTGTTTCCAGCCTCACTGTGCAGATCTCAAGAGCCTACTTACTGTAGAACACACGCTTTGTCAGCATGCATAATCAAGTTTAGAAATCATATTTTATGCAGCTGCTGAAGCTGATTTATTTTCTGTCTGCACAGAGTGGCACTAATTCTTGCTTTTTTTCCTTCTAAGTCACACTTTTGCCTCATCCATCACTTCTCTGTGAGACTGCTGCATCTGTCCTGTTTCTTTAGTTCTGCAGCCACTCCCAATCACTTCTGCCAGACTATCATGAAGTTTGGAAAAGAAGAATCAGGAAGTAAATAACTATACCAAATATACATCCATCTTGTGCAATTCCAGGTCTTGGGTGGTGGTGCCTAACTCAGCTACAACAGGGTAAGAGGCAGGTACCCTGATAGATTGCCAGTTTGTGGCAGGATAACACAGAGCTAATGAAAAAAAAAATCCAAAAATGACAAGTGATGTCTATTCTTCCTTCAAAGCTCTGCAATAGAGCAAACACCATTCCAAAATAAAAGCACAGGCATCAAAACAAACAGGAGGTTTAGGCTACGTTCACACTGCAGGTCTTAATGCTCAATTCCGATTTTTTGATCAAATCAGATTTTTTTGTCTGCTCGTTCACACTACAAATAAAATGCGACAGCAAACGCGCTCTAGTGTGAACGCTCAAAGCGGCCCGCATGCGCAAAAGAAGATGTCACACACAACGAACTCTGTTTAGACCCAGAACAACAGTATTGTTTGATTGATGGCCCTTAATATAAAGACTTCGGACTTCACGTTTCCCAATTTTTGCTTTAAGTTATTTTGTTATTTACATAATAATGTAAATAACCTAATAATGATGCTTATTGCTGTTTAAGAGAGGAGCGGTGCTTCAAAGGATAGTTGCAGATTTCTGTCAGAATCTGCAGATTATACAGTACAAATAAAATGTTCACGTTGTCTTCCCAACAGTTTCACTAACATCTACACTGGATGGCCAGGAAGCGTTTGCGCTCTTCTCTGGCGCTGATAATTGGCTTCAGTCTTGTGTCGGTGACGTAAAAGGCGGATTTAATGCGACTTGACCGTTCAAACAGCAGTCGCTTTCTAAAACATCGGATATGTATCGGATTCGGTACCACATACGAAAGTGACCCAGATCGGATTTGAAAATATCGGATTTGCGCCGTTCACACTGTCATAGCATGATCGGATATCGGATTTGATGCGCTTTCGCCTGCAGTGTGAACGTAGCCTTAGATACTATAGCAGAAAATACACTTTTAACATTGGAATTTTGTAATGATTTTACTTTTTGCGGTGTAAATAGTGTAGCCCACCACATCCACTAAGCCATCATGAATGTTTTGTAGTTCGTTTTTTAAATTGTCATATTTTTTTGTGAAATGCAATGCTTTTATTTTGAAAAGAGAAAGTAGTACAAAAAATATGGTGTGTTGGCAGTGTTGGGAAGGTTACTTTTAAAATGTATTCTATTACAGAATACAGAATACATGCCCCAAAATGTATTCTGTAACGTATTCCGTTACGTTACTCAATGACAGTAACGTATTCTGAATACTTTGGATTACTTAATATATTATCATTGTCAGGGTTCCTGGGTCGTTGACCCAGTGATTTCAGTTTGTTCATGTTCAGTTTAGTTCGCCACATTAATGTTCTCACTTCCTGTTTTTTCCCGTGTCAGCTTGTCTCCCGTGTCATTAGTCAGATTATGTTCAGCCCTGTACTCACCTGTTTCCAATCATTGTCATCATTCAACCTGTGTATTTAAGTTCCTCTGTTTCACCAGTTCTCTGTCGTGTCATTGATGTACATGTGATGTTCCTGTTGTCTCCCCGTATGTATGTTCAGTTAGTTAGTCAGCCAGCCATTCATCCAGTCTTTCAGTCAGCCAGTCCTTCGTTCCTGCTTTGTTCATTCACCCGCTCCAATAAATCCCCGTCATTTCTGTACCTGCGAGTCCTGTGTTTGGGTTCCTTCTTCCTCGCCTCCCCACAACGCCTGGCAATCATGCTTTTTACAACAACGTGAATGTACTATTGCTGTGTGATTTATTACTATTACTGAAGGTCCGCGACTCCGAACTGTAGTAAAGGGACCTCTGACTAATACGGCGGGGTCCCTGTCGGCTCATAGCCGAAAAATAGCTTTACTTTGTTGTGTGGGTCAATTTTTCTTGCGAGAGACAGAGAGAGGCGTTGAAAGGCTGCTCCAACGGAACTTATTGTTTTCGGAGGAAAACACGAACACGGTGTACAGTCGAGTCTTAATAGCTTACTTACAACTGGGCTCGTCAGGCACTCTTCTTGGCTGAAGTGGTTATTATTATATTTACATGCTTCCAGCTCCCGTTTTTGCTCGATGACAACTCCTACCTTTCCACCCTTTTTCTCCCTCCTCGCGCTCACAGACCCACAACGTGTATGGCAATCCATTCTCCCTGCAACACGGACTACACTGCCCATGATGCTACATTCTTTAGAGCTATGCTTGTAGCATTATGCCTGTTAGCTTAGCACAACAACAACAACGAAAAGGCGCTCTCTCACCCAGGAAACACACAGTCGCAGAGAGAGAGAGAGAGAGAGCGTTGCCCTGTAACCATGGAAACCGTAACGCTGCCGCCTGGAACAACAGACCGTAGCTGTCAAACAAAACCCAAACAGTCCTGACCCATGACAAAATGAAACGGGAAAGTACCGCAGTGTAATCCATTTATTTCAACAAAGTAACTGTATTCTGAATACCACCTTTTTAAACGGTAACTGTAACGGAATACAGTTACTCATATTTTGTATTTTAAATACGTAACGGCGGTACATGTATTCCGTTACTCCCCAACACTGTGTGTTGGAAGGATAGAAGAAGAACATCATGGTGAAAAAGGATCTTCCAAATAAAAGAAAGTTAGACACTTTTATTGCCATTATCACATCACTCATTCAAACATAACATTATGCTTTTATTTCATATTGCGATCAACACATTGCGAGTAACATTAACAAGCTTTAAGTGAGACTGTGTAAGCCAGCAAATAACTGCACAGGCGCTAGCCTAATAGCCTAATAATAGCTTCACAAAAAACATTAGATGAGTTAAAGTTACATTTCACATGTGATCAACTTATGGAACATTGTATTAATTACCTGTTTTCAGCTGTATTTATTTTAGTTTGAATGTTGTGGTGCATTTTATGACACATGGGTTATTTATATATTTATTCTTATCTTTTTTTAATATTTTTGACAGAGATGTACTTAATGTAAGAGCAGGTTTAACAGTGTTTTCTCCCTATTTGACGACCTTACAGTCATTCAGTGTTTTGCAAACCTCACTCTTGCCTGTTGATGGGGACAGAGACTTGATTTGTTTACTGTGGATCCATAGAGCACAGAGGGAGTTCATGTTGGCCTCAGACTTGTGCTGCTTTTACTGACTGGATTCGATTATGTTTTTTTTTTCTTCAGGTGGTTAAAAAGAGTTATAGACTGTGATCAGCCCACCCGTGCACACAGGCTTTACTCCATATGCTCATGAAGTGGACCTTTGCATTTTAAGCAAGTGCAATGCCGGGTGTGTGTTGGGCTTGTAACCAAAAAAAATCCAAAATGTTGTTTTAGCGTCTATAACAATCATTTTTTAACACGAAAAATAAATGTTTAAAAAAATAAAAGCCCTCAGGACTCAGTTAAATTACTGGCATTTAAGATGAGCTAGCAGCAAGACAGCCTCACCAATTCTTCGTTTCAAACGATTTATGCTAACAGTGCTGTTACATGGATTTTATTGATGCATGTACACCCTGCACCACAAACAGACACTGAAGCCAACAAAATAACATGTTGTCTTTGTTTTGGACACATCTTATATAGATGCCACTGAATCTTTGTAGATATATTGTGATGTGACAAACACGATACATACAAAAGAATCATTTTGCTTTTGAATGTGTGATGTCTGTCTCAACAGATATTTGAGATTCCATTTGCATGTACGGTTCTCCCAAAGTAAAGCTGGGATTAGGGTTAGGGTGATGGCTTTGATGTCTGAGAGATAATCACATTATTATTCCTTCAAACCAACACGTATCCAGCTAACAACATTGGTTGGTACATTTTTGTTTTGACAATCAGAAGCAGAATTATCTTTATTTGACCAGGTTTGTGCTAACGAGGGATTTGACTCTGATTCACTGTGCTCTCTTCATTCATCTATTCTCTTAAGTTTTATAGTCTTTATCATTTGGTAGAATAATTTATGAACGGCTGAGCTTTAAAAGCTATTAATGCTGTACATATAAAGATGATCTTATTCCAATGTCCACATTTAGCAGACACAGAAGAATAGCATTAACCTAGAATCCTGTCTCTGGCCAACTAACAAATTTAAAGACTCTGCTTTGAGTAGGTTTCATTTATTTATTTGATTTCTTGACTCCTTAACAGTGTTTTGTGTAAGGTTCTTGAATTGATTCATTTTTGTATGTCAAATAATGAGAATCACTGAAGCTTTAAGTCAAGAAAGTCTTTTGTGTATTGTTTTCTTATCTGCACCAAAGTTCATCTTTTGTTTTGGAACTTTTTTGCAAAAGAAACCTCATAAAACTAATTAAAACTAATTAAATATAAAACTCATTATAATTTATCACATTATTAAAGGTTAATCAAAAGCATCTGAACAATACTTACATTCAATTAAAAACTGAAAGGATAAAAAAGCCTTTGCTAAAAATGTAGAGATGTATGTCTGTCTGAATGTAGCTGAAAAGTAAAACAACCGTTCTCATTCTGACAACCAACTAAACTTTGGTTCACCCCCACCATCTCACAGCAGCATGTGAACAATCACGTTCTTGGAGGTTCTTCAGTTTTAAACCAAATAACTCAATAACTCAATGACTGACTGGACAAAACATCCACTGAGGTCTGGCGCTGCTATCAAACCTCGGACATGTCACAATCCGTGTTTTTCTTTGTTTGATTCTTTGGTAGGTTTTGGATTTTCATTATTCTAGACTTTAGCTTTGATTTTGATTCTAGGCAAAGTTTTCTTATTGTTGGTTTCTGTGACTCACTATGACTATTACGCTCATTTTGCTCTCTGCAGTCTTCTGTCCTGAGTTCTCCATGGCTGAGTTATTGCCTGTTTTATGTTATTCGGTTAGTGTCTCATGTTTCGTTTGTGTTGTGCTCTTAGTGTTACTTCTTTTCCATCCATCCATCCATCCATCCATTCGCTTCCGCTTATCCTTTTTCAGGGTCGCGGGGGGCGCTGGAGCCTATCCCAGCTGTCATGTTACTTCTTTTATTGTTTTAATTAGTTTGTGTTGTGATCTTTTTTCTTCAGTGTGGACTGCACTTTGTTTTTTTCTTGGACTTCTGCCTTCAGCCAAATAAAAGTTTGTTGTTTTTCCTTACCCCTTCCTTATGTCAATGACAGGATAATTCCAATTCTGATTTTGTTTTTCAATCTGGACTTTGCAATTCATTGCTTTCTTCTTTCTTAGGTTTAAGGCTTTTATGTTAGCATATTCTAATAGATATTTTAAACCACTCTGCCATGTGATAAAAGACAAATATTCTACTTGTGCACTGACTAAAACCAATGACTCCGACAAACTCTTTCACCTGACAGTTGATTTACATCATGCACATTTACTGCAAGCAGGAATGATTCCTGTGTTCTGCTGTTTAAAAATACAGTGAAGCCTCTTACTTTTTCACAGAAGTTAACTATCGTATAAAAGCTTGGTTTGGGTTTTTTTTGTTAAAATTATTGAGGAAGTGCTGGACTATTTGCTGGAACAGGGCTTAAGCTAGAAAAACTGAGATTGCTCATGTGAAGAAAGAAGTCATGTAACTTTAATAAAAGTAAAACGTTGATCTGTCTCGATGTCTCTGCTAAAATGATGGTTACAGAACAGCAGAAATAAGTCAGTAAAACATACATATTCGGCGTTGGATAACAAAACCTTTGTTTTCATCGTGGTTCTTCCCAACAGTCAATAGGTGCTTCAGTTGTTTTAAACCATTGACAGTTGTGTTTTTAGGTTTGGGGAACAGTTATATGTTTTTCACAGCAGACTGTGTGAGATTACATTGAAATGACCGATTTGTTTGGCTTCTAAACTGCGGCATTCACCTCATCCCCCAAGTTTTGATGTCATCCAGTTGCATCAGAAGAAAGGATGTGCCAGCTGTTGTGTCACCATGTTTATGGAAGTGAGGGAGCCACCCGGTCAAAAGTAAGATGTTCCCCTTGGAAATGGGTTAGCTGTCATCATAGCTGGTCTGTTGTTCACGTTACTTTAGGACGTGATGAGGATGTGGATGCTTCCTCCAAGATGAGCACATGATCATGCTCTGCAGGTTCCTGCTGCAGATAGTACACACTTCTAACTCAGTTCTTGGGTAATGCTATATCCATCTATTGGTGTCCTGGGCTGACAGAATTTAAGAAAACCTCCTTTGATGTTTGTGCTTCAGTAATTTTTCACTCCAGCTTCTTATGTCATATTACTGCAGCAGCTGCCAGAAAGGGGCTTTCACCTCTCAGCCTTCTCTTTGCAGCACTCACTTGGCAATGAAACGATGGCGAGAAACCTATAAGCCGGGCCCTTCGGCACTTTGAGCTACCAGTTCACCACTCACATCCGCTACAGAGCAATTCTGCTCGGACGATTTCCACTGAAAGCTACAGATCAGGACACACATTTTCTTCTAGGTGAAAGCATTAGGAAGGATCCCACGCCTGTTTCCGTGCCTGCTGTGTTGGAATAGTTTATTGAACTGAACACATCTCTGCTTCTACTTGGGTGGCTGCAGCTCACGCCCCATTGAAACTCGTGTCGTGGTTGAACTCATTGGGGTAAATGCAGATACGAGAGCGAATTGTACAAACATTTCTGGGGGGCAAACTCATTCCAGAGGCAGAAGTAATCTCATTAAGTGTACTGAAGCTCAGTGGTAAAAACCAAAGACGTTTGTGTGACTAAATACTGTAAAATAACACAGAAAACATTACAGCAAGCAGCAGAAAAAATGCTGTTTTATTTCATTTCATTTAGCCTGACTCTATTCATCATCTAAGTCAATATCAGTTGTAAGTGTTGCTGCATACCTGCACAAATCATTTCCTTCTGCCTGGCTTCATGTCAAAAGCAGAAGCAGAGCAGAATGGTGAACTCGATCTATTTAATAAAATCGTCTTCATCGTCTTCGTGTATTCACAACGCATTTCCAGGAGATTTGATTTCCTCTAACCAATCACAAAAGACCTGTGTCTTCCTGAAAATAACATCTTTTGAACTACGATGTCACTTTTTAAAGTTAATCACCCTTCCAAGATCCTCTCCTTACAGTACGTATGTTTGTACGTGGTTGAGTGAGTGTTGCCATCATGAACACATTAACAATAGCAACTAAAACAGAGAGGTGATGCCTATAATGACTAAAAATTACTGACTGAGTTGGTGTTTAAGTAACATGTTAGCAGATTGCTAACTGACTGTATGTCTGTGGTAATTTGTTGAGAATGTGTGGACAATGTGGACAATCCCAGAATGAAACTGGGATCAATGCAGCATGTGTGTGTTTTTTTGGTTAGTTTTTCGAGATATTTCCTCTCATGATGTCTGTTTGATTACTTACTTTTTCCAAGGCAAGGTATTGTAGGAATACAGCTGGAAATATGCTGAGGAAAAAAGAGTGTTTTGGGGGAAAGAAATGATAAAGGGATGACTGATGACTATTATGCCTGTTCGGAGGGACAACGGGGTATAAAAGGAGGCCGTCAGGGCCGACCTGGGCATTCTGTGAGATGTTACAGTGAGGGTAACATGCAGACTGGCTCAGCCGCTTGTGTTTTGTATATAGATTTTTTTGTTTTGTTTTGAATTAAGTCAGTTGTTTATTTTCTTTGTAAATAATCTTTTGTGAACCTCGGAGGCCAGCAGAATAAACTATACACATTGAGTGCTTCCTGACTACGCCTGGATTTGTTCGGGAGAAGTTTAGGAGAGGAGTATTCTAAACATGTTTGCATTAATCCTGACTGAACAGTCTACAGGCTAATATTTAGATATATAAAACATATAAATCAATTACTATTTCTCTATATAGCACCAATCACAGCAACAGTTACCTCAGGATCAGGAAGAGGCCATTCCCAAACTGTCCCCACAAAGTCTGGAGAGTGAAGACAGAGAATCGTGATCGACTCCAGAAAACACGTCTCAGCAGCTCTGTATTCCACTGCAGTAAATGTATGTAGTAAAATGAAGAAGCTGGCATCCAACAGTCTGTGTCTATTTCCTGTTCCACATACTGTACAGTCAAAACAACTGTTCTGGAACAGCAACTTTTTAAAAATGTTAACTTTTGTAAAACCCCAAAACAAATCAAAACAAGAAAGGACAAAGGCACAAGCCTGACTCCTAATTGCAGAATGTCCTTGTTATTATATTAAGTGCATAATTTCTTTTGTTGTCACTGTAGAGCCAAATGCCTTTTAAAAAAAAAAAATCTGCTGCTTCTTTGTGTTCATATCAGCAGCGGCGTTTAACAGATTTATTGCAAACAGACAAAGCATCAGCTGACGCACATCAAGTGTGGGACTGAACATGAAAAAAACAGACGGGTTTCTATTCATTTGAATATTGTGCCTTTGTGTACATGCTACTATCCATTTGTCTTTAAGAACAGGAACTGGGCAGAAGAAAACGATATTTCCAGGCAGTGAACTTTGTGTTTTTAATGTTTCCAAATGTGTATTTTCTGCTAGTGTTGCACACATGTACTTATGTTGTTTTTATGCTTAGTAAAAGGACAACAAATGATTGGAAGAAGGGATTTTTTGAGGCCTCTGCCAACTTAAAGTTTCATTTTGTGCTTCATTACCTTCTTTGTGCACATTAACCAAACAACCTTTTTGACCTATCAAGAACTGCATTTATGGCATATATGGAGTGTTTCTGCCAGACACACCAGTATTCCTGACAGCTCCAGTCGGTTTAAACTCCGCAGCTTTCAGTGCTTTGGCTCTGCTTTCATACTGAAACTAATACAGTCTGGTGTTACGGTTTCCACTGACCCGTTTTATTTTTCTGGTCAATCAAACACGTGATTGTTGCAAAACATAAAGTTTGTTTAAAATGGGGCCTGGAGCCTGAGGCTCGCTTGGGCCACTTCGGAGGTGGGGTGCCCCCGGCCTCTCGGCCTGGGGCTCGGTCACTCAGGCACAGCTGGCTGCCGGCAGAGCTCACGGGCGCGTCACTGCAACTCCCCCTGGTTTCTGCTCCGCGGCTGCTGAGTGAGCCCTCATCTGGGACTCTCCTCAGCTCTTTCTGGGACAGTGGCACGGCTGCCCCTCTGTTGATCTTCCTTGGTCTCTTGTGTTCTGGGGGCCTCTGGATGTCTGGAGTTTTGATCTCCTCCATGCCTGCTTCATGCCCTGGAGGACGGGGCTGTGCCCCCCCCCCCACACCCTCTAGCAGATCATTACATGAAGGAACCTTTTAAAAAAAAACAAGCACGTCCATGCTCACAGGTGTACACACGGGTGATCACACCCACAAACTACACCCTTTTTGGCTCCTACCTCAAAGCACACTGTATTCTGTTGATCTTATGTGCTGCACAATAATGTTTAATATTTAGTATTTACTGTCATATTCCCATATATCATTGTGATGTTGTTTATTCTATTACTCTTGTTCTCTTCTGCTTGTTTTCTTTTTTCTTTCTCAGCAGGTGATCCAGGTGATTGATATATGCATTTTTTTTTCTGCTCATTCTGTTGGTTTTTGTCTTTTGCCCTTCTCCCCCATCCCTCTTCTCAGCTGTTTCTCTTTCCCTCTTTCTTTCTCCCCTTCTTTCCCCCAGTCAAGTCTGTCCCATATTCAGTAAGTGAAAATAAAATAAACAATAAAAGGTGAATCAAATGGACCATTACGGCAAGGCTGGGATGGTCAATTTGGTAAAGTAAATGCGTTGGGCATCTTTCTTTGCCTTTAGACAACAATTCTGATGGCAAAAGAGCCAAACGGGACAGGCAAAAAAAAAAAAAAAAAAAAAAGTTTGTTTAAAATGGTTCCAAAATAAAAGTTACTGTTGAGCCATCAGCACAGCACACTATGCAAGTCTTGGTTTCCAAAAAGAGGACAGTTTGCCTAAATGAAGGTTCCCCTCTTCTCGACCGGAGTGGGCAACATGTTTAAGGGATTTAAATGTTTTAATTTGTTGTGTTCTGCTGAATTTATTGGTAAATGGACTGATTCTTACATAGCGCTTTTCTACTCTCCCGGAGTACTCAAACCGCTCTATACAGGGAGTGCAGAATTATTAGGCAAGTTGTATTTTTGAGGAATAATTTTATTATTGAACAACAACCATGTTCTCAATGATCCCAAAAAAAGGGGGGATATCTGTGTGTGCAGGTGACTATTACTGTGCATAATTATTAGGCAACTTAACAAAAAACAAATATATACCCATTTCAATTATTTATTTTTACCAGTGAAACCAATATAACATCTCCACATTCACAAATATACATTTCTGACATTCAAAAACAAAACAAAAACAAATCAGCGACCAATATAGCCACCTTTCTTTGCAAGGACACTCAAAAGCCTGCCATCCATGGATTCTGTCAGTGTTTTGATCTGTTCACCATCAACATTGCGTGCAGCAGCAACCACAGCCTCCCAGACACTGTTCAGAGAGGTGTACCGTTTTCCCTCCTTGTAAATCTCACATTTGATGATGGACCACAGGTTCTCAATGGGGTTCAGATCAGGTGAACAAGGTGGCCATGTCATTAGTTTTTCTTCTTTTATACCCTTTCTTGCCAGCCACGCTGTGGAGTACTTGGACGCGTGTGATGGAGCATTGTCCTGCATGAAAATCATGTTTTTCTTGAAGGATGCAGACTTCTTCCTGTACCACTGCTTGAAGAAGGTGTTTTCCGGAAACTGGCAGTAGGACTGGGAGTTGAGCTTGACTCCATCCTCAACCCGAAAAGGCCCCACAAGCTCATCTTTGATGATACCAGCCCAAACCAGTACTCAACCTCCACCTTGATGACGTCTGAGTCGGACTGGAGCTCTCTGCCCTTTACCAATCCAGCCACGGGCCCATCAAGACTCACTCTTATTTCATCAGTCCATAAAACCTTAGAAAAACCAGTCTTGAGATATTTCTTGGCCCAGTCTTGACGTTTCAGCTTGTGTGTCTTGTTCAGTGGTGGTCGTCTTTCAGCCTTTCTTACCTTGGCCATGTCTCTGAGTATTGCACACCTTGTGCTTTTGGGCACTCCAGTGATGTTGCAGCTCTGAAATATGGCCAAACTGGTGGCAAGTGGCATCTTGGCAGCTGCACGCTTGACTTTTTTCAGTTCATGGGCAGTTATTTGGCACCTTGGTTTTTCCACACGCTTCTTGTGACCCTGTTGACTATTTTGAATGAAACGCTTGATTGTTCGATGATCACACTTCAGAAGCTTTGCAATTTTGAGACTGCTGCATCCCTCTGCAAGATATCTAACTATTTTTGACTTTTCTGAGCCTGTCAAGTCCTTCTTTTGACCCATTTTGCCAAAGGAAAGGACGTTGCCTATTAATTATGCACACCTGATATAGGGTGTTGATGTCATTAGACCACACCCCTTCTCATTACAGAGATGCACATCACCTAATATGCTTAATTGGTAGTAGGCTTTCGAGCCTATACAGCTTGGAGTAAGACAACATGCATGAAGAGGATGATGTGGACTCATTTGCCTAATAATTCTGCACTCCCTGTACAACATGCCTCATTCACCCATTCACACCCACTCATACAAGCATTTCTATACAGGGCAGGGTACACCCTGGACAGGTCGCCAGTCTGTCGCAGGGCTAACACATAGGGACAGACAACCATTCACACTCACATTCACTCGCACATTCACACCTAGTGGCAATTTGGATTATCCAATTAACCTATCCCCACAATAATAAAATGATTCCTCAAAAATACAACTTGCCTAATAAGTCTGCACTCCCTGTACACAAGTGCAAACTAACCTGCATTCACTCGCATTCACACTCCAATGACACACAAAAGCCCCAAGGAGAAGTTAAGACTGCATGCTTTTAGTGCTGGACTACACTGATCTTTGTCATTGTCCTGCTGTGTTGTTTTTGTTTTTTGTCTGCAATTGCACTTGCTTGAAGATGTTTGTCATAATTGGAAATGTATTAAATCAGACACACGCTCGACCTTTCTCACCAGAATGTGGCTGAGGGGATATCATGTCCTTGTTTTTTTGTTTTAGGCTATATGTTGATTTTATCAAGTCACCAATGACCAGAAAAATCAGCTGCCTATGTGGGGTAGTAGTTCTAATGTGTCTGTATGCCAAATTCAAATGGCACAATTAATTCTTTTAACTTTAATTTCACTCCTCCATGCATTTCACCTTCTCTGTGACACTTCATTTTGAATCTCACAATGAGTCACAGACTGTAATGAATTAATTTCCTCTATATCATTGGAAAATCTAAGAAAGCCATTACACAAATTTAATTCATGCATATGTGAAATAACCTGAAATGAACTGGACACACAGTTCAGCCTGTGGCGTTAGCCCGTTAGCTGGCTGCCTTGTCAGACGTAATTAACTTTCCACAGTCTTTCCTGTTACTTTTGCTGTAATTTGATAGAATCATGGACAGAAGATTTGAAAAGGGGGTAAAAATGCTCTCAGAAATGAAAAAGAAATCCAGGTCACAGGTAGAATCTATTGCTGTGTAGATAAAGTAGAAACTGAGTAAAACTGGGTAGCCCAGTAGTTTAGTCGGTTCAGTGGGTTACTCCAAAAAGATATGTGATACCCACTAATGTGTGATCACATTTATGTGAATTAATTTAAGTAATTTCACTTTCAATGTAAGTGATATTTCCATTTGGAAATGCCCTAAATAACTACAGTAATTGTAACAGGAAACTTGGTAACTACCCTGGGATATTTGTAGCGGACGCTTCATTTTTATACCAATAGGTGGCAGTGTGAGACCATGGTTTGGCCTGTTGTTAGCAGCCTGAAGCGCATGCTCCGCGCTGTTTTCTCATAATGGTGGAGTATTCAGGAAACAGCAAGCCACGTCTCCCTGTCTGCTCATTTCTCTCCTGTTTACAGGTTCGTATCGTGCCCGAAATAGAATATAATAGCAATCACATCCATTATATAGCATAGACTAACCATTACGGTTGGAAAGTGAAAGCGTACAACATTGTGTAGTACAGTAAATTACACTTTTGTAAGTATTTGTTTACGGCTTTAGCAGCATGCTAAGGTTAGCATGTTAGTTTGGGTCGCACACCTCCTATGCTCTGTGATGTTAGTGATCGGCTCCACCGTTATTCTGTATTGTTTTAGTATCTTGTTTCTGCCATAAAGTGTTTCCGTGAATTCAGTGCACATGTCAAGATGGTGCTGATTATACCATTCTTTCAAGCTATTTGAGATTTATAGATTTGTCCTGTTGGAATTCATTTTGAACCAAGTCTTACAAGAAAATTGGTCATGTTTATAACATTGGAATGTGTTATGGAGAATGTGTGTGAGCTATGTTAAGAATAAGTAAATACACAGTTGTAATACTGTAAAAGTAATGAAAGGAGTGCATAATTGTGAATTTGAATAAATAATGGCGGAGTATTCAGGAAACGGCAAGCCACGTCTCCCTGTCTGATCATTTCTCTCCTGTTTACAGGACACATATATAGCTGCCTACAGGTGCTGCCACCCGGTACCTGTAACAGTTTTCTGGGGGCTCGTCCGGGATCAGTCCTGCCTTTGAGGCTGGGAGCTGATCCAGTAATACCGGTACTTTGGGCCAAGAGTGGCAAGAAAACACCAACAACTCCAGTCTGCTGGTTGTTACCTACACCTGCTGCTGCCAGATGCTACTGATTGTGCAGGAAATGCATTGGCCATGTGTCACAACTAGCGCAATGGACAAGAAGTAAGGAAAAAAAGACAAATAAGGACTGCTTGGTGCTGCTTGGTGCTCGGACCATCACCCATCAAGGCAAAAACTGTAGGAAAGCTGACATTGTGTGACCCACTGCAAGGGATAGGGAAGCAACCATGGCGGAAGGTGAGAGGAGGAGCTTGGTGTGGGCCATCAAGAAAGACCTTCTCACCCTCTCTGCTGATGAACTGTTCCAGATTGCCAAGTCTCTGGGTCCAGTGCCAGGAGTGGACCAGTCTTGCCTTAAGTCAGGGGATGAAGACAGCTGCTTCGAGTACATCAGTGGTTTCATGTGCAGTAAGGTTTTATTAGAGTCAGAAGATCAGGGCATGTCACACTTATTGTCACTGAAAGATGTTGTTGATGCTGTTACCCAGGGTCATGTTTCTGATTTGCAGATACAGGCTGCCACTGGTAATGATTCATGTGATCTATGTCCAAATGCTCAGCCTCATGATGTCAGTGTTGAAATGAGTCCAACTAATGCAATGTTTTTAGAAGATGGTCATAATAGTGGTACAGAAGTAACTGACAGTGTGACCCAGAATACCAGCTCTACTGCTGTTTCCCAACGTGATATAGAACTACAAAAAATACTCTTCAGTTACGAAGAGCTTTCTAAGAAAATTAAACAGTACATGCCCACATCAGGTTCTCAACTCACCTCTCAGACACCATCACAGGCTCATTGTAGAAGCACACCACACAATGACAGCTTAGCTGAAACTCAAGCACCCATGAGACATGACAAGGTGGTGTCCCTAAGAGACTTGTCTTACCTCCATCGCAGGGAGTTTAAGATTCACGGGGGCCAGATTGGAGACCAGGGATCAGCCATCAGTTATAACAGCATCTGCCGCCAGATTGAAGAGGGTCTCAAAGAACAGTTTAATGATGTCGAAATTGTGAGGGCTGTCATGAGAGTTATCAAACCTGGTAATTTCAAAGACATGCTAATGAACAAGGATGAACTGACAGTAGAGGAGCTTAAAGACTTCCTCCATTCTCACCTTGGTGAGCAAAACAACACAGAACTCTTCCAGGAACTCATGTGCACCAAACAAAGTGACAGTGAGACACCACAACAGTTTCTGTATCGAGTCATAGGTCTCAAACAAAAGATTTTGCTCACCTCGAAGCATACCAACTCAGATGTAAAGTACTCAGCCAGTACAGTTCAGGATGTATTTCTTCATACTGTGTATCAAGGACTGGGCCACAAACATAGTGACATTCGTAGAGAGTTAAAGCCACTCCTTGCAGATGCCAATGTCACAGATGAGACTATCCTTAAACAAATGAAGAAAGTAATGAGTGATGAAAGTGAAAGACAGCGTCGTCTAGGATCAGTCACCCGTCAGAGAAACACCAATGTGCACAGCACACAAGTTGAGATTAACGGTACGCAGTGTCCTGTATTGAAAGAGGAAAATTCAGGAAAAAGACCTAAGGTGGATATGATCCAGCAGCTGTCAGATAAAGTGGAAAAACTTGCAAGCATTGTTGAACAAATGACACAGTCACTACAAATAACAGCTGAACAGAGCAGCCAGTACAAGAAAATCAAAACCGATCACCACAGAGAAAGAAAGTATGGCTGTGAAAAGTGCATAGAACAAGACCGCCCCGACTGTCCCCACTGTTTTCACTGTGGTGAGGAAGGCCACCGCGCAGTTGGCTGCATGAAGAAAACAATACGTCAGGGAAACGGGAGCCGGTCCCTGTCACGGGACAAACAGTGACCGTGCCCCACTCTCCGTCCCAATCTGACCTATGTAGTACTAGTGAGACTGTTGCTGTAAGTTTGGCAAAATGTGACGCTGACACCAAACATAATGTAGTGCCAACCCAGAGACAGAATAACCAAGAAAATAAATCTGCTATACTTCTTGGCAGTTCACCCAACAGTAAAAGTGAAAAATTAGCCAAACTAATTGGAAAAAAAGCTCTCACCCAGTGCCATCTAAATGGTTTAGCAGTTAGTGCTTTGTTGGACACGGGAGCTCAAGTGAGCATGATTGACAGAGAGTGGAAAAATAAGTATCTACCAGATACACCTGTAAGGTCACTTGATGAAGTCATTGATAATGAAGAAGAGTTAAAAGTCCGTGCTGTGAATGGTGACACTCTCCCATTTGATGGCTGGGTGCCAATCACAGTTAATTTGAGAGGGAATGAAGACCCTAATTTGTCAATAACTGTGCCTTTTCTTGTAAGCAGTTTTGTTTTGGAGAGACCGCTGCTGGGTTTCAATGTGATGGAGGAACTTGTGCAGGAACAACCAGGACGGTTCATGCCAACTCTCGTCACCCTGCTTTGAAATGCCATGTCAATACCAACAGAAAAGGCAGAGCTCCTGGTAAACCTCATCAAGGCTGATGAAGCCCCTGCACAATGTGGACGTCTGCGGACTGGCAGGTATGACACCCTTATTCCAGCGGGTCAGGTGATTTGGGTTAAGTGTCCAGTCTCACCTGCCATGAACCTGTCCGAATCTGTTTTCCTCTTTGAGCCTGATGATAACAACACACAGCTTGCTGAGCTAGATGTCTGTGAAGGACTGCTTGAAGTGCAAAGCACCAAGAGGCCCTTTGTATGTTTTGTGTTGTTGCCCACAGGTACCTACCTGTGGGCAACAACACAAAACATAACATCACACTACCAAGGAAAACAGCCCTTGGCAGTATTCATTCTGTTGAGAAGGTGATTACAATGGACTCACTAGGAGAATCTAAGCCCACAGTGACAGCCAATAATGCCACCTCTACATCTACTCATACCAACTTACCCCTATGGCAGCCTCCTGTCGACATCAGCCATCTTAATGAGGAACAACAGGCAAAAGTTAACAAAATGCTTTGCGAGGAAGCTGGGGCTTTTGCTCGTGACAGTAGTGATATAGGATGCATACCCAGTTTGCAAATGGCAATCAACTTGAAAGATGATATCCCTGTTCAGAAAACCTACTCATCCATCCCTAAGCCACTTTTTAAAGAGGTTAAAGAGTACATACAAGAACTTTTGGTAAAAGGCTGGATAGTAAAGTCTCAGTCCCCGTACGCCGCCCCAGTCGTCTGTGTCAGAAAGAAAGATGGCAGTTTACGCTTATGCATAGACTATCGCCTTCTGAACAAAAAGACTGTTCCCGATCGACACCCACTGCCCAGGATACAGGATCTGATTGATACTCTGGGTGGGTACTCGTGGTTTAGCATCTTAGACCAAGGAAAAGCTTACCACCAGGGTTTTGTAGCTGAGGGCTCTCGCCACCTCACCGCCTTCATAACACCATGGGGTCTTTATGAATGGGTTCGCATCCCATTTGGTCTTACAAATGCCCCAGCTGCTTTTCAGCGGAGCATGGAAGAGATGCTTGGCTCTCTTAGAGATGAATGTTGCATCCCATACCTCAACGATGTGCTTTGCTATGCAAAAACATTTGACGACCATGTTGAGACCCTCCGCAAGGTTCTCCAGGCACTCCAATAGCATGGAGTAAAATTGAGGCCGGAGAAATGTGACCTCTTCAAACAAGAAGTCAGATATGTGGGTCGGCTTGTGTCCGCTGAAGGAGTCAAAATAGACCCGGCAGACCTGGAGGCTGTCAAAACCCTGACATCTAAGACACCTCAAACAGTTGGTGATGTGAGGAAGCTGGCAGGCTTTCTAAGCTACTACCGCTCGTATATCCAGGATTTTTCCCGGATAGCTAAACCAATCTATGAACTCCTTCAGACCAAGCCAGGCAAAACTCAGTGTCCAAAATCTGTGAGAAACAGCAAACACCCACAGCTATCCTCTCGAGAGCACGTTGAGTGGACCCTGAAACACCAGAGAGCGTTAGAACAGTTGGTGACCCTCCTCACCAACCCCCCTGTTCTGACATATCCCGATTTTAGCCTGCCTTTCACATTGCATACAGATGCATCTGACCAGGGCTTAGGAGCTGTCCTGTATCAGCGTCAACATGGGAAATTGAGAGTAATTGGCTATGGATCTAGGACTCTGACACAAGCAGAACGCAACTACCACCTGCATAGTGGAAAATTAGAGTTCCTTGCGTTGAAATGGGCTGTATGTGAAAAATTCCGTGACTACCTGTACTATGCCCCACACTTCACAGTTTATACAGATAACAACCCCCTAACCTATGTAATGAGTACCGCAAAGTTAAACGCAGTGGGACATAGGTGGGTTGGAGAGCTCTCAGACTTCCGGTTCGACATCAGATACAGGCCAGGAAAGTCAAATGTAGACGCAGGCACTCTTTCTCGTCTCCCCTTGGATATACAGAAATATGAAACTGCTTGTACAGAGGGATTTCCAGATGAGGCGGTGCAGGCAGTCTGGGATGGAAGCCAGGTGGCCAGACAGAAAGATGTTGCTTGGGTAGCCATGCTCAATATCTCTTCTCTGGACCCCCATCAGCAGCCTCATATCAACTCGCTGAGCATCAGCCATGATGATCTGGTTAAAGCTCAAAGAGAGGATCCAGCCATTGGCCAAATCCTCAAGCTGAAACTAGATGGAGCAAAACTGACAGATGAAATACGCAAGATGGTAAGAGGAACTGCCCATAAACTCCTCCACGAGTGGGGTAAGTTACATCTTGAAAATGACCTCTTGTATAGATGTACCAGTGACAGAAGACAATTGGTGCTTCCTGCCAAGTACAGGACGTTAGCATTAAGACATTTACATGACACGATGGGTCATGTTGGGACAGACCGAGTGCTACATCTCGCAAGGGACAGATTCTATTGGCCCTTTATGGCTAAGGACATTGAAGCCTATGTGACCCAGAAGTGTCCCTGTATCATGTCCAAGAAACCAGTAACACACGTCAGGGCTCCCATGGGTAGTATAAGATCGGACTACCCTTTAGAACTGGTGTGTATTGACTTTTTGCATTTGGAAGCCAGCCGTGGAGGGTATGAGTATATTCTCGTGGTAATTGACCATTTCACTAGATTTGCTCAAGCATACCCCACAAGGAACAAGAGTGGGAAAACAGCTGCTGAACGGATTTTCCAGGATTTCATACCCAGATTTGGATACCCATCCAAACTACATCACGACCAGGGTCGTGAGTTTGAGAATGAACTGTTCAGGACACTACAGAAATTATCTGGTGTCGGACATTCTAGAACATCACCTTACCATCCTCAAAGTAACCCTTCAGAACGTCTCAACAGGACAATACTCCAGATGTTGAGAACATTAACCGAAAAGGAAAAAGTACAGTGTGGGACCACCTCCCACATCTCGTACATGCGTACAACTGTACTCGACATGAGTCCACCGGCTACTCACCATTCTATCTCCTCTATGGACGACACCCGCATCTACCAGTTGATCTGCTGTTTGGATTGAAGGGGGAGAATGAAACATACTCACCTACAGGATATGCCAAGAAATGGGCCGAACGAATGTCGGAAGCTTATCGGATTGCTAGTGAAAATAGCAAGAAGTCTAGTGCAAGAGGCAAAATAACATATGATAAAAAGGCAAAAGGAGTCATGCTTCAGCCAGGAGACAGAGTTCTGGTCAGAAACCTCAGTGAGCGGGGAGGACCTGGCAAGTTGAGATCATATTGGGAGAGGACTATTTATATAGTAAAAGAGCAGCTAGCAGATAGCCCAGTTTACGTAGTCCATCCTGAAGCTGGAGACCCAAAAAAAAACCCGAACATTGCATCGCAATCTGCTGTTACTTGTAAATGACTTACCTGTTCAAATCACTCCCCCCCTGGCAAAGCCTGCGATTGGAAAGACAACACGCAACAGACGAAGGATGGAAAGATCTGCAGATGCACAAAGACAAACAGACATGTGGGACAACTCTGACAGCGGTTCTGAGAGTGATTGCTCGGGGTACTGGCTAAGAGCACCTGTTGAAAGGACTGTGAGAAGAAACCTGGACCATGAGCAACACCCTGCATCTCAGTCATACCAGACCAAAGAACCTATTAGAGTGACGACAAACACAAAAAATGGACATTCACCTGTGCAGACGATGGAAGACATACTGACTATGCCTGAGCATTCACCATCCGTCAGCATTGAACAATTCGAAGAGGAAACTGGGAGAGAATGCTCACACCTGCCATGTTCTCTGAGAGAGGAGATGGAAGAAATGCAAGTGGGTAGTGACAACCTATCTGAACCCAGAGGGTCTGGTGAGGAGTGTGAAACTCATTCGCAGTCTAACGTACAGGTTCAACCACCGGGACATACTTGTACGGACATTAGAAGATCTACCCGTCACAGGAAGCCACGACAGTTTCTGACTTATGAATCACTGGGTAAACCCTCAGTGCAGTCACATGCGGCAGTTAATCTAGTTGGGGAACGCACAGCACCACAGTTACCTGCCACAACCATACCATCATACACTGTATTTCCATACCCACCATTGGCAATTGTGCCGCCTGTGTGTATGTCACAGTCACCAATGTACTGCACCCCAATATCATACTCACCATACCAGTATCACGCATCACTGACCCCAACTGCATACACACCACCCCCACTGTTTGTTTCATAACTAGTTCCTGGACTGATAAGAGTTAATAAGAATTTGAGAATCAAAAGTTAAAAATGTCATGATTTTGTGAATGTTGGGAGCCATTTTATTTTTGTCAGGGAGTGTGTGATACCCACTAATGTGTGATCACATTTATGTGAATTAATTTAAGTAATTTCACTTTCAATGTAAGTGATATTTCCATTTGGAAATGCCCTAAATAACTACAGTAATTGTAACAGGAAACTTGGTAACTACCCTGGGATATTTGTAGCGGACGCTTCATTTTTATACCAATAGGTGGCAGTGTGAGACCATGGTTTGGCCTGTTGTTAGCAGCCTGAAGCGCATGCTCCGCGCTGTTTTCTCATAATGGTGGAGTATTCAGGAAACAGCAAGCCACGTCTCCCTGTCTGCTCATTTCTCTCCTGTTTACAGGTTCGTATCGTGCCCGAAATAGAATATAATAGCAATCACATCCATTATATAGCATAGACTAACCATTACGGTTGGAAAGTGAAAGCGTACAACATTGTGTAGTACAGTAAATTACACTTTTGTAAGTATTTGTTTACGGCTTTAGCAGCATGCTAAGGTTAGCATGTTAGTTTGGGTCGCACACCTCCTATGCTCTGTGATGTTAGTGATCGGCTCCACCGTTATTCTGTATTGTTTTAGTATCTTGTTTCTGCCATAAAGTGTTTCCGTGAATTCAGTGCACATGTCAAGATGGTGCTGATTATACCATTCTTTCAAGCTATTTGAGATTTATAGATTTGTCCTGTTGGAATTCATTTTGAACCAAGTCTTACAAGAAAATTGGTCATGTTTATAACATTGGAATGTGTTATGGAGAATGTGTGTGTGAGCTATGTTAAGAATAAGTAAATACACAGTTGTAATACTGTAAAAGTAATGAAAGGAGTGCATAATTGTGAATTTGAATAAATAATGGCGGAGTATTCAGGAAACGGCAAGCCACGTCTCCCTGTCTGATCATTTCTCTCCTGTTTACAGGACACATATATAGCTGCCTACAGGTGCTGCCACCCGGTACCTGTAACAGATACACAAAGCAGATGACATGTTTGACTCGATGCAATCACGGATCTTTCATTTGAATTGTATTTGGTATATTTATTTGCTCTGCACAAAACCCAGGATCAAGTGCATTATCAAAATGCTGTTAAATACAATATATGATAAAGCCACCCATTTATCAACTAAGACATACAGAGCTCAATACTAAGTCAGACTTTTGGGGGAGTGGTGGTTAGTGATGGGTTGTTCGCGAACGAAATGGCTCTTAGAGCCGACGCGAGCCGGCTCCTTATTGCGAGCCGTCACGTCGTTTTTTTTTCTTTCTTTCTCTCACCCTCTCTCTCGCACTTTTTTCTGCTTCACTCTGCACGCGAGCCTTGTGCTTTACGCTGGGCAGAGGGGGGAGGGGCGGTAGTTACACTCAGTAGCACAGGAACAGAGCCAGAGGGAGAGAGAGAGAAAGAGAGCCAGGGACAACAACGTCACATTAGAAAGGTATAGTAATCATCCACAACTATTTTTGGTTGCAGATGATAAAGGATTCAGAAAGTTTATTCATGCGGGCCCATATGACAGAGAATATGCATGTTCTTTTTGTTTTCATATTATAATTTATATTTAATTGTGTTGTGGTTTGCACACTGCAAAAATGGCTAGTCTATATTTAGGAAAAAAATACTACATTTGATACAAAAAGCACTGAAAACAAGTGAAATTATCTGTCCATGCAGCAAGTTTATTTTACTTAATAAGAAATCTTGAAATAAGATTTTTTAATCCAGAAATAAAAGAACACATTTGAGAATTGAAGAGGGTTAAAATAAGCTTTAAAGAGCTCAATTTAAGATAAAATTACTTGATATCAAGTCCCAAATATTAGTTAAATATGCTAAATTACAGTCTTTTTTTATGTTTTGAATTCTTACTTGCAGCAAATGAATGCACTGCAACGAGAAAAATAGTTCTAATACTATGAAAAACTACTCAATATTAGTGAAATATGATTAATTTGTTTCTTGATTCAGGTTGGCTTATCTTAAAATAGAGCCGAATCAATATTAAATCCAGGCAAAAAAACCTTAAAACAGACCTTTTTCCTACTCCTTGGCTTCTACTGAAATCACAACCAGGACAAGAGTGATATGCCAACATTTATTTCTCTCATGAGAACAAAATCCTTTTTTTTAAACAAAATAGGGCTGCTGCACAATCCCTAAAAGTCTAAATCAACCCTTTAAAAGGCCTAAACACAGAAAAAAAATTACAGTTTTGGCCTTAAACTTTTGTGACAGTCACATAGTCTCACAATGTTATAAATAATGGCATTACTGACTTAAAACTTTACATGCCTCAGGTAAAGTGTCACTAAGAAAAAAAAACAACAACTTTCATTTGTAAAGCATCTTAAGTAAAGCCGTTTCTCAGGACATTGCTAGGCAAATTAGGAACAAAGTTGTACAAACGTACTACAAAACTAAACAAACTGCAAATGACCTGATAAAATCCTGCTTGGTATTCACCTATTTTTCAAAGAACGACTTCCACTCAGCTATTGCTTTCTTATATGCACTAGTGGCATCTTGATCATGGATGGCATCAGTGATTACCTCAGTTTGTATGACAGAGAGGACCGTTGCAACACATTTTGGGTATGTTAAGTGCAAGGTGTAGTAATATGCCATCAACACCAACATTCCTTCCCAGAAATCCTCCAAGGGGAGAGTGGTCACTGGTATGTTTCCTACAGCAACAATGCTGGTTGTTCCATCAAAAAGCAGCACTGGGGAGGAGAGAGGCCGCTTCTCCAGGTATAGCATTGCATCTTCACCTGGCTAGAAGAAGCACAAAAAAAGGACAAATTCTTCAAGATTTTAAATGAAAGGGTTGCTGTGCATCCAAACAGCTTAAGACACAAATAGCAATATCAAGAGTTTAGAATGCTCCAACTGATTTACTGTTGGAATAGAAGAAATAAATATAAAATATCTGACTTACATAAATATGAAATTTTGGAAATGTATTAATTCTGAGCATGAATTTTCTCTAATTTGCAGCATTTTTATCATGTCTATTTGTGCTTTTTTTCTCATTTGTTTTTTTAAAACAATTTCTTTTAACTTTGTTACATATTCTAGTTTTTGAAGGCCTTTTTAAATATATCATTTTACTGCTTCTACTTGTATCCTAACTGCAATGTGCTTTTGCTCTGTGCTGCCTCTCTGGAGTAGGTTTTGAATAACAATTAAGAAATCCTGAATAAGGAGTAATTTAATCCCTGCTGAATTGAACTTCGACCTACTCTTATTAAGCAGGAAAAGCAAAATAATAATATTAATAATAACAATACAAGTAAATGGAGTACAAGTTACAGTGGCTGGTATTGCAGCTGTTCTCACCTTGAGGATATGAAGGAGAGCCTCACTGGCACTTCCCAGCCGCTTTGGTGGTGTAGTTTTTGAAGGAAAAAGAGATGGAAGTGCATTGAAGAGAGTGACAGTAAAATCCACTGTGAACAGAGAAAAGTATCTCAACAAAGCAATCCGAACATATCTGATGTGTGGATTTAATGTATGAAAAGGCCACTTACCTCCACGTACATCCAAGGGGAGAGGAGGTTTCAGG
The DNA here is from genome assembly GCF_057382275.1 of Copadichromis virginalis. Lineage (NCBI taxonomy): Eukaryota > Metazoa > Chordata > Actinopteri > Cichliformes > Cichlidae > Copadichromis > Copadichromis virginalis. The sequence continues at coordinate 18,478,068 of NC_140619.1, forward strand.
ACCTTCTTCCAAATGCCATAGAACTGCACTTTCGAACAAAACTCTGCCCATCGACCCTTCATTTGATCTATGTATTTGCAGTTGGAGCCACCAATGATGCGACGCAGTTCATCCATCGCCTATGACAAAGTTGTGCTCAGTTAGTCAAGAACTAACTAAACCTATCCAGAGAAAGCAAAGAATTTAACTGAAGGTAGTTGAACTTACATTTTGTATGTCTTTGAAGCACGGGTATGCTTCAAATATTTTTCTGGGCCTGTCTTCTTCCCTTGTAATATCTGCGTCAATAAAAGTTCGTCTGGCCTCAAACTCCAGGTCCAAAATTTGAGCAACGTCACTTTGGTTGGGTTTTGCATTGGGTTTCCTGTACATGTTGCTCAAGGTTTTGTAATGTCTTGCCTGCATCTTCAGGCTGTCATGGTCTGCTAGGGAAAGCAAAGAGCAATTGTAAGACATGGTGTAACTAGACTTCACAAAATTCAGATTTTTCTAATCAGTCATTTCTAGTTGCATGGTTGTTTTTAAGTATAATATTTCTGAGAATTAATGTTTAGGTTAAATATGTTTGAGTAATGAACTGACCCTATATGTCCTGATCATTTCCCTTTGTGTCCTTTTCTTATAATGATCATGGATTTATGTTAATTGTTAGTTTGAACAGAATCAAATATTAAAACGACAGTTTAAGATGCCCGTGAATAAAACTGTGGTGAAAATAAGGTAAAGGTTGTTTACTGTGTATATCGTTCACATCAGTGTGAACAGTGATTATGAGCTGATGGATAAAAATATTTTAGGTAATTTGATCTATGACAGAAACACTGTGATAAGGCATGATAGATGTGACCAGCATGAGGATTTACATGTGTAAATAATCAGCACTGAGTAACACCCATTACAACACAAAGTGTTAAAATACTTACTATGGCTAACTGGCAAACTGGAATGAGGGATCTATCATATGTTGATTTTACACACCAACTCGAGTTAATGCCAAACCACTATGATTTATGGAATAAACACTTAGAACGGGGTTCATTGCTGCAACCATATTTTGGAAAGAGCTGTAAGAGGAACCACAGTCAGACAGAGGTAGATAAGGGTGATGGTGGACTTACCAACAACATCATCTGGAGGTGCAGTTGAAGGACCTATATCAGCCCTGGGTGCAGAGCATGAGGCTGACTTGGATAATAGTGGTAAAGCCAGGGTAGTATTGTTTGACGTAGTTGGTACAGTGGAGGGTAGCGGCAATTGGGATTCTTTCTCTGAGGAAAAAACAGAAGATGAACAGAATGTAATAACAGGGAATAGCTAGAAAGTTAAGGAAAATACTCAACACTGTATAAATCTTGTGATGCACTCTGAACAGAAAACTGAGGGCAGGTGGTCTCTTTGAAGTTTTAGATGTCCAAAAGTCATTAGTACAGCAGACCAAAGTACACACCTGCATTTGAGTTATCCTCACTGAGGTCATCATTGCTCTCAAGAAGTATGGTATAGTCACTTGAACCACTTGCTTCACCACTTAGGTCACCTTCAGTCCCGTTGTCTGTGTCATCTGAGCTGAAAAGAGTCTTCCTGGGCCTGCCTCGTTGTGGCATGGAGCCCTGCCTCTTCCTTGGAGACTTCATATTTTGGAGTCGTTTGTACAGTTTGGTGTAGATGGTCAGCTGTGGTAAAATAATATATATTTGTACATTCTTTTTTTTATCTCGCTCAATTTTAGATATTGTAGTGAGTAAAGAATGACTTACGTATGGCATGTGTGTGTCAGCATCACGTAACATGGGGTAATAGTCGACAATCTTCTGCGACATTGCTCTCATTTCGAGTTTGGAGGGGTATGTTACTTCTTTCCCCATGGGACTAGCACGGAGGATTGCAACCATGCTGGTGACGGTGTTCCTTACAAGTCTGCAACATAGCTCCTTCGACATCCTACAGTCCTTTTCCTTTCCACTGTGGAGCAATGCAAAGTACTGACTGCGCACCATGTCCAACTCTGAATCTGTATACACCACATACTCTGGTGGGTCTGGCATTTTCATTTTTTTGTCAGCAGTGTAGGAAATGGGAGTGGAAGTTTGAGGCTGACATTGTGACACATCAAAGCCTAAGGGGTTACTCTCGCTTCGATGGAAAGTGTTGGCATCTTGGTCAGTACTCTTAAACTATAACAGTTGTGGGATATAAACAAAAATACACAATTAGGCAAATTAATGCTAGACAATATGGACAGTAATCATCTTCTTAGTGGTATAATGTGTATTTACCTTTTGGCTGATAAAATCCCAAATCTTCTTTCTACGGAAGAAATTTTCATGGCCCGGAAAAAGATCCTTTAGGTCATCCCGGGTAAAGCTCCTCAAAGTTTCCTCATCAATATTCGCAGCTGTAAAAGAGAAAAACAACTTCAAAAGTGATATTTATTTCTCTTTTCCTGGGCGTGGCTTATTACATATTGAGGTCATTTTTTTTGTCAATAAATGTATTTTAGCAATAAGTAATATTAACAGGATAAAATGTCAAACTTAAAACAGTTTATCAAATATTTGGGAATGCAATAAAACTATTTTTGGCTGTCTTCAAGAATGATGTTCCAAGTCTATTTTGGCAAAGACAGCTCAAGGCTATAATGTGGATAAAGTTCAGAGTAGAGTGCAATCCTAGCTCCAAGTTTCAGAAATGATGCTAACAGATGCTAAGGCTGCTTAGCTAACGTACCAAAATAACTGAAAAATAAGACTTACCCTGCAACACAGACAGTATGGCATCGTCAAACTTGTCCATGCCGTGACAGCAGTTCTCTAGTTCGGTTCCAAAGCCTCCACTCACAGTACCTGGAAATATCCTACGGCTTAAATAAGAACATTTAGCTAAAGTTAACACATTAGCTAGATTGCTAACTAGCAGCCCTCACAAAACACGACTTTATCTTAATAACACCGTTGTACCATAGTATTTTTCAAATCAACTTAATGTTACCAACCTTAAATTACTGTTCACTTTGTTTAGATAAATAATTTTGATCTTCCTAACGGTCCTGATGGTTAACAAAGCAGGGGAAAAGAGTTTGTCCCGCGTGAAAGTAACGTCACGACAGGAACTGAGAATGCGCATGCAGAAAATTATTTATAATTAATTTTTTTTAAGTAAAAAAAAAGAAAATAAAAATATAAATTCAGTCTTAAACACTTATTGCCTAAAAATAAATATAACTGATGTAATTTAAACCTGAAAAATTGGATAATTAAGGATGCATATATTTTTAAAATTGCCTACCTTTCCCATGGTCCCACACTCTCATCTGTGGCCTTCAGTGGAGAGCGGTAAAGTAAAGCTGCATTGCTACTGCGCGAAAACAGTTCACCATGGCGCTCTGGAGATGTATGATCTGTTTTATCTTTGTTTCTTTAACTCTGAAGGTGCTCCTTAGCCACATAAATGCAGCTCATGGTTGAAGGCAGGATTTTTGGGTTTACTGTGGAATAGATGGCTGTGAACAAGATTTCAGAGTTTTTAACTCATTCTTTCGCCACATTAAACGGACGCACCCTCTGTATTTGACGAATGGAAGCCCACCAAGAGGATGGAGGATCCCCCCAACATCCCACTCTTTAGGATCGGAAAATTTTGGTGTTTCAGTCTTTGCCAACTGTAGTACTGCAACAACAACCAGCACCGTGGAAATATCAACTGGTGGATCTTGGCCTGAAGTGCAGGAGCCTCAGGTTGTTGACAGCCCGAGCGCGGTAAGTGTTAAACTAAATAAAATGTAGTGTGGCTTCTGATGACAAATTTAGCTATGTCTAACTCCTCGTATTTGGTCCTATATTACTTTTAATCATTTTCTCCATTTTTAATCAAGAGAAATTTAACGAGATCTCGCGATATTATACCGCTAGATATTGTTCTTCAAACTGTTACAAGCGATTTCCACCATGGTTGGATTTTAAATCACAATTTCATCCTGCAGGATGAAATGAAAAACAAATAAACAGAATAGCAGTTCAGTGTAGATAGTACAGGCTATGCTGCAGCCGGAGAAGGCACACACTCTGCGGCTGGCATGTCTCCTGGTGAAGTTTGCATCAAAGACACTCAGCGCGTTTAAATCGTTCAATGTGACAGCAATTTGGGTATCTCGTAGGAATTACAGTTTCAGGTAAGACACAGAGTATTTGGAAGCACTGTAAAAAAATCTGTTGGCTAGAAATACTGCCAAAACATGGATAAGAATGATTTTTTTGAAAATTAAATAAATTAATAAATGCATACAATAAAATATATCCATATACTAATACTAACATAAATTCTAAGTGCAAATCTAAATTACGTGATTTAAAAATACATAAATAATTTAATAAATACAACAAACATGTAAAGAAACTAATATCTAAGTGCGAACAAAAATTCATTATTTAAAAAGATAAAATCTCATTCTCATGAATCCAATCCCTAGCCTCATCAAAACAATGGACAACCCCTTTTTTATTGTTTCTTTGTCTTTGATTTCTTTTCCATTTTTTTTCTTTATTCCAAAGAATGAATATTATATTATCTTATATTATATTGAATATTCACAACTGTAACACTAATCACTGTCATGCACTTTGTTTTTTAATGGACCAATCATTAGGTGTAACTGATTATACCTGTTATGTAAGAATTTCTATAATTGGCCAGGAGTTTGGACTAACTTTGTTTTTCTGCTCTAAAGGAAGAAGCTGTTGCTAAAACATCCTTTACCAGACACGATATTACCAGATCTGCTGCAGCTTTTGCTATCAGTGTTCAAGAACAGTGCCACTTATCACAGGTATGTTATAGTCTTAATGGATCAATACATTACATAAGGCAATCAATGTCTTACTTGTTCATAATGGAATTCAGAATTTTTTTTTTAATATAAATGCAGAATAAGTTACTTTTGTTTCAAATGTTTTCACAGAGAACGGTCAAACATATCATCTCAGGAGTGCAACAGTATCAGGCTGTTCTTTTGGATACGCTCAAGGAAAGAATGAAGACAGTGTTTGAAGATAATGCCGAGGGAACCACTCAGCTTCAAGATGAGGCTTTGGCTACATTTGATAAATTCATGGATCCTTTCTCCACCATTGCATATGGACAGTGTAGAGCCATAGGGGAAATGTTCTGTCCAGTCAACGCCGAGGAAGTAGTAGTATCCCAGAAGATATGTTGGGTAAAGCAAGGTCTTTCAAGGGTCATGTCCTTAAGGAACAAAAGTTTTTACTATGTACCATTAATTGAAAGTCTAAAGCAGTTAATGACTAATGAGAGAATCTTTACCATGTTGAACACTGCACCACAAAGAAGCAGAGAGGGATTCTTCTATGATTTTAGAGACGGGTCCCTCTTTACATCTCACCCCTTGTTTTCTCAGAGGCCAAATGCATTGCAATTAATACTGTACACAGATGAAATTGAAATATGTAACCCCTTAGGGTCCCATGCTTCTGCAAACAAATTGGTCATGTTTTATTATACTTTAGGAAATATTGATCCAAAATTTAGGTCAAAGTTAGCTGCAATACGACTTCTTGCTATTGCTAAAGCAAGTGACATTTCTCAGTGGGGTATTGATGTTGTACTGAAAAGAATACTTCAAGATCTATCACTGCTTTACAATGGTGTAAGGATTGAAATGTCAAATGGTGAAATTGAATTGTTTGGTGCTGTTATAGCCATTTGCGGAGACACGCTAGCCCAGCATGAGATTGCTGGCTTTAAAGAAGGGATTGGTTTTGCTTATAGCAAATGTAGACACTGTGAATGCAACTTTGATGATATGCAAAGTGTTTTTGAGGAGAAGAAGTTTGTTCAAAGAACTCTGGAGAAACATATCAGGCAGTGTTTTGAAATAGATAAAGCAAGCACAGATTTATTGAAAGCGTCCCTCAAAACTACTTATGGAATTAATAGAAGAAGCAGACTAGTTGATGTTCCTGCATTTGACCTGATCAAACAAACTCCACAGGACATAATGCATGTTATTTTTGAAGGTGTTGCATCAATGGAAGTTAAATTTGTATTAAAACACCTAATTCTCTCAGGACAATTGGAATTAGACAAGTTTAATTCAGACATTCAAAATTTTCCTTACTCACCTCTTGAAATACGGGATAAACCATGTCCTATTAGCTTTGGCACTTTAGCGGCTAACGACAACAAATTGAAACAGTCTTGTGGACAGATGCTAATTCTTTTAAAAATATTACTTTTTCTTTTGTATGGTGTGGAGAGTGAGTATGTTGTATTTATTAGAAAGTTAATTATGATAGTTCAAATAGTTCTTGCTCCCATTATTTCTTTACAAACTGTATTGCAACTGAGAAATATGATTGAAGAACACCTGTATCAGTTCAAGCAACTTTTTCCCGAAGCCAATATAATACCTAAGCAACATTATATGTTGCATCTTCCCAGTCAAATCTTATCCCTTGGACCTTTAATAAGGAGTATGTGCATGCGCTTTGAGGCAAAGCACTCCTATTTTAAACAGTGGGCTTCTAAGTTAAATTTTAAAAATGTTTGTAAATCCCTAGCAAACCACAATCAATTTCTTGAGTGTTGTCAAAATGAAATAGGCACTGAACATCCTATTTTTGCGAAAGAAAAGGAATCCGGGCCAGTATCAGCTGTTAAAAATAATGAATATGTTAGGAAAAAAATTAAAGAATTTTTTGGAATAGATGTCATGCAGTCTGTTGTCTCAGTGAAATGGTATGTTCTAAATGGCAATAAATACATTGCTGGGAAGTCCATGATTATTGCAGATGTGGATGGCACTTTCCCTGTGTTTGGACTGATAAAGGATATCTTTTTGATTGACTCATCTTTTATTGCTTTTGAGTACCAATGCTATGAAACTTTGAATTTAAATGAAGACTTATTGGCATATGAAGTAACTGTGCCCATTGTTGCTCAAGCTACAGAATTAGCCCATGAGCTCATTGATTACACTTCATACTTTTCTATTAGTTTTAAGGACAGTGTGTTTGTTCCAATCAAATACAGTCTTTCTGATATTATTTCCCATAGAAATCACCCTTAAGATTAGGGTTGCACCAAGTATTGGCTTAGTGTAGTTTGTGATGATATAAGTTGACAGTCATTAAATGTTCCCTAAACCAATGTCAATGTTGTACCACATAATGCTGGCATGCTGGGACAAACAGCTGTCTTTGAAATGTGATTTGTATCATAAATTGTGGTTAATTTTTTTCCCTTATATGTACAACTTTGAAGTCAGACATGATTTTGAATAAATAATATTTTCAACAGATGCCTTGTGTGAATTTCCTAAATCAAGCAAATTGAGTTTGTCACTCTATCTTGAAACAAGTGATATTTTGAGAGACATCTGGTGAGAGACCTAATGTAGGCTATTTTAAGAGTTATTCTTCCCATTTCTGGATTTCTGTACTAATATAGACACAATTATATGGTTATTCTCGATTTAAGTTTATTATCTAAAATCCAGACTTAGAAACAAGTAAATCTTTTTTAAAACAAGGCAAATAATCTGGCCTGTCTAAAAATAAGATTTTAAATCATGGCAAGCACCAGATAATTTGCAGTGCAGTGTTTTGTGTTGTTTTCACTTTAAATTTGTAAAAGGAAAAAGCTGAAAATTTAAATATTTAAAAGTTGAAATGTGAATAGTTGATTTTTGTATTATATGATTTATTTATTACATTTTATGTGGAGTGAATAAATAAAAGTATATTTACGGTGGCCCCTAGAGACAAAGCACATACAAACTTCAAATCACATACGAACACTGAAGCATGTACAAACTCCAAAACACGTAAAAACTCCGAAGCACATAAAAACTCAAAACACGTACAAAAGACAACAGAAGTGCTCCAGGATGCTGGACGCAGTGTTGAGCTTTTGTTATCTTGTGGCTACACAAGCCAGCAAGTACCAACGACCGGATTTGGTGTGTGGTAATAACAGGTAAATGAACTTTTTTTTAAATTATTTGAATATATATGAGTGCCTGTGTATAAATACACAAACAATACACACATGTTTTCAATTGTGTAATTTAAGTGATCTAGTAGCTCTGCTTTGGAAGTTCAGTTCATGCTAGAAATGTGTTTTGGAGTTTGTATGTTTTGTCTCTAGGGGCTACTGCATATGTTTATATATAAACATACATAAATAAAACCACTTTTTTTTACGTTAGTAATTCCTTTTGTGCATAATTTTATATTATTGTTAATAATAAATTAATTAAAGCAACAAAACAACCTGAAGAGCCGGTTTGGAGCCGAAAGAGCCGACTCTTTTTAGTGATCTCTAAAAAGAGACGGAAATCCCATCACTAGTGGTGGTACAACCAGTGTATTTTCTCTGGACCATCCACTTCTAGTTTGCTTCTCTCACATTGGATTTTCTTTTATTCTTGGTGGACTTTCTCAATTTGTCTTCACAACTCTGCTGATGCCTCATCAAATAAAAATAAAAATATCTGTTTATCTTAAGCACACAATCATATGGGACCCACGGTTTCCCAGCAGAATATTGCCCAAAGCATCACACTGCAACCACCAGCTAGTCTTCTTCCCCTAATGCATCGAAGTGCAAGGTGTTCCCCAGGTAGGTGATGTACACGCATGCAAATGTGTGCATGGTTTATCAGACATGGCCGCTTTCTTTCATTTCTCCATGGTCCAGGTTTGATGTTCACGTGGCCATTGTTCATGCTTCCAGCACTGACAGGGCTCAGCATGAGCACCCGGACTGATCTGAGGCTGTACAGCCACATACTGTTGGATCAGACCTCACAGACCTTCACTCCCAGCATGCATCAGTGAGCCTTGGCTGCCCATGACCCTGTCATTGGTTCATCACTGCGCCTTCCTTGAACTGTTCCTTCCTTGAACTGTCCCTTTCTTAATACTGACCACTACAGATCAGACAAAGCCCACATGACCCTCCATGACCAGCTGTCGAGTCATCAGAATTCTGCCCGAGTCAAACTCACTCGAATGCTTACACTTGCCCGTTTTTTCCAGTTTCTAACACATAAGCATTGAGTGCTCTATCTTATTCATTAACAGGTGCAATGCTGACAGGATAATGAGTGTTATTCACTTCACCTGTCAGTGTTCATAATGTTATGCCTGATCAATACATTTTTGGCCTTCAAAGGTAGCAAATAGTGACTTTGATAATTGGCCAGAGGTTGTTAAGTCATTACTCGACAACCGGATGAACTCACAATGCTAAAGTCAGTGCACTCAAGTATAAAAGCATATACATCATACAAGAGGCAGACAGAATGGCGTCTGTATGTGTCGTGGTGGCAGCATGAAGCTTTCTGTTCCACTTTCCCCTGAATGTTAGACAGTCAAACCTGATGAGAAATCAAAGGTTGGTCAAAGAGAAGAGGTGGGAAGTTATCAATGCAATAATCCATTAAATGTGTGCTACGTCAGCAAGATGATGAAAAGCTATACCTTCCCAAGCAACTGAAGCACGCCTATAATTGCAGAGAGCAGCTCGATCTGTTGGTGCAGAGACAGTGGGCGAATCTACAGAAGACACTAATGATATTCACAAGAGGACAGTGAGCCATTGAGTGGACACAGCCCCACTGCTGCTCCCTGTGGGATCAGAGCACAGGAAGGCAGTGAAGATCCACCTGATGGAGGATCAGCACAGCACCGCATGACTGATATGCTCCACTCACAGGTCACCAGCACATCATTAGTCTTACCTGTTCGGTTCAGCATGCCCCCCCCCCCCCCCCCCCCCCAAGGGTCACATGTTTCAAATGCAATAGTGCATTTGTGATTGTGTGATAGAAGCATGATTTCAAATCTTGGTTTAAAGCAACAGAGAATCTCAGCTTCCACAATAGTGTGGAAGCTTGGAATGCCACGCTACAGCATCAAAAATATATACACTACATTTCTAACTCAGAGTGGGTGAACGTGATTTATTAAGCTTAGACTTCATGTTTGTCCAACCTCATAATGACAACTCTTAAAAAAAGAAACCAGCCTGTATTATTTGGATGTAAATGTAGTCAAATGCATACGATTCATCCAGGTGAAATTCTTAGCTTACAAAGGAATTGTAGGGTTAAGATAAGACCCACCCCTTTTCTTTCATTTCACCTGTGTTATGAAAGCACAGCAGTGGGTAATTTAACTTAAACTTGCTTAACTTGAGAGCACTCAACCCAACTTTCTTTATGATGTCTGCAACGTTTTGTGAATTTCTATAAAACATTCAGGCTTGTGTTGTGATAGTCTTATACAAGTGTTTTGGGTTTTTTGTATTATCAGCATATTTAAGGTGAACGTACTCTGTGGCAGTAGGGCCTCAGTGTGTCTCATTCTTTCCAGAATGTGCCGTTTGACTCTGGTTTTTTCAGTAGTCTGGTAACCTCAAGCAGTGTTTATTGTTATGAAGATAACTGAGACATTTGAGTCTTGACATACTGCTCACTTTTATTTATAAATGCTTTGTAAGCACAATCCTCAATTTACACGAGGTCACACAAAATAACCTGCCTGAATTAATCATGATTTTTAATAATTAACACTTAATTCAGATAAAACTGAGGTTATTGTACTCGGCCCTGAAAACCTTAGAAAAATGGTGTCTAACCAGATTCTTACTCTGGATGGCATTACCTTGGCCTCCAGTAACGCTGTGAGGAACCTTGGAGTCATTTTTGACCAGGATCTGTCCTTCAACGCTAGGGCTGCTCGATTATGGCAAAAATGATAATCACGATTATTTTCACTGAAATTGAGCTCTCAATTATTTGACGATATTTATTTAACCCTTTAAGACCTACCATAGTACCAAGTCCGCCAGAGCTCATATTATTTTTTTTACATGCTGTAGTGCCATTTGTGGGAGCATTTCAAGTTGCTATACATCAATACAACTGTTATAGCCCATATTTTAATAATATGTAGGCATTAAGTCCATAGTAACTACATTAATTGCAAAAAAGTGCAATAAACTACAAAAAAATTGAAAATCGTTTGTTTTGTTTTTACATATATTTCTACTTGGAGAAATTTAAGAGGTTTATCCCTCAAAACTTTAAATACAAAAAAGTTGCAAAAAATAGTTTACAACAACAGGAAATTTATTTTGAGTGTCTTCATAGTTTTATTTTGGAGATACAGCAATTTTTATATACTGAAGGAAAAACAAAAAAACAATCCTATGATGCAAATTTGCAAAGAAAACAGCATGTGCATCAAAATAAACTATTTCCAGCAGTGCAATTCGAGTTCTACGCATCCCAGCAACTATTCAGAAAAGTCAAACATGACTTATAAAAACACCAGTATAGGCTTTTAAGGCCTACAAGTAAAAAACTACATTTTCTGCGAAAATGGCATCACTTCCGGTTTCGGGCAGGAAATGCGATAGTTCGTGCTGATGTCTGTTTCAATGTGGGAAGTGTTAGGAACAGCTGATCGGATCGGCAAAGCGTGTTTCTGGAATATTATGTTTTTGTTCCTGCAAGCACTTTTTATGCAATTTTTGCAAAGCTTTATGTGGAAGGAAACCGTGACCGAGGACAAGCTGATGGTTCCGGTTCTACAGGGATTTAAAAATAGTTAGCAAAACCTCTCTGACCGGCTTTAAAGGCTTAACAATAACAATGTATTGAATAATGACTTTAAAAAATAATATAAAATAGTGTGCAAATACTGATAACAGTGCAAATGTTTGCAATATAAGAAATAAATGAAAACTGTAAACATCTATGTTTAGTGAACTTTGCAGTGTTGCTCTGTGGTGCAGCTATGACACAGTAGCAAAGTTTACACACTGTGTCTACTTGACCCACGTCTGACTCTGCGAACTCATAATGTTTCCACACCACTGAAGTTTTTTTTTTTTTTTTACCTCTCCTCTCCAAATAACTTCTGCTTAGCTTTCAGAGCTTCCCTCGGGTCCTCTTAATTGTTGTGACCCGTGTTCGAAATGCAGAGAGGTGCGCTCAATTTGCCACACGGAGCAGCGCGAGAATAAAGCATGAGGGAGGGGCTAATAATCGGCTAAGTCATTTTTAATGATCGTTGAAAGCCCAGATCGTAATCGTGATTAAAATTCGATTAATTGAGCAGCCCTATTCAACGCACATATTAAACAAATATTTAAGGCTGTGTTCTTCCATTTGCGCAACATCTCTAAAATTAGAAATATCCTGTCTCAGAGTGACGCTGAAAAACTAGTTCATGCATTTATTACTTCCAGGCTGGACTACTGTAATTCATTATTATCAGGATGTCCAAAAAACTCACTGAAAAGCCTTCAGCTAATCCAAAATGCTGCAGCAAGAGTCCTGACAGAGACTAGAAAGAGAGAGCATATTTCTCCTGTTTTGGCTTCCCTTCATTGGCTTCCTGTTAAATCCAGAATTGAATTCAAAATCCTGCTCCTCACATACAAGGTCTTAAATAATCAGGCCCCATCTTATTTTAATGTCCTTGTAGTACCATATCACCCTATTAGAGCACTTTGCTCTCGCTCTGCAGGCCTACTTGTTGTTCCTAGAGTATTTAAAAGTAGAATGGGAGGGAGAGCCTTCAGTTTTCAGGCCCCTCTTCTGTGGAACCAGCTTCCAGTTTGGATTTGGGAGACAGACACTATCTCTACTTTTAACATTAGGCTTAAAACTTTCCTTTTTGCTAAAGCATATAGTTAGGGCTGGACCAGGTGACCCTGAATCCTCCCTTAGTTATGCTGCAATAGACGTAGGCTGCCGGGGGATTCCCATGATGCATTGAGTTTTTCCTTTCCAGTCACCTTTCTCACTCACTATGTGTTAATAGACCTCTCTGCATTGAATCATATCTGTTATTAACCCCTGTCTCTCTTCCACAGCATGTCTTTTATCCTGTCTTCCTTCTCTCACCCCAACCGGTCGCATCAGGTGGCCGCCCCTCCCTGAGCCTGGTTCTGCCGGAGGTTTCTTCCTGTTAAAAGGGAGCTTTTCCTTCCCACTGTCGCCAAAGTGCTTGCTCATAGGGGGTCATATGATTGTTGGGTTTTTCTCTGTATCTATGAAGCGCCTTGAGGCGACTTTTGTTGTGATTTGGCGCTATATAAATAAAATTGAATTGAATTGAATTATTTATAACACTTCTATTCATATATTCAGGCATTTTGTGCAACCAAAATCAGGATTTGAATGCACTGTGGTGCCAGACATATTTGATTCTCCAATAAGAGCTCTGTATGAAGATCCTCTATGTGAATTAAGGAATTTCACTATTAAATGATGAAACCTAAATGATTAAACTGTGATGCAAAAAGGGATAAATGGACAAAAAAGTAATACAGGTATTGTCTAAAGGCCAGCACATCTGGGTCCCTTAAAAGCTCATTTTGATGACTGCGATTTTCTTGAAATGGATCTGACTTTATTAATGTGATACTTTTTCCTGAAGGACAGACAGACCTTCGTTTGTGCGATGGTATCTACACAAATCTGACGGGTTCAGCTTTGACGCGAGGATGATTGTAGTCATGACCAACCCTAATTACAGGTTCTCCTGCTGTGAATGGTGAGGAGTCCAATTTGTGAATAAGTACAAAACCAAAGGCTGACCTTTTCCTTGACATTATCAGAGATGTGATCACCACTTGCTGCCCACTGAGCTAAAATGAATAGCTAAGTTAAGGTGTTGAATTTCTAACTCTCCTTTAAAATACAAAGCTTTATAGTCATTGTAAGGTCATTATTTGGTTCCTAGTTGTTGCTTTCTGAGGGAAGAAGTTAAACTATTGCAGCAGACCATAGACAACCAAAGCCACAAATAGCTGTTAGTATAGTAAGAAATACAAAAGATGTGCAGAGTGAAGAGTGTGTGAGGGGTGTGTGACTTTGACACAACATGACTTTGTGGATGCAGTGGATGCAACAGGTGTCCTTGATGGAGGGAAGAGAGGCTCCAGTGATCCTCTCAGCTGCTCTCACTATCCGTTGTAGGGTACTGCGATCTGATATGGTGCAGTTACCGTACAGACAGTGATGCAGCGTTCATGACGCTCTCGATAGTGCCTCTGTAGAAGGCGGTGAGAATGGATGGAGGGAGATGGGCTTTTCTCAGCTTCTGCAGGAACTACAGACGCTGCTGGGCCTTCTTAGTTATGGAGCTGGTGTTGAGGGACCAGGAGATGTTCTCTGACAGGTAGACACCAAGGAATTTGGTGCTCCACAGAGCATCCATCAGTGTTAAGTGGACAGTGATCTCTCTGTGCTCTCCTGAAGTCAACAATCACCTCTTTTGTTCTGTCCACGTTCAGAGACAGGTTGTTGATTCCACACCAGTCTGTTAGCTGTTGCAGCTCCTCTCTGTATGCTGACTTGTCGTTCTTGCTGATGAGACCCACCACAGCCATGTCATTGGTATAGGAACACTACACAGACAGTGAGGAAGGCTCTGCAAAGAGTCATAAAGTCTGCAGAGAGGATCATGGGAACAAAACTTGCCTCCATGGACCTTCTGTACACACAACCCTGCCAAAAAAGAGCAGAGCGAATTATCAGGGACTCACACCATCCAGCTCACTCTCTGCTCAGACACAAAAACTGCACATACAGGGTGGGCCATTTATATGGATACACCGTAATAACATGGGAATGGTTGGTGATATTAAAGTCCTGTTTGTGGCACATTAGTATATGTGAGGGGGCAAACTCCTCAAGATGGGTGGTGACCATGGTGGCCATTTAGAAGTCGGCCATCTTGGATACAACTTTTGTTTTTTCAATAGGAAGAGGGCCATGTGACACATCAAACTTATTGGTAATGTCACAAGAAAAACAATGGTGTGCTTGGTTTCAACGTAACTTTATTCTTGTTGTTTACAAGTTTCTCTTTGTTCACAGCCATTGACATGTCGAAGAGGTTAACATGTGAGGAGCGGATCGAAATCGTGTTGATATCTGGTGAACGCAGTTCATTGCAGAAGATTTCAATGCAAGACACCGTAAGAGACCAACCATCTCCCATGCTACAGTCAGCAAACTGCACATATACTAATGTGCCACAAACAGGACTTTAATATCACCAACCATTCCCATTTTATTACGGTGTATCCATATAAATGGCCCACCCTGTACAATCTCAGACACAACAGAGTGGACAGCATCATCACACACAGAACAAGATTCTTCAATAACTTCTTCCCCACAGCTGTCAGAATACTGGCAAAACAGTGAAATATTCACACAACACTGAATACGCCACAGTCAGACTGATGGCAAACAAAAAGCACCGAACACTTAAAATAACACACAACTACTTAACTCCACTTGAATGTATGATCGGGTCACTGACAAATGAGCAATACACTCACAACAGACTTGTGAAACAGATCTGTGGAACAAACGTCCAATACTGTGAAAAATGTGCAATACTGTGAGTGCAATAAGAGGTAGAAAGCTACAAACTCTGTACAGTTTTTTCTTTTTCCTTGTATATAGAAAATAGTATGATTACCCCACTTCGGACTTTATTTCTATCCTTCTGCTTTTTCTGTCTTTATATTGTTCTTTTATTATATTGTTATATTGTTAAAGTGTGATTTGACTTGGAAAGCTCTGCACAAGAATTCGATGTACATGGACTGTTGGTCCTGTGTGCAAATGTCAAAATAAAAATCTTGAGTCACTGATGAACTTAATGATGTGGTTCAAACTGTGGATTGCTGCACAGTTGTGTCTCAGCAGAGTGACCAGCAGTGGGCTGAGCACACTCAGATAATGAGAAATGATTGTGTTGAATGTTGAGCTGAAGTCTATGAACAGCATTCGTCCATATGTGTCTTTATTGTGCAGGTGGCAAGATGTAGGGTGGTGGGGATGCTGTTATCTGTTGACCGGTGGGGCGACAGGTGAACTATGGTGGTCCCAGTGTGGGTGGCAGCTGGGCTTTAATGTGCCTCATGATGAGCACTTCATCATGATGGGTGTAAGTGCAACGGGAAGCTAGTATTTGAGGCAGGACACTGGGGACTTCTTTGGCACAGGAACAAAATCATTATCAAACATTATCAACATGCAACTCTAAATTTTGCTTGATATTGGCTGGATGAGTAAATGTGTCGTTGATGGTGATAATGTTTCTATATTCAAGAGCTGTCAAGAGCAGTCTTTTTTTCATTGCCTCAAATGGCAAAGATCACACACTAAATGAAAACATTTTTGTTTAAACAAAAACTAATGCAGCACATCATTTCTTTTCACAATACTTAAAAGGCTTTTAGGGACTGAAGACACCAAGCAATGAAGTGTTTCAGTTGTCATTTGGTCCCAGTCTCCAAACTTCCTCTGCAAACCGTTTTCTTGAAGGCAGCATATGCTGCTCCAAAATCTCCATGAACTTTTTAGCATTAACGGTGCCATCACAGAAGGGCAAGTTACCTTTTCCAAGGGCACGGACACGACCCCGTACCATGACCGACCTTGGCTTTTGGACTTGTTGCTGGTGACAGTCTGGATTAGGGATGGGTATCGTTTAGGTTTTATCCGATACCGGTGCCAAACTGGTACTTTTGAAACGGTGCCGGTGCTTAAACGGTGCTCAAACCGGTGCAAAGAATGGAGAACACAAAATTGGTCAAAAAACCTCTCATGTTCAGCTGGTTTTTTTTTGTAAAAAGATAATAATGTTAGCCTTTTCTGCAGCTATAGGGCATATATGGCATCACTCTTGGCTGGAAGCAGTGCTTAAACAATGGAAAAACACAAACTTTGTCCAAAAACCTCTCATGTTTAACTGTTTTCCACTTTTTCTTTGGTCATTTTAGCCTTTTTGGCCAGGGTGAAGGGAGTATCTGCCATCAAACAAGAAGACAGCTGCATGTAACTACGACGGTGTTTGCTAGTTTACCTTACATGCATTAATTTAATAACGTGGTTAGCCTACTCAACGTAAATTGCACACGAACGTCATTAAGCTACTCACGCAGAGAAGAACGCTGCTGCTGCCATCATCATCCGTCATCATTTCTGCTACACTTGCAGGGCTAGGGGCCAGGACTCTACTCTTCGGGTTTTTGGGGGATGTTGCTAATTCTGGGTCCGATAACAGGCACCACACCCGCAGTAGATGCGCTCGGTGTGAGGTCTCGCAGCAAGCTATCAAATACGGCGCATTTTTCGGCTTTTAAAAAAACGCTATGCGTCGCCAGGTGTTTCATCGGATTTGAGGTGTTACCTCCTTTGACAGTATCACAGTATCACCTTAAAGCACTTGTTGCAGGCTGCTGAGTTTGCATATTTTGCTGTGAAGTACAGCCAGACTTTTGACCGCTTCGCCTTGGGCATTGTTAATCTGTAGCTCTGCTCTAAAAGAACGTACGTACCTGGACCCGCCTACTATCCTCGGAAACGTAAAATGATTGGCTAGAATTCAAAGTGTATGACATCTCAGAAAAAAAACCACCGAAATAAAGCATCGAAATGTGTGCTGCTTTTTGGTCTGGTTACTACCGTTTATGTCAGAACCATACCGGTATCCATCCCTAGTCTGGATGATTCTTTTCTTATTTGGTTTGGAGCACAGGGCGTCCATTTCTCCCAACAAATACCTGAAACACTGATTCGTGTGACCACAGTGCACGTTTCCACTGTGTGATGGTCCGTCCCAGATGCCCCAAGCCCAGAGAAGTCGACGGCGCTTCTGGACAGTGTCGAGTAGCACCATACGTAGTTACATCCACAAATGCTAGTTAAAACTGTACTTAGTTTCCTCTTCAGTTCATTTGTTGCCTTTTGTTTTCTATGTCAATTCTCAGCCTGCAATACACGGTTCACCTTCAGTTTAAATCATTCACGCCCCCTGTGGGTCCACACCACGCACTGGCCATCAGGCACCCGAAACTGGTTTGTTTCTGCCACTGGTCGCTCAGCCAGCCTTCTGGACTGTGTTTGGTCATGGACTCTCTGGTGTTAGACTCTAGTGTTTCAATTGTGTTTTCCTTTTGGTGTGTCTCACAGGTTTTGCCACCTTTAGCAGCGAGAACGGCAATAATTCACCTGCAATGACTGCCAACGACTCATATTGCTGTGGATTTGGAGTTAACTGATTGTCAGTTCTTGAGTTTCAAGTCTTGGGGACCGTTAAGATGTTTTTTGGCAAATGAGTTTTCTGCTTAATTCATGACTTCTGTTTATCAAAAAGGAGAATCTTCCAACAATTCAAAGTAAAATTACTTTGACATAAATCAAGTAAAAGAACAAAAAAATTTGGAGCAAGGTCTAAAAACTGCAGAATACAAGCAAGGTGTATTGTTGCTTAGTGACTGTGATTTTCAGTAACATTGCTCCTGGCATTGTGTCTTTTATGCTGGAACGTTGATCATCAGGAAGAATGGACTGAAAACCATACAAAGGCATTTAAACATGCTTTCCTTGGAACTGGACTTTGTGTCTTTTCCTCCTTCAACTAAATATAACCTGAAGGAATGCAGTTTTTCTTTCTTTGATGAATAAAATCTCTATGAAAACATTCAGCATAATTCAAAGGTTCAAGTATGTGGTGCATTTTTAGCTGTTTGGCTACTGTTGTTTAATAGTTCTCTACTGTGGGGGTAAAATGATGAAAGCTCTAAATGAAACTGAAAATATTAACATGGACTCTGAAATAAATGTACTGAAAATGTTTTTATTGAAAGTGAAACAAAAATAGACAGTGAAAAAAGATTAATTGAAACTCTAAATATTGACATTAAAGCAAGTCAAGTTATCACAATGACATCTTTCTTTCACGCCGACACTGTTTTTCTTCAGTGCTGCTGTTCTTCACTTTCAGTTCGCTGTCATTGTTTTGGCGTCCGTAAGGATGTAAGCTGTCTGGAGTACTGCACACGTAACTTTGTGAACAATACCTCATTAAGAATAATTCAGACTATCATTATTATTTTAGTATTTTTTTTATTAGTCCTTCATTTATCCAGGTAAATGGCTGTAGTTGGTTTCAGTACATAAATTCTGGGCTTTGCTATTTGAATCCACAATTAATGATTAATGAGGAGTTACTGAAGCACAAGCTTTTTTTTAGTTGTTGTTACTGTCCGTACAGATGTGGCAGGAGACAGAAAACACGCTGCTGTTTGCACATATTTAATAATCAGCTCTGCACAGGAGCTGAAGCAGAGTCCAGCCTGTTGCTCTTACAGTATAATACTCATAATAAAAGAACAGTAATGGTAGTTAGTTAGTGACTGAGCAGCTTTTGTCTTCTTTAGCCAGGTGCCCTCGCCCCAGAGGGGCAAACCGCACCTAGACCCAGGAGATGTTACCCTTTCCCCCGGGGTGAAGACAAGCAGACAACCCCCGGCCCCACAGCAGTAGGGAGGCCCCGCATACCAGACCCCAATTGGACGGCCAACACCTCCTCCCAGCCCCTCCGCCCCAATGGCTAACAGAGAACAGGGAAATGTGAAGACCCCATACCTCCCTCCTCCCGCTCATATGTAGTGTTGGGGCATGTTGTCCTAAAGTGCATTTAAAACACGGGAGGACATGCTGCTCTGCCAGAGAGCAGCAGGTGTCAGCACGGCTCCTCCCGAGAACCCTCAATGTCTAGATGCATTTAAAATTGAGAGGTGGGCACCGGTGGTTTTGAGATTTACTTGTCCCATCCTACAACTGCATGTCATGAGAGTTGCATTTAGTCCCATTAACGCCAAACTGAAATAATAATCAAGTGTAACAATGAACATCTTCCCTCTAACAGTAAAATGTACATTAGAAAGTTACTGTGATGATTAATAATACTGTGCTGTCTTCTTCTTCTAAGAACTACAAACTGCTTAGAATGAAACACCTACACAAAGTCAGTGACCACTGTCAGTGAATTCATATCAGGACAGCAGTAGAAAAAAATACCTTTTCTTTTTTAAACTAACCTCGTCCTTGACACGTAAACCCAGCTGCCCACGCATACCTTGCAGCACCATCCCTGAAACAGGCACTCACGCACTCCTGTCGGCACCTGCCAGCTTGGATCGTCCCTGAGACATGTCAATCTTTTACAGGCTATGTGGGATTTATATAACACCCTATTAGTATTCACAATATGCTACACGTGCACCTGTGTGACTCCAGTTTGGGGACTGGAATACTTGATATAGCTGACATTTGTTCAGAAAACAAGCAGTGTTATTCTCCTATTGGCACTGCGTGCAGGAGAAGGGAATCCTGATATATCTGACATTTGTTTTGGTAGCAGAGGGAACTGCTTCGGAGAGGGTTTTTTTTATGTTGTATATCAACTGAATACAATGTGAGTTGCAGGCAAAAAGTTCTTCCCGTATGAATATTGGCTAATATAGACACTGAGTCATCCTGCCAGATAGACACAGTGTTTTAGCAATAGGCAAGAAATTAATACCAAAGTGAAAGCCATATATACTGACATTTTGTATGAACTACTGATACAGCAACAACTGTTTAATTTTGCTCACATCTGTTTTTGATATCGTTCATATTATTACAGGAATGCAACATTTCTATTTCTATTTTAATTTATAGAGAAATAAAAATAAATCGATCTCAGTTTGTGTCTACCATCCTCAGCTATTCCACGGTGGAGCTGTAATATTCTTGGTATTACAGTAGTTCAAGAAAAAGCTTGCTAACACAAATTTAATGATATACAAATATTACTAATATTGCAGAGTTTTTTTGTCCCATTTTGATGGCTTGAATGGAGACTATTTTGCATCTGTGCCTTTAAAAAAAAGTAAATCTTAGTTTAACACCATCATTCTAGTTTGTGCCTCTCAGAGCATATTGGCAAGAAACAGCCACAGTGCTTGAAACTCTTTAAAAAACCCTAATATTACAGAAATAAGATGGATAAAATATGTAATGAGGCAGCATAATGGTACTAAAGTTAGCACTGTTGCTTTAGAGCAGTGAACGTCAAGTGGCTGCCCCGCCAGTTTTCTACCCGGCCCCGAGAATATTACTGCATTCAGGACTAGCCTAACGAGGAGGAAAAAGTATCTCTCATTTACAGTGTTGGGACTAACGCGTTATTAAGTAATGCATTACAGTAACTACGTTATTATTGTGGTAACGAGCACGGTAACTAGTTATGCCAAAACCGGGAACGTGTTACTCGTTACTGGGATTTAGATAGGCTCGTTATTCGTTACTTCGTGTGGTGGCTATCGCGGAGCTTCCACAGATTCAATAACATTAGCAAGTGGTGGAAGCCAGCAGGTGGATGAAGGAAAAGGGAGGCAAGAGGAGAGATCCGAAGCGGCCGCTGGTCCGAGAGTGTCAGGTGAACTGAACTTCAGGTAAGAAGTTATGACCTGCAGTCTCTCTGGGTCAGATATGAACCAAGTTTAGGTGGAGCTTATTTTCGTTATGCTGACTTTTTGGTACTGCGTGCTAGCTAGCATGACGGAGTTTCTATACAGCTGGGTGGGTGCTATGTTACTGATGTTGAACTTTATTTTGTTCATAAGGTTAATTATTAGAGTTGCCAACCGTCCCGTAAAAAACAGAATCGTCTCGTATTCAGAGACTTCAGCTACAATGAAAAAGACACAAAGCTGGAGTTATTCCAGCTTTGTGTTTACGCTGCACAGCTGTCTCTTCTTCTCTCATTCTCTCACCCTCCCTCTCCTGTTTCTACTTCAATCATGAAACTGATCAATGATCAGCTGATCGGCTTTTCTCTCTTGTTTATTTATTGCCCACTTTGCGCCAGAAAGAAGAAACTGCGGTAAACAACAGCAGCACTTTTAAGCTTGATCAGCTGTTGTTAGAATTTATTTAATATTACTTTCTAGTATCAGCTGATGTTTGCTGGAGCCACAGCTGTAAAACTGCTGGTCATGATGTCGGTTTGAAGATGAAACCAGGAGATGTCCTTACTGAATCATCAGAGCTGTGATGGAGAAACAGGTTTACCTTTTAGGTGACATGAATGAGTTGAAGGGAAGTTATGAACTGTTTCTGAGAGACAAATTGAGTTTACGTTTTGTCTCCGTGAGTTTGCGTTTGGATCCTCTCCTGCCTGCCACACAGCCGAACCATGACACAGGATCCTTTTCTAAGTAGCTGACAGCCGGTAACTGTGCAGGGGCGGGTCTAGCAAAGTGTTGCCAGGGGTCCATGTAGGGCATTAAAAGGGAAAGGGGGGCAGAAGGAAATACTTTCTTATTCTCATTTAAAATGTCTCACTTTTAAAAAATAATAATTATCTGAGTCTTGCAACAAACAATTGATAGATTGATACATATATACCAGGGGTGCAACGATATTCGTATTGATATTGAACCGTTCGATACAGTGTTTTCGGTTCGGTACGCATATGTATCGAACAAGACAAAATTTTTAATTTATTTTATCAACTTTCCTTCTGACGATGCTGTCTGTGTTGAGCGCTCAGTGGATCTGCACTCGACAGTGCAGCCTAGGCGGAGCAGTCGAGTGCAGATTCACTGAGCGCAGGGCAAGCTAGCGAGACAGAAGTTAAGCTCTCCTTGCAACATGGCAAATCGACCCTCCCCCACCCTCATTCAGATCTGGCGTTTGGAACTATTTTGGTTTTCATGTGACGTATGACCCTGAAGGTAAGCGCGTCATGGACTAAAGTAAAACAGTATGTTGGATGTGCCACGCAATGCTCAATTACATGGGTGGGAGCTAGTGTGTTAGCGCAGTTAGCTCGTTAACGTGTTGACCGTCCAGCCCCACGCTCAGGCCGATCCGCGGTAGCTCGTTAACGGAGATTTGCCGTGTTGTGGCGTTAACATCATTTCAACGAGATTTACGCTGACAGCACTAGTGGGAACACAACGAATATGACTGCACATTTACTCCGACATCATCCTAGTGCAAAGACAAGTGGAAGCCGACAAAAACAACAAGCACGCATGCTACAAACTTTACCCGAGTCATTTAGACAGCCGTTAGCAAATGATTCTCCTTATGGGGACCTGATATGTTTAATATGCTGCTGAGAATATAGCTCAGAAGAAGCGTATAGTATAGCTTTTATTTTGGAAATAGACATTTCTCTATAATAAACTCTCTTTTCCAAAGATGAGTGATTCCTCAATCAGATACAGGGCTTGCAAAATTTTTCCAGTCGGGCTACCAAAATCTATCTCCGCCCTGCCCGTCGGGCTATCGCAGGAAGGAAAAATATATGTCAATGCTTTTGCATTCTTTCGGAAATGTAGCTGGGTAATTATGTCATTGGCATCGGTGAGCCACTGTCAATATGTGACATATTGAAATCGCGTTTGAATTTGCGCTTGTTTTTTGCTTTCACTTTGCAATCGCGTGAACTGTGTATAGAGAGCGACAGCACTGATTGGTGAGTGACGATCATTTGCGCACCAATTCCTCTGACATCGTCTTATCAATCGTTAGCTTACTATGCAAACATGACAAGTGAAATCTCCGGCAGCTTAAACATGTGAGAGGTTGATCACGCAGAGGATCGCTGAGCGTTGTGTGAGTGCATGTGTAAAAGCAGCAGGATATATATTTTAGTTCTGCTGAGCCAAATAAGACAGGTCAGGGTGAAGAAGTGACAGCCAAAGAAAAGCTTACCACAAAACGGAAAAGTTATGACAAATCAGACTATAAGGCAAAAAGAAAAAGTGCAGCTTTATGGTTTCATGGACAAAAGTATTTCTGTGGCTGCAATATGACGAGCTAAATAACCAGGGCTGCACATAAGTGGTCCGCAGGTGCGCATTCGCTGTCAAAATAAAAAATGCTCACAAGATAAGAAGTTGCAACGCGTGTTTGCGTACATAAGATTTTCAGGAGGACAGACATTTGTTTAGAACTCTTAAAGATGTCGAAGAAGCTCCTTTAAGCAATTACTTTGGTGTTCCTTCACCTCCAAAGAAATGTCAGAAGGAGTCCGAACCACAAAAGAAGCACGTATTCTCAGAAAAGTGGTTGCAGGAGTTGAGCTGGCTTCAAACAAATGATGAACGCACAGAGATGTGGTGCGGAATGTGCCGTGAAAATGTAATAAATGACAAATTAAAAAGGTATGAACATTTTTTTTGTATCGAAAAAATATCGAACCGTGGTATCGAACCGAACCGAACCGTGAATTTTGTGTATCGTTGCACCCCTAATATATACCATCAGAACAGTGTACATCACTGTCACAACAGTATTTATTTTCATTCAGAGGCTTTATGATTTTTCCTATAATCTAGTCAAAATGCCCGGGACGATTTTTTTGTCCCAGTCCAGCTCTGTATGCAGCTCATCTGCAGTCTGGTGTTACCTACATCTTCATATTCAGAAGGCAGAATTTCCGAGTTCTGAGTACAATCGAAAGCACCACGACTGCAGTTTTTGTGTTGGATGTAAAAAGCAGGCTAGGATAGAATCAGGTGTGGGATTTCTCTCGTGGAAATATGCACATTATTTTTTCCTTTCTATTGGTAGGTGGCACAGTGCACTTGTGGCAAGTAAGCAAGCTAGAAGACTGGCAATCTTGCTGGGTATCCAGTTACGGAAGCAACACATTAACAAGAGAATTCTAAGTAAAACCAAAGTTACTTTCCCTAGTAACTAGTTACTCTGAAAGTAACGAGTAACTTGAAGTAACTGAGTTACTTTTGATAGAAGTAACTAGTAATGTAACTAAGTTACTAATTTAAAGTAACTTACTCAGCACTGCTCATTTATCATTTCTTTTAGTGTTTCATGTGCTCGTGTTACCTACAGTTGTTAGCATGCTCAGATTATGATCTTTAGCAGTAGTGACAGTTTAGTTGCAAATCAGGCACACAGGAACAGTATTTCCTATGAATACATACTTATTGGGCCGTGCTTCATGAAAGCTGCAGTTTTCTGCATCAACCTTCCACTTAAGGCTCTTCGAGTGCCATTTTTCAGGCATGAAATTGATTCAGAAATCCTTTCTCCTACCAATGTTCTCCACAAACTGCGACACTGCAGTGTTGGATAGCTTGAGAGTCTCACAAATATGATTCGGAAAATAGTGCCCTCGCCCTGTAATTGCTTGTAATTGCTTGCAATACAGGTAATGTGCACCTGTTAACACTGACAAAGGCTAAGGAATAATATAAATTTGGAAGGAGAATTATTATAATCGAATAATAATATATTACCTACAATGCAATCTTAATAGCATTTGGTCATCAGAGTGTCCGCTCAGAAGAATTCTGACCATTAGAAAAATGCAGTTGATGACCCCGGCCTTAGAGCAAGGACATGTGAGTCTATGTGAGTCTCACTGATCAAACATACGAAACATCCTCTCATCTCGAGACAGCTGACAGGCTGGCTATAACAATAACAGCTAGCGATAAGCTACCATTATGCTAGCTAACATTAGCCTTCTGTTAGTGTGCTAAATATCACACTTTTTCTCTGCTAATAGTCCAAGTCTGACTACATTAGATACACTTCATTCAAAGCAGCTAACAGCAGCAAAAACAGCAGGGCTGACTTAGCTTCACTGCTAATGGACAGAAGTGAGGCCAGGCGTAGTTTATACAAAGTTGTACAGTCAAGAACTGTTCACAGTCTACACTGGTCATTTTAAAAAGCTTTAGTGAGCTGGTAAGCAGAGCAGCAAGCGAAAAACAGGAAGTTATTCAGTGTTAAATAATCCCTAAATTATAAGGTAATTTGCTGGCAAATGGGCTCTTAACTAATTATGTCAATAGGGAGCAATACTTTCAGTTTTCAAAGACTTTGAACTGAAGACCATTGCAACTTGTAAATCAGCGAAATTGCCCCAAAACAATACATATTTCAACCTTTATTTCAAACTTTATTTTGTCACTTGCTGTGTTAGTCAGCTTTGAGTAATAAAGCAGAAAGCCATTTTCTTTTTCTGGATGTCTGAAGTTGGAACAAGGAATAAATGAAAAGAAAGTAATTAAGACAACTCGAGGTCCATTAAAAAGCATACCTTTTGTAACTGCTGAGTCACTGCATATTTTACAGTGTAAATTGAACATTTATTTCTTCTAAAAACTCATTTCCAACCTGGCTTCAAGTAAAACATGGTATTATTTTAAAACATTACAGCTTAAACAACTTCTATTAGTCCCCTGCTGGTATGAAGTTGACAAACTGACTGAAGATAATTAATAAAGGGTAAATAAACTCAGCATCACATTAATCATTAATATTGCAAATACTTCCTGCCACCATTGAAAAAGTACATCAAAATACATCAATCATGCAGTAATGAGTTTCCTTAAAATTTCGCCTCTATTTTGTGGAATAATAGAACAACTATGGCAACTATGGAGTGTGTTACAAAGAACAAATGTAATTTTGTTTTATCTGCTCTACATCAGCTCTACCTGTTGTTTAAGACCCACAGCCCATTACAGATGCGGATATACAGACACCTATGTTCTTCATGCTGTGTGGTCACCTAGTTTGGCCTATGTGTCCTTCCCCTCCTTCACCTAATCACCAAACCTGCTTCCTCATTGATGACTGGTCTTCCTCTTAGTCTTTGCCTTGTCTGTTTTCCTCAGCTTGTTGTGATCATTGCAGACCTTTGTTTGCACTTTTTGGACTTAAAGGGTTTACTTGCATTTAAATCTGTCACGTTACACTGCATGAACATGGGTGTGTTTCTGCATGTTCATTTTTGGGATTTGAATTTGTCCTTGTTGAACCAGAAAATTGGGGACCAAACAAGGGGAACATCACTGATGGAGTCACAAGAGAGTGCTAAAACTGAAACTTTAATCTAGAAACAAAGAACAGAACTGATACACTAAGGGGAAAAGGGTACAAAAAAATATAAACCCCAAGAGAGCAAGAATCACAGATTTAGATAATTGAATGAAAAAGTGTCTTAAGCTTTAAATCAGTAAATCATTGCACTCTCTGTTTTCTCTCTTTGATGCTCTCCCTCTGTGTAGGCTGGTGGCTTGGTGGGGATTCCTCCTCCTGGGCCTCCACACCAAAGATGGCATCAGCAGCTGCTGCTTGAGCTCAGCTGAAATAAATGATTCCCGATCCTTAATCACCTGCAGTGGATTTTAGGTGTGATTCATTATATCGTTGTTACTCTAGTAGAGCCAATCAGGGCAGGACTAGAGCTAACTGTAAATACACTGAAAACACTTGAGCCTATCTTGATTCTTGTTCTTGCCTTTAGGTCCTTTCCCATATGCGTGGCATTGGATTCACTGTCTGTTGCAAATGCGGCATTTTGGTAACTCTGCCCGCCTGACAAAGAACAGACTCATTGTGCCAGACTAACCTTGCTAGTCCATCCATGCTTTTAAAAAATAAAAAGGTTCTCGCCATTATAGCTACCAGCTTAACCGCATGTGACCATCATATAGTCACATGTCCAACCACAGGAAGGGGTTGAAGATTCTCCAGTTGGCCCATCTCCTCTCTCCTTCATTCTCAGAATATGTACCTGCTCTCTGCCCTCATCCTAATTTATAGCTGACAGGTACTTCCTGTTTGTTCATGTTGTTTTAAGACAAAATCCTTATAATGCGCGATTGCAGTCTGGGACTGTTCAGATCATGACATGGTCTTCACTTTTTGAGTGATGAAGCTTTGCCTCCATGAATTTGTTCATGGAGTTCCTACAACTGACTGCTTACTTTCACGCAACACACATTTACTGTACAACAGCTCTGTGTTGTATCAGGTTTAACAGGCAATGGGTTTATGGTTCCCATGCTCTGCTCAGTCTTTCCAATCATCAGCCTTCTTTAGTGTTAGTTTGTATAGAAACAGAATGAACCCTCGCAAAATGTCTTTAAAGGATGTGCTTAATGAAACGGTCATTGTGGAGAAGCTTTTGTAAAGTTCCCAAAGCTCTGAGACCCTGAAAGGCAGCTTTTCTGTGTTTGTTCCAGTGCAAAATTAACATTATGGGCAAGTGGATAAACACCAAGGGAAACAATGCATCAGTTCTGCTGTCTGGTGCGTGACATTATTCTAAAGTGTTGGTAGAGTTCCAGCAAGAATTAGTTTGCCTCTTATCAATGCCTTGTTCCAATAGAAAGAGTGTATGCATGTTGACATAGCGATAAAAGAAGAGTGAAAGATATGATACAAGTAACAAGAGAGAGGGGAGAAAAAGATAGCAAAAAGACACAAAGACACAGGGCAGAGCTCATCATTATTGGTGTCAGTACAGTCTGATTCATTCTGTTATCTGCCATTATCTTGTTCTGCTAGGAATTCAGACTCATCTGTATTGTCTGCTGTTTGATTACGAACAATGCCGGGGGCCAGTGTAAACACTCGCGCTGCATGCTGATCAGGAGACTGGTCTTTATCCTGCACACTGCTGATTGTTTCATTTGTTGCAATTTTGCTTTTTAAAACTCTCAGTGTACATCGAGGGTAATGGCTGCATTTTATTACACACATCCAGGGTAATTTTCTTCCATTACAGAAGTGAAAACATTTGACAGCTGACAGACCATAATCAACATAAAACTGAGACAATGTACGTTACTGAAAAACACTCACGTATCAGTTTAATCTCCCTGCCAGTCAAAACGCACTAAGGTTGACGTTGTTTTGCAAGTCTGATTACTTGATGCCTGTTGTCTTAAAAGCTACCACTGCTTTAGCTGTACACGTTGACCTTGAGCCATATAAGTTACTCTGATTAGTCATTACATTGCGAGCAGAGATGGGCAGTAACGCGTTGTAATCCGATTACTTTTTTCAAGTAAGGGATTACTATTGCAAAAACGGTAATTCGATTACCGTTACTTTCCCGTAGGAACGCTGCTTTACTGCGTTACTAAAACCGTGAGTTTTTTGAGAGAATGTCTCATGACAGTGACATAAGCGAGTGTGACGTTCGTGACAACAGCTGTGTGCAGATCAACAGTGGATCATATATCGAGTGCAGGAGAGAGTATGAGCATGCAGCGTTTAAAGTGTGGAAGTACTGACCTTATTTTGAGTTTGATTCCATAAAAAGTGACAAAAACATTGTGTCCGTTGTGCGTGGGAGGAAAACTTATTTTTACAGCGAAAATAAACCCTAAACTTCCGAGCAAGCACCGGGAGTGCACTACGACGTAATGGGAAACTCACAGAGAAACTCGCGGATTCTTCCACTGACCACTGCGGCACACCTGCACCAGGATAAGCCTACGCCTACGCCTCTCAAGCTTTACAGGTGAAAATAGAGCAAAAGGACCGCTAGTCTTTGATTTTATTTATTTTCTGCTGTGTTTTACTTGCATCTATTTGAAAGACTGAGTGTAAACACAAAAAATATATGTATATATATTTTATGTGCTGGAATGTGCAGAAAATAGGTTTAAATATTAAACAAATTTCTTCCAGTCAGAGAATGTTGCATATAATTAAATTTTTGCTTGATGCATGAAGTTAAAAGATTGAAACTAATAAAACAAGTTTTAAAAAGGGACTTTTCCATTTGATTACATTTTGTATGATGGATTGTAGAAAAAGTAGAATTAGGCTGAAAGATCTATCGCTTTATCACCTATTCAGGTTGTAAATCGTGTTTTTAAAAAGTAACTAAGTAATTAATTACTTACTGATTACTTTTTTCAAGTAACTTGATCAACACTGATTGCGAGCAGTGTCAGGTAAAGCAGTCACATCTCCATCATGGTGCCTATTGTGAGATTATTATATTATCTTATGCCACGTTATGTCCCTAATTAAGGATTGTGAAGCTATTATGTAGTTTTAGTTTGCATTATTCTCCTGAATTAGAAGAAGGTGATAACAATTACATTTGTTAAACGGATTTGTATTACATTGGACTGCTGATTTATTGTGAATGAATGATATTGTTTTACGATGCATTATACTGCTGAGTTATAAGAAATACTGTTTTCAGAGAGTCAGGATCTTGCTTTTTCTGATAGTAGAGGGGACAGAGAGCACATTCCACGCAAGCTTCACTCCCACCGTTGTTAAAGGCAGACAAAATGGGGAGCCAAGGCCATAAGTCAGTCTCGCTAGGTGTTAGAAAAATGTGAATGTTTAGGCTTTTATGACTAGGTGGGGGTTAACCCACCTACTCCATGACGTGCTGGCCAGTCACAGGAGCACGCTCAGTAAGAGACTGAGATTACCCATAATGCACCACTGAATCATTCCTGTACAACTCCTCAATCTAATGCACGGTACACACTGCAACAGTGACCTTTTACACACGTCTACGAGGTTCACAGGTTAGAGTTAAATGACAATCATATATATTCCACCCCTGTAATATTCTTGATATTTATAATTGAGTGTTTTGTATTTATTAGTGCTATTCCCTACATTTGTAAACTCTGTAACATATTGTATTATTTAATTAGTTTTGTCTGTTACCGTCTTGGAGCAACTGTAACCCACATCATTTCCTCAGAGATTAATAAAGCCCTCTAATTGATTCTAAACTAATCATTTATTTCTGTTTCGGCGTATACGTTCTTTATATATTACGCACATTCTGTCATTTGGTGCTGATACCCAACCAGCATCTTCACTTTTGGCCACCAACAAACAATAGTTTAGTCCCAAGGGCGACCGTGGCTCAGGGGGTTGGTAATCGCATCTGTAACCGGAAGGTCGCCGGTTTGATCCCTGGGCTCTCTGTCCTGGTCATTGTGTCCCTGGGCAAGACACTTTACCCTACTTGCCTACTGGTGTTGGCCAGAGGGGCCGATGGCGCAATATGGCAGCCTCGCTTCTGTCAGTCTGCCCCAGGGCAGCTGTGGCTACAACTGTAGCTTGCCTCCACCAGTGTGTAAATGTGAGAGTGAATGAATAGTGGTATTGTAAAGCGCTTTGGGTGCCTTGAAAAGCGCTATATAAATCCAATCCATCATCATCATCATTTAGAGACCTGCAAATCCCCGGTGCTTTAGCCATGTCCTGTTTGTATTATGGTCACTTGTTTCATGCCTAACTGGTTAGATTTAGCTACTACAAACTACTTTAGGCAAGAACAACCTTAAACAACAACACTGTCCTGCTCAAAAACAAAAACGTTGAGCGTGACAGACTTGTCTCACTAATGCCCAAACCTAGTGAGTCCTGACTTGTTTATACTTCCCTTTGTCATCATTGTGATGGACACTGAAAGTGATGTCACAACCACTGGCACGTCCTCCACTCTGATATAATTTCACTATAAAACATAACATATAATGAACATATTCATAAGAACAGCAATAATAAAGGAACTTGAGTCACAGTCAACATGCAAAAATAACACGAACAATGTTACCTACTGATGCAACAAATCACATGCATAACCTTTCAATCATGAGTCACACTGAGTGAGTCACCTCTTCAACTCCACCCTGTGAGTCACGTTAGCATTCATCATGTTATTTATTCAAATCAAATCCAGCTCATGTTGACCCTTTAATACAAACGGGACAGAACGCAGTAAATGTATGAGCTTAGTATGTGTGTGTGCGCAGCAGCTGCAACTGTGTGGGCCCCTAAGTGTGTGTAACACAGAGTGCACACAGCTCTACAGAGCTCTTCAGACACAGACCATTTTCAAAAGGTGAGTTATTATCATGATGTATAATGAATAAAATTTGGAAAATCTACTTTAAAAAAAAAACAACCCACATGGGCTTTGGAGTTGACGTCACGCCGCAATGCATTGTGGGAGCGCGGCACCATTTTCGGGGTCTACGAATCAAAACAGACACACTGTGTTGGAACGACGACTACAAGATGCTTAAAAGCAGCTCAAAAGAGAACGGACTGTATAGAGACCGATTTCGTTCAGAGGCGAAGCAGCGGTACTTGCAGAAAATAGTGTGCAGTGGAAATGTGGACCCGTATGAAATACGGCCGTGGAGTAGAAACCCTGAAGACCAACCGCTATTGACGTAGCCTGACATATGTTCGTACCTTATCTGTGGAGTCAGCGCGTACAAGTCGTCATTCAAACAAAGGTAAGTCAGCTCAAGTACTGCGTGTGAAATGCGTTTGATTTCCCTGCAAACATTCACATTAGTGCAGCATAAATTCATTCATGAGGGGAAATTACAGTGAGAACATGTGGAGGCTGTTAGAGGGATAACATAGTGAGTTCAGTGCATTAATGTGACATTGTCCTGAAGGATTTAGTTATTCTTTATGGTTAAAGAAATTGCAATAATTTATTCATATTTATTATAAATAATTCTAATTATACATCTTGCTTCCATATTTTTATCTTGTGTCACTAAAAATACATTTTATTTTAATTTTATACATTGATTAATGACCTGCAGAATCTCTTTATCATATTAAGTGATTCATAATTGTCACTTTATGCTTTCTCCATCTTGAAAGTGATGACATCCTTGCATTACATGCTTTAGGTTCATTTTCTGCAGGCAGATTTACACTATAACATGCAGCATTCTATAGATGGACACATAAAGAAATGAAAAATTACATGTATGTGCTAACTTTCTAAACACTTTGTTACATTTATGATAAAGTAGATGTTAGGATGCCTGGGTCGTTGACCCAGGGTTTTTGAGTTTATTATATTATTTATACTTTCTAGTTTTTGGTTTCTTTGAGTTCCGTCTTATGGCTTATGTCTCTGTCTTCTTTAGTTGCTCTGTCTCCCCTATCACCTGCATCCCCTTGTCTAGTTCGCGTCTATGTGTATCCTAAGTTCCTATATCCCCGTGTTCAGTCAGTGTTTGTGTCTGCCCTGTTCCCACGTCTCGGTTCCCTTTGTAGTGCCTGCCCGTGAGTCTGTGTTATGTTTCCTGTTTTACTTTGAAAGTCCATGTCTGATGTTAATGTGTCTGGTTTTGCTTCCTCTTGTCTCGTTAGGCCTGATTTGCCCCAGCTGTGTTTCCCTCCTGTTACCCATTCCCTGATTGCTCCCTCTGTGTATTTAAGCCCCGTGTTTCTTAGTGTCTGTGTTGCGATCTACTGTTTATTTTGCTGTGTGTTTTGGCATGCTGCCGGTGTTAGTTTATTTTTGACCTTTTTCTAGTTATGTTTGAGTTCAGCATTAAAGCTGTTTTGGTTTAAGTTTGTCTTTGGAGTCTGCATCTTGGGTCCTATTCCTGTCTGCACACAGCCACACCTAACAGTAGATTAAACACATTTATGTCTGCCTTGGCTCATAGTTCTTGTCTTTAAATGAACTTTGTTTGTGTTTCAGGTCCTGCACTCTCAAAGACTGAATGAACCAGCATTGCAGCCATGGGTCACTTTGAGCATCACAGGGAAGGTTGAAGCCGCCCACTGCACCTGTAAGGCCGGAGTCGCAGAGACCTGCAGCCATGTCCCTGCTCTTCTGTTTAATGTAGAAGCAGCAGTGTTGATCTGTGGCACAAGGACTGTTACAGATGAACCTGCATACTGGGTTTTGCTGGGTAATGTGACCCAGATACAGTCAGTGGTTGGACATAAGATAGACTTCTCCTCTTCAGCTGCCCAAAAAAAGGCTCTTGATCAAAACATAAACAGACCATCTGTAGTGACAGGTAAAAGGAGTCGTCCTCAAAAAAAGAAAAATCCCACCTGCTACTGTGGAGGAGTTGTCACTGCTATAATGCCATAATGTTTTATCTAGGGGTCTAGATTTATGCCTGTAGTGTACTGCAGTGTAAATAATTTGCATTTACTGAATATGTACTGACTGAGTACCACTGTTCAAAAGTTGAATAAAGAAACTAATTTTTGCCTCTTTTTTTTTTTTTTAACACTTTATAGAACATCACACCCGTTACAATGTAGAATCCATGTCATTTATAGTTTACAAATGACAAAATGTTTACATAAAATCATGAGTGTTTACATGATATCACCCACTACTAACACTATTTTATTTACTGTATCTTTTGAAAAAATACAGCAATTTTAACAGCACAATACTTAAGAATATTTAACAGGAGCAGGTTTCATTCTTCCCTGGTTTTATTATCACACTGTTCACCAAACGCAGCAAACCTTCACCATCTTATCCAGGAGGGTCACCTCTTCACCCTCACATGGAAGAAGTAATCTGATTGGCATGGTGGTATGTTTGAAGCAGGTCCCTTGTGTAGCGCTGGAACCCAGTCACGATGTTTCATCCATTTCATAGGCTGGTTTGCTGCAATAATGCCAAATAATTAGCAACTCTATAAATAGAAGGTAGTTCTGCAAAATCACTCAGTAGGATGTTTGTTCTAATTTACTATGACCTCAGAGCGCATCGAAAATAAAACTAATAGGCTATAAAGAGTGATATGAACATATTTAGAACTTACCAGAATGAAAATGTCTGGAGCACCAACAGATATTTGGAGATGGAAGAGAACTGGATATCAGCTCGTCTCACAGCTGCTATCCAGGCTAGACGCCTTTGTTTGGTAACATCGATACACGAGCTGCCTCATGTTGCTTCCAGGTGGGGAAAGAATGAAAAGACAAACCCTTTTCAAGCTTATTGTCTTGCCGGTCGTGCGATCGAACATTGCAGCCGACCACACAGCAAGAACGAACCATGGCTGTTTTGTGTGCCTTCGCTCCTTTTTCACTTGCACTTTGTTTAGACCCCCAAAATGGCAGATCGGGCCAAAATCCTTTCCACGCCCACCCCTGTGACATCACGCTCCAAAGCCCTATTAGATTTTATATATTTTCCCTTCTTACACTTATTTTATAATTAACAGTGTTTTTGCACAAAAAAGGTGATTCCCAAAAAGACACAAACTTTCCACATGTAGGCATGCTGTGCCAGAAGCTCTTTGAAGGTTTGAAGAAACTGGACCAAAAGGAGACAAACGCAGCGCTAAATGTGTCAAAAGCAATAGGAAATAAATCAGCAGTGACTGTACAAGAGACCTGAGAGATGGCGTCCAGTTGTTCCATCTTCTGTTTGCCAAAGTCTGATCACAAAGGGTATAAATGGTCAGGTGGCTGTCAACAGGTCTTAATGAAGGGAACCAGTGAGAATAGGCTGAGTTATGCCAAACTCCACAAGAACTGGACAGGAAACTAGTGGTGAAAGGTCCAGAGACGAGAGAACAGAACAAAATGCAATCAACAAGAGATGTCCTCATGCAGGTCAGGGAATCTCATCGCAGCAGTGGGACAAACTCATCCTTCTTTAGTCTTGAGCAAGAAAGCTTACCCAATGGAGTTCAGGCTGTGTTGGAGAATAAAGGTGAGCACACCTGACTTTCTGACTGACTTTCAAGCTGTTTTTGCATAATATAAAATTTTTTATGCAGCCATCAGATGTATTTTTCATCCATAGCTACAAGGCTTTCTGCTTTATTAAACTTTGAAATAAAACTGTCAGGTGCATGAATTTGTAACTAACAGTGAAACAGACGATAACCATGATGTCGAATTCATCTGTTTGTGTTCTGCCTTTACAAGGGCATTGCACCAAGCGAAGGACTGATGAAACTAATACACCAGTTCCTGCTTAAACAAAGTGACAAACAAAGATTTGGGAATTTGTGTGTGTGTGTGTATCTGAGTCATGTGAAAGAGAACAAGGTATGTCAAGTGTGTTAATGTGTGTAACTGGGTATTTAGTTATTAGCTTTCTTTGTTGCTCCACTTAATTTGATTCTTCTTTAACACAAACTGGCCCGACACAGCGCTGCTCACTCCAGGCTCAATGTGCAATCAAGTTAAATGTACAAAATGTGAAGGAAATGTGAAAGAGTATATAAAACACAAAGCCAAGAATGAGTATGCAAATGAGGCAGTGCAATGCTGGCAAAAATCCATGAATGCATAATTAATACACTTAATCGCTCCCATGAAATGGGTCAAGCTTTTAACTTTGCATATGTCAAAGCAGCTGCTTTACTGTAATGTTTGTTCCCATAGCCTGCTGACTGACAAAGTGATTGTTTTCTTCTATTTATTCTTTCAGATATTATAAATGAGAATACAGAGGAATATGTAATCGCCTACAGATTGAACACTGGGGACAGAATCACAAGATCCAAATGCTAAACATTAACCGTTATATGTGAGGTGACGTGTTTGTCGTATGAAGCCAAGTAAAAAGATTTGTAGGACTGAAAAATAACTTTGGGCTCCACACTTGTTTGTAACCCAGTGTTGATCTGCAGTACACCCCTGTGTTTCCACCCTTGGTTTAATTAGGTTGCTTCATTATTAGTCTGAATGCAACAGCTCACTGAGAGTCTTCAAAAGTTGATTTTTTTCATCTGGACGTAGCAGAGGTTGGCACTTAACAGATGGTACATCCGTCACCATGTTACAATGCTGTGATTGCAGCCATTCCCCAACTCTCTGTGAATGGTACTCATGACCATTGATCAATGATTGATCAATGGTCATGAGAATTTGCATAATCATGATGAAGGAACTTACCTCCCACTGGGCTCCCACTTTTCTTTCCTTCTCTGTATTTATGAAGAACACTACAGCCACTTTGTGGCATCTTTTACACTGTATACACTGTAATTCCAGCCGTGCAGGTAATATACAGACATAACATTTATCAGAAATATTAAACAATTTAACACTAAATTGCTCGTGATGTCTGTAAGCATCTACACATGAACCTAAGATGATACACGATCATATACATTGGAAAAAATGTTTCTCACGATTAGGCAAATAAGCGAATGATTTCTTCGTGCTCCAAAATGTGAAGAGTCGTTGTTTTTGAACAGAGTGCTCAAAATTCTGCTTTCTTCCAATTAAGGAGAAAGTAAGTAGCATACACTGAGCCACCATTTGTAGAAGTGTGAATTGGGAACACACTACTAAATCTGAATTCATTCAAATGTTTACACCAGCAAATGAAAGCCAAATATTTGTCTAATTATCCCAGATGCTGTCTTGATCAACAGAAGGAAGAGACAAAGAGTGAGACAGCGAGACAGAAATGCAGAATAAATTGCATTCTTTAGTGATGCATGATAGATAAGCTTTTTTCTAAACAGTGAGATGACACAAACGTAATCTTCGTGAGATATGCTCCATGTGAAACGAACCATTACAAAGTTATAGCTAAGATATTTGGATAGAGAACACCCACTGATCCTTTGTACAATGGAGGAAATCAATATTTGATTGTTAATACATGTTAATATAAGTGTGTGAGTGCAAACATTAGTAAGACATGTAAAATGATTAGTTTTATCTTCATTTATAAATTAATTTATATGAATTACTTTTCTCACCTTTTTTCCATTTTTATCAAGTTTTCTTATCTGTAAACACACAAACACATGCGTGGCCTTAAGTACGCACAAGATCATCAGATTTATTATTTTTTAAAATAACAATGACAAGTTCTCAGTTTTCATTATTGGACAAAGAGCCCTACACATTTTATAAGAACAGACTACACAATACCAAATAATTTTACCGTTAGTGTTTGAGAGCTAATCATGAAAGAGTCTGAAAACGTTTATTCTGTTACATGTTTGCTTGCCATAAAAAGAAAAGGCTGCCAGTGTGAATTCTCTTAGTGTGTTTTTGCTTTTCTTGTAGATAAAGAGCATGTGATGACTCCAAATGAAACCTGAATACCCCAATCAGACTCTGAGAAGCAATAATGTGATGATGAAAGGATTGCAGTATCAAAGCAGAAGTCAGAGTAGAGTGATTGGGAAGCGGGGCTCACTTTCTTAATCTGCCAAGGACTACAGTGCACAAATGGGAAAGAGGCCAGAGAAAAGTCACCAAACAAGGAACTAAAATGAAGAAAGATGGAGGCCTGAAACAGGGATAAGAAGGTGTGCAAACCAAAGCATGATCATAAGAAAAACAAAGAAAAATGAGTTGCTGAAGGCAGTTTCTACCTTTTTTAGATACTCTTTGGATATAGAGGTGTCACACTGATTTGTTGTGTACTGTACTCACGTTCAGCTTGACTGCTGATAAATCGTTCATTGAGAGATTTTGAATATCTTTGTGAGTCCTGAAACAACAAAATCGGTAAGGAGAGAAAAAGAAAGACTCTTTTTAAAAAAAAATAAGAAGTCAGTCACCAAATACTGACCTTCACAAGTGACACTAGCATGATCGTCCCCTGATCAGGGTCAGCTGGAGGATCACACAGCAACAGCAGGAAGTAGAGCAGTGAGTGTAGGCTCTATATGACATATATAATTCTTACTGTGTTTGGGGATTTTTGTTAAGAGGAAAAAGCAGCAGGGTTTGAGAAACAGGGGCTCTTTTTTCTGGTTACAATAAGTCTAGACCTCGATCTAACTGGGCATCACATGTTCCAGGAGGGACACCAGAGGATTCCCAAGACAGCTGACAAACAGGATCTCGTTTTTTCTCTTTTCAGCTGTTCTTTGTTTTTTGTATGTGTTTGTTTTCTTATAGCTGCAGCAGTCGGAGAAGCACTTCCACTTATGCGCCCTCATAGTTTTTTCATGTATTTTCTCCCCTTCGCTTTGTTCCTGCCTTTTAACACTGCATCACCATATTACACATACACTTACAAATAATAACAGAAAGAAAAAAGTAAAAACACAAACAAGAGGAGCCTTTACAGGGTCTATAGAGCTCATCTCGAAAAAGCAAATATGTACAACGATGCACTCAGATCCTGATACTGACTGCAAGAGCTGCCAGGCACGAAGGCATTAAAAAAGTTGATTCTAATAATAAAGACAACCAGCCATTCAAGCGCTGAAGGTGAAAATGATGTTGAACGATTATTGTCTACATTTAGTCACTGAGCGTAGTAGAGCAAATTAATTAAAAAAATCTTGACTTTTTCTTGATTTTTTGACCCTTTTAAAAACAAAGTTTTTTGTTTACAGACCTAAGTAGAGACAATTTGTTGTTGTTTTTACAGCTGATCCATTGTAAAAAAAAAAGCAAAAACAAACAAATTTTGATAGATTATTTAAACAAACAGTAACGCTTTTGTCAATTCTTTATCTATTCCTTAATTACTCTGGAGAAGCAGGAACGGCTGTGGAGGAGGTCTTTATTAAAACGTAAAATACAGTTCAAAGTCATATATTTCTGCTCTTCTTCACATTTTCCAGCAGGCCAGATTGGAGTCCTTTTCTGTCCAGGTCTAGCACTTATGCCTTATGTTTGACACCCCTGCTACAAAAATGTCTTTTTGCTCAGTACGATGGCTCTCTGCATCCTGAAAGCTTTTTTAAGAAAGGAAGAGCTACACGAGTTTGTTGAACACCTTTATGGTACTGAGCAGGTACATGTTTTTATTTGAATAATCAGCAACCTTTTTCTTCCAGCATGCCCGGAGGAACTCCTGCACTTCAACTAAAACTGTAAGATTTTTTTTTCCAATCCATCTGAGAAGAAGTTATGTGGAGACCTCCAGAGGCTACCAGAATGTTTTTGACTTTTGCTTTGCAGACAAAGGGAAACAGTCTCTCATGTTCTCTGACAAAGACAAAGCCCTGCAACCAGCTCTGAAATAAGCCTAAAAATCAATATGAGATTCAAGGCCAAACACAGCAAGTAGCACATTCTGATTGCTAACAGTAAAAATTCTTTGCACAGATATGCTTCGACTTCCCCTGACAGTCACAGAGACCGCGGCGCCATGAGAACGCCACATCAATCCTCTGCTGTAAACATGTGGATGCACTGTTATTCCATTTTCTATATGAAGAATTCATTCCATTGCCCATACCTTTGTGTCAGAGCAGCAGGGTTTATGCTGGTTAAGTGCAACTAGTTTAAATCCCCAAGTGAGCTGAAAGCTACAAGCAGAG
Organism: Copadichromis virginalis; assembly: GCF_057382275.1. Taxonomy (NCBI): domain Eukaryota; kingdom Metazoa; phylum Chordata; class Actinopteri; order Cichliformes; family Cichlidae; genus Copadichromis; species Copadichromis virginalis. The sequence continues at coordinate 18,517,779 of NC_140619.1, forward strand.
AATGTGACATGAATAGCATCCATCCCTCTAAGCAGCTGCTGTGGAGGCGCTTGTCCTAAAGTTTAACATTAGACAGAAGAAGACTTTGAAATCTTGTGTTTAAGCGTTCAGATGCAAAAGCCTCTAAATCTCTGTGGAAACAAAACAGAAAGTGATATCAGTCAATAGTGTTCAATTTTCAGATGTTTTTACGTGTAACTCTGCTAAATCGCACACTGAACCTTTTCCAACAGATGTTCTGTTGGCAGAAACCTTTGCGTGGCGCTTCCCTCTGTCAGCAAACACAAGAATGTCCACAGGGCGCGAATCAGATCACATTCAAGTAGTTCAAGTTTCATTTATCAGACTGTTAGGATGTTGCTGTAGCTTCATGCAGTACTTTTTTGACATGTGTCTTGACATCACCACAATACACGCTTTTCATTTATTTCAAGGGATTTATTTTGATACATGATATTATGTTAATATTGTTTTTTATCTGTTTAGCAATATATGCTATCATGTTGTGTCGCGGTTTAATGCTGATCAACTTGTTCAGTGTTTTATTCTGAATCCTGCTTTTATCATTTCTATCAGCTGCATCTTTACTGAAAAAAGCACAAACCATCGAACAAACAAGGACAAACAATCACATTTGTTAAACAAAACAACGATTAACCCTGCAGTGCCCGAATCATGAAATTGCCAGAAAATCTTGAACCTGGACATTTTCATTTTGGGAGATTTTAGATATTCAGGACTCTCGAGTACCTAGGAGGGGTGTGGTCCAAAGGAGGAGTCTGGGGTCCCCTCGCCTGAACTGAACCGTTGAGGAGGGTGCAGTGTGGCAAAGGCTTTCAGGTTGTCTGCTGTGTTTTAGTCTGCTGAATCCAGGTTGGGGTTCTGTTGAGTTTCCTCCAAGGTGCTTTCTGGGTTGCTGCTCTACAGCTGACTCACCTGTTTTCATCATCTTCAGTTATATCTAACAACTGGTGCTGGTGCCAGTCTTCACATGATAGTCAGCTCATCTAGTGGTAAATAGGCTCATTATACTCAGCATTTTAACACACTTGTTTCAGATTACTTTTCTTTGGCTCCTGAGACAAATCACTCTTCCCTGCCACTTAACTTCTGCTTCTTAGTTTCTCCTTAGACTCTCGCTGCCTGCTTACCTGCCTGCCCTCCTGGCACTCCTCACACGTTCATCAAATCAGCCACCTCCTCCCCAGCTGGACTAACCACTCCTCTCAAGTAGGCCTGATTGTTGACTCTCACAGCCTGCCTCACATGAGACCCCTGGATTCCTGTTTTCCCAGTTCAATAACTCTCCTCTCCTCTTTTCTAGTTGATCTCACTCGTGGCCAAAGCTTAAACTTTCAGCGTGCTCCAGTGAATCAATACTGTTTACTTTTCCCTTTGATTTAAATAAAGTGTCTAAAACTGCCTTTATTGTCTGTTTTAGTTTAAGACATGAGGAAAAAACCATGTCAGCACTATGATCGTTTGTCCAGTGTGTCTGGGGAAATCAAAGCATAAAAACCTGCAGTGACTAAAACAACAAACTATATTTTATATTAACTTACCAGGTTACTACAAGAGCTAAGATGCATTCTACTGATGTGAAAGAATAATGTATGGAAACCTACTGTATTTTCTACAACACATTGCTGTATTTATTATTTTTTAATAAAAAGGATTCTCACCAGTGATTGTTAAAGGGCTTTAATTTATCACATTTGTATTAAAATCTTTTGCAATATTATTGATTACAGCTTTGCTTTTATTTCAAAATTACAGCCACATATGTGCCATTACATAAGTTTAGGCTACTGTAGAAACACTGCAGTAATTTTTCGTCCATGCTTCAAAGGTTCTTCGGCCTTCTAATCCTGCACATACCTGAAGAAACTCAGGTGACGCAGGTGAAAACAACAGACGTGACAAGTGCACCCTCTCGCAAGAACATTTCTCTGATTTTGTCCGTTTATCTCTCAAAATAGTATTCATGCCATTTCAGCATTCCACACTTATAATCTTTAAGTTGAGTTTGACCTAACAGCTCCAATGTCACCTACGACCCAAACGCACAGTTAAGGATGGGTTAGGATTCTTTCCTTTACTTTTGCCAGATCATAGATGGCCTCGTTTTTTAAAAGCTTGCTGTACAGACATTTCAAAAATGAAGAAGCCTCATTGATGAGAGGTGAAATAGTTGATTGAGATCGACAGTATTTAACACCTACTGGGGTCAAGGATGTGGTCCACTATAAATAATGTGTCATTAAGGGTCAAATGAGCCAAGGTGTGAGTGGGAGCTGAATCACATATAAAGACTGTATTGTAGGTGGCTGATGGTTGGTGTTGTAAACTAGTGAATGTTAAGACTTAAGTTTTAAAGGAAAACGAATGCAATGTCTTAACACCTACTGTACCCACAGAAATACCAACAGTGGGAGATCTGGGAAGTGAAACACTGCAAAACAACAGAATCATATAATAACCTTTTACCACCGTCCATCCATGCACTCACTTAAAAACACTACACAGGACTGCCAAGTTTCTAGACAAAAACAATGTGTTTTGCCTGTGCTAATAATTTATCAAAAGCTGAAAATCTGCCATGTCTCCACATTTGATAACTTTTTATAATGGAGAGGCCATTGAAGCACATACTGCAGCACATATACTGTTCCCCTGTGGGAAGATGCAACGCTTTTTTCCAAATTTTGTCATTATTGCTTTTCAGATTTCTCTGAGGAACGGTCTTCGAATAGGTGTTGTTTACTGATCGAGGGGGACACAAACAGAAAGCTAACTTAGAACTAACTAACTAACTAAGAATTGTCTGAGGTAACTGCTGCCAAAAGTAAGTAAAAAGCATGACAGAGAAGCACTTGTTCAGACAACTGCTTTTTTAAAAACTAATTTTCTATGCCAAGAAAGCTAAAGAATTTGTCTTGTATGCACTGTGGCATATTACACGTTATGCATCTTGATGCATTCTCAATAATCCGTGTAAGTAAATCTCCAAAAGTTGATTCTGTTCATCTGGACGTAGCGTTTTGTGGGAGAAACGTTTCGTCACTCATCCAGGTGACTTCTTCAGTCTCATCTCACTGCAGGTTTCAATCTTATAAACAGTACACAGCAAAATCTCCAGTGTGAAATTAACACTGGAGAGTGTCTATATGGGTCCACACCTCTGAGTGTTAAATACAACACTGTTGAGTGTTAAATTAACACTTTTGACAGTGTTATGTTTAAAAGTAACCTAGTCAGTTTTGAAGATTAACAAAGACTAACACTGAGCAGTGCTGATTTTCTAACACTGGAAAATAACTCAAAATGTTAGAAATATTCCAGTGTTTTTTATATATATATATATATATATATATATATATATATATATATATAGTGGCACGGTGGATAGCACTGTTGCCGCACAGCAAGAAGGTCCTGAGTTCAATTCCAACACCAGGCCGGGGTCTTTCTGTGTGGAGTTTGCATGTTCCCTCCGGGTACTCCGGCTTCCTCCCACCGTCCAAAGACATGCAGCTTGTGGGGATAGGTTAGTTGGAAAATCCAAATTGTCACTAGGTGCGAATGGTTGTCTGTCCCTGTGTGTTGGCCCTGCGACAGACTGGCGACCTGTCCAGGGTGTACCCTGCCTCTCGCCCCATGACAGCTGGGATAGCCCCCCGCGACCCTGAAAAGGATAAGCGGAAGCGAATGGATGGATGGAGATATAGATATATATATATAGCATCTAAATGTATGCATGCTTGTGTGAGACCATACCTTATATAGAAAAAGAACCAAACAAGAGAGACATTTCTCTGTTTTGCAGTCTGTGAAAATGACAGATGGTTTTGTGTATTTGAATGCAATGTTAGTATTGATTAGTACACTGGATGTCACACTATCCTAATGAGAGTATCAAGCCAATTGATGCCATAGAAGCACGTGCAACAGTTCACAGAAACCTTTTGAAAATCTATTTATCAAGTTTTTCATGACAAAATTGACCTCTTCCTATTTATATAGGGACGTAAATACCTGTGTGTGTGGTGGATTAACAGAACATGTCATTGCTCAAGGAATATAATATTAAATGATACAATAAAACAATTCATGGACAACTCGGGACAAGAAAAGATAAGTTGTTGGTAGATTTGAGGAAACAACTGTTTTCTTTATTTTTACTAAAAGCTGTGAAATCTAGCCATCCTTACTGCAGGCAAAGCTATCTTACTGCCTACAAAAATCACACAGACTTTACATCCATGCTCATATATGGTGAATATGTGAAGAAATATATGCTGAAGGCTACTGAAGCCGTCTGGCCCAACAAGTGGCGGGGTTATCAACATTAGCCTCAGAAGAAACTGTGGCAGATAGGATTTCAGATCTCGTTGGAGATTTGGACAGCCAAATGAGTCACTGCCAGCTGCAGTTGATGAGAGAACACAGATGTTGCTCAATTTGTCCTATTGATATGTGGTTTGACTATTTTTAACACTCTTGGATAACATTGAGAGTGGTTGTCCGAACTGTTAATTTCGGCAGAGGTACCTGAAAGACTCTCAGACAACAAGAAAACATTTTTGTGGCCTGATGAAACAAAGGTTGAACTCTTTGGCTTGAATGGCAAGCATCATGTGTGGAGGAAACCAGGCACCATTCATAGCCTGGTGAATACTCTCCCTACAGGGAAGCATAGAGGTGGCGGCATCATGCTGTGGAGATGTGGAAGCAGGAATCTTGAGATTAATCAAGGTCGAGTGACAGATAAATGGAGCAACAGCCAGCGATATCCTTTATGACAGCCTGATCCGGAGTGCTCTGGACTGCAGACTGGGGCGAAGGTTCATCTAGGACGCTAAGAGTGATCTGCTGCTGCTGCTCGGGCAAAAAGCCCTACGATTGGAGACAATGGATCTTTATACTTTCTATATCTCTATAGTTTGGTCATAAGCCGTGTCATTCCACTTCAACTAGCCCAGATATCTCAGTAAAAAACAAGGATAGCACCTTCTTTTAGAATAGCGAAGGATAGCAAGTAAACTAACACTGTTGAAATTGACTTTTCTTTGCCTGAATCACATTTAAGTTACATGTCTCAATGGATAGAACAAGCTCTGGTTTGTATTTATAGTAGATTCATAGTCTATTTTTCACTATTTTTACAACCTGCATGCACCACTTGTTGCAACAAAGACACTGCTTCCTCGGCTGACATTGTTGCTATGGCTAGCTAACACTTACCCACTGGATCGGTTCGATTTTTAATTTGGTAATAGCTGGTCAACTTTTTTTTTGCTTTTTGCACTTTGGTAAATGCATTTTCCTTTCTTCCAGATACCAGAGAAACGTGTGCCTTGTCGGGGCTAATTTGGCACCTATAATTCAGGTCCTGCATAACACAGTGTTGGGGTGTGTGGGACCTGAAATGACTCATATAAAGTCGACCTGTGGCTGGATAGAGGAAGCCAGAGTTATTTTGAGTTAGTCAAGGCCAAACGTGTCCCATACATATTACAGTGGGTCACATTATTATTATTTGGTGTGCTTTTTATAAATGTAATTGTATAGAGAAAGATGAGGGCTTTTTTTGATGTTCCAAGGAGGTTGTCATGCAAATTTCTACTGAGTGAAAGACATGTCAGTAGCAAGCAATGCTCACTGCACCCAGCCAGAAATACAAGGTACATCTGCCTACTCTGAGCTACTTTGGAATAGTATAAAGAAGTGATGATACACCTCTCCCCAGTGCAGCCAGTCATTCACAGCCTATGCCATCATCCTAACCTCTGTCTCACTCAGGTTAAGGTGGATCTACCAGCCTCTTCGTCATTTGAGACACATGGAGACACATGTACGCTTTTACTGTATAGACACACACACAGAGTCATATATCATCAGCTGTGGTTTAAATGACATGTCACTTTTTGTGAGTCTCACAAAAAACTCATCCGTCACCCTGTCACTCGCATCTGGCTCCAAATTCTCTCAGCTGCCTCTGAGTGTGTGAGAAACTTATATTGTTATCTCGACATACCTTAAATTCAATATTACTGGATTTGTGTGCTGTTTTCAAAGTGGAAGTGAGTAATGCCACTGTAGTCTTGGATAATGTAATTGAAAAACACATTAAAAAGTTGTGACATCAAAACTTAAGTAGCCCATTAAAAGTTGTCAGCGGAAACAAAATGCCACAAATAGAGGTAGTTTTCCGAATAGTCTACAGTGAAGAAGAAGATCCCATTCTCACAACAGAAACATGGCATGTCAGCAGATATATTATTATGATTATTATTGTATAACTGCAGAGAGAGCCATGGCAGAGCAGACTTCAGCACTGGGTCAAGGCTCTAATCTTTTGAATATTGTGGTAACAAATCCTACTAATGCCTTTTTTTCCCTTTTATGTTTGTTTGTCAAGTTCTACCTTTTGTGGTACACAGAATGAATTTTCAGCAATGAGGTGGTTACTTTACTCTAAAATGCTACATTTTGTAGGATTTGTGTAGGTGGCACGGTGGTTAGCACTGTTGCCGCACAGCAAGAAGGTCCTGAGTTCAATTCCAACATCAGGCCAGGGTCTTTCTGTGTGGAGTTTGCATGTTCTCCCCGTGTTTGCGTGGGTTCTCTCCGGGTACTCCGGCTTCCTCCCACCGTCCAAAGACATGCAGCTTGTGGGGATAGGTTAATTGGATAATCCAAATTGTCACTAGGTGTGAATGAATGTGAGTGCGAATGGTTGTCTGTCCCTGTGTGTTGGCCCTGCGACAGACTGGCGACCTGTCCAGGGTGTACCCCGCCTCTCGCCCTATGACAGCTGGGATAGGCTCCAGCACCCCCCGCGACCCTGGAAAGGACAAGCGGAAGCGAATGGATGGATGGATTGTGTAGGTGCTTGAAATTCTTGAAGGTGCTTGCATTTAAATGTTTTTTCATGGTTTGAAAAGTGCTTGCATTTTACATAAAATGCTTGACATGTAACCTTAAATTTATCTGAATCAAAGGAATAAAACACTGTATATTATTAAAAAAATTTAAATGATAAAACACAGCAACCAATGCAAGATGATAAAACAAAAACAGCAAGTTAAACTTGTCCATTTCCACCCTGTGACACATGCGTTCATGAAGTGGCTGTTTGGTCTCTCCAATGTAGAGGTCTGGGCATTCCTCGCTACACTTTACAGCTACACTACGTTGTTAAGTTTGTGTTTAGGAGTTTTGTGTTTGGGTCTGAAGTACTCTCCCTTTAAAAGAGCCAAGAGCTTTTCTTTCCACTTCCTTCATGTAAAGCTTGGCTACAATAGGTGACACCAGGCAGCCCGTGGCACAGCCATGTTTTTGTCTGAAACCCTTGTTGTATTTAGAATATGTGGTGATAAGGCAGAGGTCTAAGTGTGCAGGTGCTGATCAGGGGTGAAGCTGGTTCTGTTTTCTAAGGAGCTGTCTTCTTGTAGTTGTTTCCTGACTGTCTCCACTGCCTCAGTTGTAGATTTGCAACTTAAAGAAGTCCAAACGCTTTTCTTTACAAGCTCTTTAGACTGTCTCCTGAATGAATAATTCAGACAAACAAAAGCTATTGAAGTTTCTGTTGGGTCTGCACTTCAGCAGCCCCGCTAGTTCAGAGACTCATCACTCATGAAGAAAGCAAGACAATGACGGAACCGGGTTTTTACTTGCTAGCAAGGGAGGCTGGTCAGAGCCCAAGCTCTTGGAGCTGAATGCTCATCACCTGTCTCATAGCCAACTTCAAATAAACACCCTTCCTTGCAGCCTTTTTATTCTGTGACACACAGTTGTGTGTGTGTGTGTGTGTGTGTGTGTGTGTGTGTGTGTGTGTGTGTGTGTGTGTGTGTGAAGATATGACCCTGTGAAGGCCTCCTTAAAAAGCCAGTGCCAGGAGTCCAGCAGCCCACCTAAACAAAGGGCTCTTATACTTACACAGACACAGAGTAGGTGTCCTCCCATAGTATAAATCTGAAAGAGAAGGTACGACCTCTCTCATGACCTTAGGATGTGTGTGCATGCTAGAGCACTCTGGAAGTCCTTGCAGACTACTAAGGATCAAACCTCTATCATTATGTAATCGATTATACAACTCTAAGCATATATGAGTATATATTTCTAAGCATAAATGACAATCCAACAATATAAACCTAACAGTTTCTCATGTAAGAGAGGTAGTTCCTGGAGATCTTGTCATGCGCCGCGGCGCGCGTGCACAAAAGGATCCAGATGCAGACTCCGCGCTAACAGAAAAAGACACTTTATTGTAATAACGAAAGGCGACCCGGGAAAACTAGGGAGCAAAACAAGAAACTAAAAACCCGGGGAAACAATGACACGAGGAAGCCGGGATCGGGACCGTGGGAGGCTGCAATAGAAAGGGGAAATGATTACTAGGGAGCCGGGAAGCGGGGAAAACACATCAGGACGGAGTTAGAGTAGGGGGCTTACGATAGAACGGGACCGTGGGAGCTCGGGAGGGAAGTGTGGCAGTCCGTGAGCAGGAAGTCCGTGGGGATAGCGAATGGGCCAGAAGATGTACCGAGTGATCCGGTTGAGCCGGAGGACAGGCAGGTGGCAGACGCCGAGTCGAAACCTGGACACAAGTAGGCGGATTAAACACAGTTCCAACCAGAAGTGAATGCACGCTTTCGTGGAAGTCTAGTTACCACTGTGGGGGTGACTACGGACTGGCGTGGAGCATCCGTCAGCGCCGGGTTAAGTAGATCCTCGTGTAGTCACCGTGATGGAGAGCAGGTGTGCCGGTGATGGCCCAGCCCGGGGGTGTGGCTATCCGAGCATCACGCATTCCACGGACACAGGACCACGGACCATGACAGATCTGTTATTGAATGAAATCAGTTGAAAGAGGTTGCTGAGGTCTCCCACCCCCATTCTCTGCGGCCTGCTGGAGCGGGAGGGCTAGTAGGAGGAGTTGGCCGTCCGACTGCGGTCTGGGGTGTGGGGCCTCCCTGCTGCTGCGGAGTCGGGGTGGTCTGCCTCTCCCCACCGCAGGGAAAAGGGTAACACCACCTGGGTCTGGGTGCAATTCCCCCCTCCAGGGGCAAGGGTACCTAGACCCGGTTTGTAGAGTACGCTTGGGGAGTGTGATTGTGTGTACAGCGTCTCTTTATGTCTGTCTCCACGTTGGTTGAGTGTGGAGTGAGTGCATATGAGAGCATGAGGGTGGGAATGGATGTTTGTGTCTGTGTGTGCCTGTATGTCTGTGTCTATATGTCAGGTTGGGTATCAGACGCCACCTCTCTGGGGACACCTCAGGCCCTCCAAGGTTTGGAGGCCTATCTCCACCCACCACCACTTCCCCTGCCGGTGGCGGACTCCCTCAGGTGTCGGTGTGTTGGTGGTTCTTTGTGTCTGGGGATGGGCGTCCGGGTACACACTGGCTCACTCCTTGGCGGCCGCTTGTCGGGGCCTGGGGCCTGGGGCTCGCTCGGGCCCCTTTGGAGGTGGGGTGCCCCCGGCCTCTCGGCCTAGGGCTCGGTCACTCAGGCGCAGCTGGGGGCCGGCGGAGCTCACGGGCGCGTCACTGCAACTCCCCCTGACTTCTGCTCCGCGGCTGCTGGGCGAGCCCTCATCTGGGACTCTCCTCAGCTCTTACTGGGACAGTGGCGCGGCTGCCCCTCTGTTGGTCTTCCATGGTCTCTTGTGTTCTGGGGGCCTCTGGATGTCTGGAGTTTTGATCTCCTCCATACCCGCTTCACACCCTGGAGGACGGGGCTGTGGCCCCCCCACACTCCCTAGCAGATCATTACATGGAGAAACCTTTGGAATGCAAGCATGCTGATCCACACAGGTATGCACACATGGGTATTCACAGACACGGACTAAAGCTTTCTTGGCTGCTGCCTCAAAGCACACTGTGCGCTGTCTATCTTGCGTGCTGCACAATATCGTTTATTATTTAGTAAATATTGATATCTATGACTAGCTAGTTTATTGTGATGGTGCTTTGTTTTCTCTATTATTATGTTGCTCTTTGTTGTTTGCTGTCTCCTCTGTTTGTTTTTTTTTTTTTTTTTTTTTTTTTTTTTTTTTTCTCCATACAGGTGACCCAGGAGTTCTTTTTTTTTTTTCTCTCTCTTCCCCCCCCTTCTCACCGTCTCTTCTCCTCTTTGGTTTTCTTTCTTTCTCTCCCCCTCTCTCTCTCATTCATTCCCCCTGTCCTATTTATTAAAAAAAAAAAAAAAAAAAAAAAAATGACAAAGGATGAACTGAAGCTCTGCCATCACGTAATGTCGCATGTTTCTGATGTCATTTAAAAAAAAAAAAAAAAAAAAAAAAAAAAGAAAGAGGTTGCTGTATCAGAAATCTCCCAGTGATTGGTTGCTAGCAGGTTACCACAGTTACGTACAGTTTTCATGTTTGCCTGCGAGTACTTCCTTCTTACATGCCCACATTAGTAAAACTTTGTAACTTGGCAGTCAGGGGGGAAATTATTGCTAATGAATACCTGACGAGCTATTACTGGTTGCTAGAGGCTGATGGTGTTACACCACTCCAGGACAACTTGGTGTAAACAGCAAACCGAGTTTATTTGGGTACTCCAGAACCGTGGCTTTCACATACAGAACCCAAGAATACTCTCTTCTTTTTTCCTTTGATTTTTTACAGAACATTTTTTTTCTTTTCTTTTTGCCGTGACTACCCTCTACTGGTGGAAAACATGTAGCAGCCAAAAACCCAAACATATAGCTGAATAGCCCAAATACCAACAGATTTATGCAATGTTTTAGACATATTTTAGCTTTACACTTTACCAAGTGCTACAATAGCAGTTGCTGGGGAAGCAATTGCTAAAGTCCCAGTCACACAGGTTAAAAGACCAGTAAGTGACCTTCTGGCACTAAGGAAAAGATTTATATTCCCCAACTGGTTGGCAAAAAATCTCCTTGCTGTAATCATATACAGTCATAGTTTAAATCCAGTTAAGTAACTTGTCTACAAATGCTGCCCAGCTATTTTCTGAGCTGTGAAACTGTTACAAAGTGTTACATAAGTCATAAAGTTGGAGGAGATTCATCTTCAAAGGGAAAGCTGTGCCCTTTTGAATCATGTTGGCTGTAGCACTGGGCACAACATTTACTTTCCCTGGTCAAAGAGTACTCACTTTTCTCTCATGACAGCTGGTTACCAGGTGCTCATGGACTTATCTCTAACTCTGTCACAGTCCAGATGAGCTGCTGGGAAATTCCACGTGTCCATGTTTTCCTGTGCCTGCCCAGGGGTGGAGTTGGCATCAGCTCACCTGGAGCTAATCTGGAGCAATCTGCTACAGATATTTAAGACCAGCGTTGACGTCTCTTCACCGCCAGTTCATCAACTACCCCATGTTGGTAACAGGCTCTCATGCTCCATGCTTTTGTCTCAAGTCTATGTACCTTGTTCTCTGTGCTTCAGTTCTGTGGACATATCACGGCTCCACTCTTCAGCGCAGCTCACTACTCAGACACCCGGCCATACTGTTCATGTTCCACCAACTGGAAGGTTTCCAATCTTACTCCTGCCTGCCCTCTTGCCACCACTGTACACTGGACCCCTTGGAACTCAGGCCAGCCATCATCTCTCCCCTCAAAGCACCACTGACTCCACCTGCAACGTAAGCCATACCCCTCTGTTAAAACACCTGGAGGAGTTCACTAACCCCTTTTTGTCCTCTCTCCTCGGTGCGACCACTCTTGTTACCAGCCACGCCTTGTGTCTGCCTTAGACCTCCACGCTAGTTTCTCTAGACATGAACCTCATGCCAGGCACAACTGTATTTTGTATTCACTCTAAACATTTTGCCACGTTCCCATGCCAAGTTGTTACTTTGTGTTTCGATGGAAAATAAAAAGACTGTGTAAAGCTAACTCAACCGTCTCAGCACTTGAGCCCAGTACAGGCCTCTGGCCATTTGTGACAAAGTCTGAGTAACTGGGTCCCTTAATTACTTGATCCTACATTGTCACTCATCCAAAACAGTCCAATTTAATACAAGTTGGACTTTTGAATATTGTGGGCACCTCTTTGCAAAACCTCAAACAGACACCAACTTTCATGTACAGAGGTCCATGTCTTCTCTCCTGCCTCTTGACGGAGACGGTCAGGAGAGAAGACATAGTCTCACTTATTCTCTAATCCCAAGAGATTCTCCCAGACTTGTTCTCTAAAAACCTAAAGAAGAATTATGGATTTGATCAACTGGTCCCTTAACGAAACTAACAACTCCTGGGCTTGGGAGAGCCCGGTTTGCTGCCGGATACTCGGTGGTTGGTTGTGTCGTGTGTCTGGCAACAGTCTCGATGGAGGACATTGAACGACATCTACCAATTCGGAATCACGATAACAGAGTTCTGGCTGATTGGAGCTGGCTTGGACCTGGCTTATCGAAGAACAAGAAGCGGCTACAGCTGTTCAAAATCCCACAAGGCTGTCCAACATGATAGACTATGGGCAGAGCTGTGAGTACTCAGACTGTGTTTTGAACTCTATATGGATACAATCTTGGAGGAGAACAACGGGAAGTGAGAGACCTGGTGACCAATGACGGACATTAGACCAACTGTAAAATTGGATGCAGTTTGTTCGCACTAACCAAAACAGCTACCATCTCCATCTCAATGCGCCCCCCTGGCACCAGCTGAATGCTCAAAGCAAAAGCTCAACAATAACAATTCTCCCTTAGACAACAAGACTGTGTTGTGACTCTCTTCCCCCCTCCTTCAAGGCCACTCGCGTCGACCGAAGATTGTTGACTTTTGCCTAACCGGGTGAAGGGACACTTTCTCTCGGCTGAACATGGAGCACACACACAGTCACACGCACACACACACAGTCACACGCACACATACGCATGTACACTGACACAGACCTACACTCATCCCCCCACCCCCTCCAAACGCCTTCGAAGCTTATGTCTTTATGTTGTGAGATGTGCTGAGGTGTTTTTCTGTTCTCTAACTGTTCTCTTCTCCCTGTTGGAGCTCAGTCTGGGGGGAGTTCTTTTTTTCTCCTCGTCTTTCCTCATGTGGTGCATTTTCCATTATTATATCTCTGACCTGTCTTTCCCATGTGATGCTATGTAATGCATGTATGGTCGGAGGGGTAAGATGGCGCTGGCAAAAGGTTGGCAGCCTTAACCCAATTTCCTTCAGGGTCAACCTTTAGGATCAATAAAGTTTTATTGAAGTGACTTGAACTGAATTGATTGTCACGATCTGTATTGTAGTTCTTCAAATGGTCATTTGAGGCTGGCTCCAATATTGAGTCAAGTCCCATCAACTTTAGTGAGAAAATGCCCTGCTTTAAAGCAGATATAAAAAATATAGCTTGGCACAAAGAATAGGTTCAGGGTATGTGTCTAATAATAATAGCTGGTGTTACTTTCCATCATTCAAAAACACGGACAAAGACAAAGTTGTTCAGAATGATGTTTTAAAGCTTGAGGTTTTAAAACATTAGTGTAGTAACCAGTGAACGATGGAACTGTAGCTACATTCAGTCACATGACCTTCACTACACTTCATTGACTGAATAAATGTCAGTAACACACACATAGGATAGTGTGTGCAAGTGGTCTAAGGAACAGGGACTGTCCAGTCGCTCATGAGGCTTGGATTCAAACCCATCGCTGACATTTATAACTTGATGCATCTGTAAGTGATTGGAAAAAGTGCCACAAAGGAAGATTCTCTTTATGTTTTTAAATGTGGGTGACAGTAGACTGTTAGGGTGCCTGGGTTGTTGACTCAGAGTTTTCAGTTTTACATTATCATTGAACTGTGACTTTGGCATTGTTTATCATTTCTAGTCTTTTGGTTTCTTAGAGTTCTGTCTTATGGTTTTTGTCTCTGTGTTCCATGGTTGCTCTGTCCGTTTTATGTTTCCTGTTTTACTTTGAAAGTCTGTGTCTCATGTTGATGTTTCATGTTTGGCTTCCCTTGTCTCGGTAGCCCTGATGTGTCCCAGCTGTGTTTCCCTCCTGTCTCCGATTCCTGATTGTTCCCTGGGTCTGTGTTGTGATTCTCGTCCTATGCTGTGTGTTCTGCCCGCCAGCACTTTCACTTTTGTTACTTTTGAGCAGTGTTGGTCAAGTTACTTGAAAAAAGTAATCAGTAACTAATTACTTCCCCCAAAAAGTAATCCTGTTACTTTACTGATTACTCATTTTCAAAAGTAATTAATTATTTAGTTACTTTTTAAAAATACGATTTACAACCTGAATAGGTAATAAAGCAACAGATCTTTCAGCCCAATTCTACTTTTTCTGCATAATCCATCATACAAAATGTAACCAAATCGAAAAGTGTCTTTTTAAAACTTGTTTTATTAGATTAAAAGTTTTAATCTTTTAACTTTAGACACAACATGAAAGACTGTTTGGATCAGCCTCTTTATTGTGTTTGTATCTCAGTTTAAGTGTTCATGTCTGAAAACTGCTCACAGTGTCAAATCCTCTGCTCTCCAACACTGAAACCAATTGTCCAGATTGACACAGTGATAATGAATCACTAACTACAACATGTACACACCCTATAAACATATCCACACACAGTCAAATACACACGTGTTGTTTGCTTGCCAAGACATCTACAGGTAGATGTGACACCTCGCTTGCCACCCACATGGTACCTTTTACCTTTTAATTATTTAGCATATGTTGCTGTCACTACATGTAAAGTTAATTTGAGGCTATATGCTGAGCGAGGTGGAAAACCATTTAAAATGCTTGTTCATGTGAATATATTCCTATGAAAGAACAGTTTCCTGTTCCCTCCGTGCGTGAACCCAGATTAATTTTTACATTACAGTGGGCAGAGCCATTGTTGGTAAAGAAAAGCTGGAAATCTTTGGACAATATGAGTGATGGAAATCCGCAAGGCAGTTACAGCACAGCTGCTCCGACTGGTTTGACTTTGTCTGTCCACACTTCTCAAGAGTCTGGACAGTGATGAATAAATCAAATTTGGGCTGGAGAGCTGAGTGTCACGGTGAATGGGATGAGCCATGTGGAGAAAACAAATGAGGATCCAAGTGCAGGCACTCGCTGAAGTGAAGGTGATTTATTGTAAAATAAAACACAAGGTGAAAAATGGCAAAACGGAACTAAAGATAATCTAAACTGGGAAAAACTAAACTACTAAACAGCAAACATGAAGGAGGGTGAGCAGAGGCATACGGAGGCGGAGAATACACAGTAGGTTCACAGTTAAACACAGACAGACCAGAGACTAGTACACAAGTAGACACGACTTAAATACACACAGAAGAACAAGGGAGATTACACACAGGTGGGGAACACAGCTGGAAGTAACTGACAAGATGAGACAGGGAAGCAAAACTGAATACACTTACATGAGACACAGACCTTCACAATAAAACAGGAAACAAGAAACAATTCACAAGGACGCAGACTTGACGCTGAACTAAACCCTTAACCAGAATAAATGGAAACATAATAATAATAAAAACAAAATAATATTCAAAACAGGATAACAAAAGAATCAGAGCATAAATCATAATACAGAAGAATACCAAAACATAAGAAACTGAAAATGCTGGGTCAAAATGAACCGTGACACTGACAGGTTGTCAAAACACTTGTTGATATTAGTTTTGGTGAAGCTTTAGACCACACGAGGCTGTCGTCTGAAAACCTTTGAAGAAAAAAGGAGGATAAGTTTTATTAAAAAGACATAAAAGCTAAACCCAGCCATTCTTTTCTCTGCCCTTATTTCTTTTGAACTAATCATATTATCACTAGAAAAGCTCTCACATGCAGTACTAGTTGACTTGTGCAATATAATTTTGGCTTCTTTAAAATGCTGACTGTCTACTGTTTACATGCATGTGTTAAAATGTGAAGGAGGACTACCTCAGAGTTGGGGTAATAATAAAATGTGTAAAGATGCTGTGCACTGCACGTCACACCGTGCAGCAAGTAAATGACTCTAATTCTTACATCTGAGTGTCCCGAGCGATTCTTTCTCCACTGAGGTAACCTAAATGTAAATAACAAAATGACATTGTTTGATGGCATGTTTATGTGCTATGCCTTATTTCACAAGTTTAAGTGCTGGGAGCAATAGAAGTGTCATAGAAGAACAGAAAGGACTAAAATAAGGGATAAACTCCATAGACTTCTCCATCCATCTTCTTCTGCTTATCCGGGGCCGGGTCGCCGGGGCAGCAGTCCAAGCAGAGAAGCCCAGACTTCCCTCTCCCCAGCCACCTCCTCCAGCTTGTCCAGGGAACCCCAAGGCGTTCCCAGGCCAGCTGAGAGATATAATCTCTCCAGCGTGTCCTGGGTCTGCCCCCAGGAAACCTCCCATGGGACATGCCCAGAACACCTCACCCAGGAGGCATCTTTGTCAGATGCCCGAACCACCTCAAGTGGCTCCTTTAGATGTGGAGGAGCAGCGGCTCTACTCTGAGCCCCTCATGGCCGAACTTCTCACCCTATCTCTAAGGGAGAGGCCAGCCACCCTTTGGAGGAAACTCATTTTTGCTGCTTCCACAGACTTCTATAAAGGAAGTCGTTTCAGCTAGTATGAGTTCGATTTATTTAGAAAATGCCAAGGCTGTAGCTGAATCAAAGTTTGCATTTTTGATCACCTGAGAAACAGAGGCTCCTATTTCACGATGCAGTCTGAATATATTACAAAATATGAACCACTGAGCCAAATAGAGAGCAAGTGGAGTGTAAAATATGTTTAGCATAGAAAATGGCAATCTTTGTTTTCCAGTGCAGGCCCTATTATCACAAGAAAACACAATAGCACTTCATAAGCCATGATAGCAGTCAGTGTGAGCTTGTTTGTGTCAAAGTAGGGAAGCTGCTGTGCTGGAAAATCAGTTATTTTGTGAGGTCAATTGTCAGCTGGCAGCACAGAGTATGAGCAGGTAGACGACATCATTCTGAACAACAACTTATAGCATTTTATACTGGCTTACAAAAGAGAAAAAGATTAAGTGCTGTTTGACAAAGAGCTGATTTTCCTTTTTTTAACTGTTTATTAAGGCACTGCTGCAGGGTTGAGTTTGTGTCAGGGTCACTGCTCTTATTCAACATGTGAAAGCTTGGTGATGAAGGGCATGTAGGAGCAGAGACTGAACATCACGACCCAGTCTGAGCAAATACCATATGCTGTGATAATAAAATAGTAGTAAATAGATGGTATCAGGTGTCAGGCCCACTTGCAGATGCAGTGGCAGTGGAGCCACATGGTTATGATCACCACACAGATGTTTGCAGAAGCAGTATGCATGCCTAGGTGCTTGATTTTATACACCTGTGGCTATGCAAGTGACTGGAACACCTGAATTCAATGATCACAGTTAACCATACATTCAGTCAATGAACCATTTATTAATCTTCAATGCACACTGGTGACACAAAGGTATGTACAGTAGACAATGGGTGAAAATTTTAACATTTGCTGACATATCTCGGTGAGGATCTTGCCTGATCTCACAACACCCAGCAGCATCTGAAGAAACCACAGCAAAGATGCACTTCCTACGATGGCTGAGGAAATATGACACGGCACCTAAAATCCTCGGAAACTTTGACACTGCTCAGGAGAGGAAGGCTCTCCAGCAAGTGAAAAACAAACTGCACAGCCTTCACATCACTATAGGACATTACAGCACCTGGGTCATCAGGAGGACCCACAACATTGTTAAGAACAGTATACACTTATAACAACACCCTGTTCACACTTCTGCCCTCAGCAAGACCCTGCCACCCAGGCCACAGAGCTGAAACTGCTGTGTTCATGACAATAAAACTTATTCTAACACAGAAACAAGGCCAGTTGGTAAAAACATTAAGATTAAGCATAATTAGTGACTTTGCGTGATGTGCAGTGCTTGAGAGGAAGTGCCCTATGTGGGTATTTCAAAAAGGTTGGATGCCTTGAAGACTCTATACCAGCGGTCCCCAACCCCCGGGCCACGGACCATTTGGTACGGGCAGTGAGAGTTGAGGTTCTGGTGTGAAATTCCTGTTTTTCAGGGTTTTTTTTTTTATCATTAACTCAGTTTCCTCGGGTCTTTTCCTGTGTTGTAGCTGTGTGTCTTATTTTGAAAGAAATATTTACACGTTACCATAGCGACCAGAGAGCATTAAGGGGCAGAGAGGAGGATGTTACTCTCAATGTTGTTGGTGTATTTCAGGAGGACGCTGCTAATAAAGTTACACAATTACATAGTGAATTCACGTTTATTATTATATTTACAAAATAACACAGTTTTTGTCTCGGCCATATCATTTTATTTTGTTGTATTTATTCGCCACACCTTAAAGGCCGGCCCGTGAAAATATTGTCTGACATTAAACCATCTGTGGAGCAGAAAAGGTTTGAGACCGCTGCTCTACACCAGTGCTGATGTGCAGGTTTTGTCTGGCACGCATATCTACTAACGTCGCCTTGGTGTATCACAACCAGTATGTTGACCATAAAAATCAGGCTTGAGACGTGCTGAAGAGATTATATCTCTGGCCGGGGACACCTTGGTTTTCTCCCAGAGCGAGTCTGTAAGCCTGGATAAATGGAAGAAAATGGATGGAAGACTTGCAGTCCACTTGATTCTGAGCAACCAAGACCCAGGACTCTGGAACTGAACCAGGTTCAGCATACAAAATATCTTTAAATACCTTCTCTGACCAAACATGTTGTTCTTCTTTTCTGTTGTTGAGAGTGCGTCGAGCTGCTGTTGGTGTTTGTGTTGTTTGGCTTTTGCCAAAAATTAACTTGACTCAATGAATATTTGCTAGTTTCATGGTTTTTTTTTCTTCCAATATTCAACTCAAATTCATTTTTTACAGTTAACAAAATAAACAACAAAGCACAGAGCGTAGTCCCAGCAAAGAATTTTACTGTTTTCTCACACTTCCAAAAACAGAACAATCCATCAGAAGAGCAGAGTTTTGGATGCTGTTTAATAATCCGACAAAGACATTGTTTTTTTTATATAAAGCACATGGAAACTTTGAAGACAGATATTCATACAATAAATGCAGTGTACAGAAACTTGCCCTCGCCCACGTGCCATTTAGAAGATAGAGTTTCAGACAAAGAGCACAGTGCTCTCCATTAATGATTTCTGCATAATGCAAGTAAGACTTTTAAACCTTTGAAATTTAAGATATCTCGCACATTCAATTGGACTTGAAGTTGTTAAGTGCAGCCTCAAGCACAATTTTGACCTGCACCACAACCCTTTGATTCCATTATGCAATGCCATTACGTTCGGACTAAAAGCTCTGTACGACGCGCTTATTGGGGCGGTCGGCTCGTCACTCCTACAAACTCAAAAGCTTTTTTTCCTTTGCAAGCTTTATGTGTTTCTTTTAAAAATAAGGTCAAAAAGGGTTCCAGGTTACTTGGTTCTTTCATAGCTGGAACACTCGCCACTTCTTAAGCTTTTTCTTGCCATCTCTAATGATGCTACTGTATGCAAAACTACACTGATGAAATCCAAAAAGAGAAAAGACATTCACATTTCTACATCTACATTTTTTATTGCTATATGTACTGACTTAAATACAACCCCTTAGTTTTCTAAACATCAAACAGGCAGTTTGTTCTCATATTTCTTTCATTTAAAAAAAAAAAAAGTGAATAACCCAGAAGATTTGCTCAAACTTCTGCTGATTCCACAGGTTCTTCCAAACTCGTCAAAGACAATCCTGTTGAAACATAAAATATTCTTTTGTCTGTTTTTAATTGTTATGTCAAGTTTTTCTTTGAGAAATCTGAAAATCCTAATGTAAAATCTCAGATCAATGTTGACACTTTTCTCAAGTCATATTTATATATATGTATATTGTGCCAGTTTATAACAACAATCATTTCAAATTATTTTTTAAATTATTATATTTTCTTATATATCTCTGTCTTATATTTCCTTATATTTTCAAGCAAATCTCTCCTATGGCCAAATAACTGTCAGTAGTGGGGAGGAAGAACTCCCTTTTAACAGGAAGAGAACTGGAAGCAATTCACAGCAACGTGGTGTTGCTGGCTGGGATATGACTGGGTAGTAAACACAGTACAGGGTTAACTAGGCAAACTGAGCCTTGAATAGCCACAAAACAAAGTTTTGTGCAACAAGCATCAGGTGTCAACACAAGTTCAGGGTGTTCTGTTTGGTTTGTGGTAGGGAGTGACAGCAGGGTTTATGTTTGGGTTTGGATCGGCCCCTTCCTGTTTGCAATGGTGATGGGTGAGGTCAGGCAGAAGTCTTTATGGACTATAACATTCACAGATGATAATGTCTACAAATTATCTGTCCTCATGCTCCCCACTGTCACTACAGACAGTGGGAAGCATGAGGAAGAAAAAAAAAATATATATATACAGAAACTGAGAGATAATATGTAGTGTCATTTGTAATATGCAAAATTATGCTATTAAAAATGGATTCTTGGAATCATCTAATTGGAATTTGCATTCCTTGCAATAATCTTAAATGCAGTGAAAAAGTGACACATAATCCATAATTAACCATGTGATCCATATGCCCTCCAGAACGGTGCATCATGGCAAAAGCAGATAGTCACACACTGGATAGCACACAGAGTTCTTGTTTCACAAAACAGAGACAACCTCTTTATACCTGTGCTTCCTGATGAGTGATGAGTAAAGGAAAGTGAAGGAAAGTGAAGAGGTGTGTGTGTGTGTGTGTGTGTGTGTGTGTGTGTGTGTGTGTGTGTGTGTGAGGGAGAGACAGGGCAATATGCTGGCCTGTGCTGGGATTACTGAATTGACGGAGCTGTGAGCAGAATGGGCCGTGAAGCCGCCAGCAGCGTTATCGACAAACTGTTGGAAGATTAGAATTTCGAGCGCCTGCTCCCTGTGCTGGGCTTTTCTTCTGTCACAAAAAGATAACTTCTTTGCATTCCATGGGAGAAGATTACCAAAGAGCTGCTGACAGACAGACTCTACACATTCAGGCAGTCATATACATACAGTGCAAGCTCTGTAATCTCAGCATCTGCACACTCACAAACACACACACGCAGCGCTACAAGTACTGTTGAATTATTGTCTGTTGGATTTATTGATTACACCCAAGGCTGCATCACTCCGCCTGGACCGTGGTTTTTGTTGGCTCAAAGAAAAATACCTGCTACAAAGTTTATTTTTTCTGTCTCAGACTCTGTTTTCAGGTTATTAAGTGTTTATAAAACTAGGGCACCAAGTCTGTGCCTCTAACCCACTGATGAGAACTGACCTGAACCCTGACCTCCACCCTACAAATAAAGAAAAATGTAAGCACACTGTGGTATCAAAATATGTCTTGACAATCAGAGTAAAATAAATATGTAAAATAAATATGCAGTTTCTGGGGTTAGGCTTACTTTTCATCATCAATTTCAATCTCACAGCAATGGGAGAATAGTTCCACATTTCTGCATATGGAGAGTTATACTTGATTATGTGCTTGCTCAAATTAAGCCTTTCTACCCACTGGTGTAATTTGTCTAGTGTAGAGGAGGTGTCAAATATGTCAATTTACATGTGTTTGTTTATTTAAATTTAGTGAATAGTAGTGGTGCAGCAGATCAAAAAACTCACGGTTTTAAGTCACGGATCGGATCAATTTTCAGATCAGCAAAAAAAGACAAGACAAATGTAACTGTCCGTTTATTTATTTTAGTATTTTTTGCCCTTTAAAAAACATTCAACTCTAGAATCGTTCCACACAATTATATAAAACAAATTAAGGTGCATTATAGGGCATTATAATTATTTCCTTTAATGTGGACACAATCAAAAAAAACTTAAAATGCAATTTAAGATATCATTGCTTCTTTGAACATTTGGAGAACGAAATAAAAACTAGCTTATGTCCACATCATCAAAAAAGAAGAAAGAAAGCAGAGCAGATGTGAGCTTATAACTTCAATTTTTTTTCAAAAAGATGAGGATGTCTACATTTTCTGGGGAGAGTGTAGACCTCTTTGCTGTAACGATTTCCCCTGCTGTTGAGAACACCCTCTCGCTAGGCACTGAAGTGGCAGCCACAGCCAGATAGCGTCTTGCCATTATGGCAAGGTGAGGGTATTTACAGTCATTACTTTTCCACCACGTCAGTGGATCACCATCCACTGGAATGCCACTTGATGCCCCATAGGATGCCACCTCCTCTTTGATGGTGTCAGCAAAAGCCTTGCTGCCCATGTCCTTCTGTACAAAGGTGTCGCCAAAAAGCTCCGCCATTGCCGACTTCTTTTGAGGACTTGTGTCTGCTCCTGTTGGTGCTGCTTGACCCTACAGCGAAAGTTACTTTATTGATTAAAACAATTATTAAAAAAAAAATATATATATATATTTCATTGACATTAAAATGTGGAAATAACTTTGAAGAAAAACATTATCATTAAAAATAAAAAATATATAATTTCTACATATTTATTTTCTTTACCTCTTCACAGTCTGCAGTTCCAAGACTGCTCACAGTCTCAGTAGTGAGATCACTCTATGTCCTCGGGCGTAGGGCAAGGTCTAGGTGAGACAGGGATTTGAAACTTGGATCAAGTGCAGTAGCTCTGTGAAGGTACTCCTGTAGGGCTGGTGGTGAAGTGTCTCTGTGCTTCAGGTCCTCTCTAATGGCAGTCTTGACATCTCTTGTGATTGTGCTGTCTACCTCACTTGGGAACATGGCTTGTAGGATCCTTGTTTTCAGAAGCAGGATCATGGACACAGATGGTGCAGTTTCACTGCTCAACAGAGTTGTAACCGCTTTGAGTGGTTTGAGCAGCTGGAGGACCTCCTCTGCCCCTCTAACATCATCATCAGACAAGGTGACGATGTCGCTGACATTTTTCTTCAGGGTTTTGTCTGTTAGTGCAGAGTATATAGCTGTCTGCTGTTCAAGATAACGCTCCAACATATCATAAGTGGAGTTCCACCTTGTTGGGACATCATGTATGACCTTATGAGTAGGCAGCTGTAGCATATCTCGCTTGGTCTTAAGCACATGAGCAGCTGTTGAACTTCGGTGGAAGTAGGAAACCACCTTCCTTATCCTCCCAAGGAGGCGGTGCATCTTACTCACTTTAATCCCCTTTGGGATGCTAAATTAACTGCATGTGCAAAGCACCCTATCTGTGGGCCCAGTCCTGCCTCGTTCACTGCATTTATTTGGTTTTTAGCATTATCTGTTGTGACTGGGATATTGGTATTGGGCCTCTCTATCCTTCACTCTGCCACCGCTTCCGTCAGTAAGTGCGCCAGATTTGTACCAGTGTGACTCTCATAGAGGGGGCGTGTCTGCAGTACAGAACTTCGTATCTCCCACTTGGCTGTGATGTAATGAGCGGTCACGGTCACGTAGCTTTCCGTTGCCCTGGAGGTCCAACCATCTGTAGTTAGTGCAACAGAAGATGCCTGGGACAGTTCAGCCATAACTTTAGACTTTTGCTGCTCGTACATGCTTGGAACGACCTTTTCACTGAAGTGGGTGCACGACGGGATGTCGTAGCGTGGCTCAAGTATGTTCATCAAATGTTTAAACCCCTTGTTTTGTACAACGGAATATGGCCTCATGTCTGCAGCTATAAACACACCAATAGCTTCTGTAATACCTTTAGCCCGGTCGGATTGGGCAGCAAAGGGCTGCTTTAATGCCGTGGATATCAGCGGTAGTTGCGCAGCCCTCGTCTTGGCTCCTGTCACACTAGGGTGATGTCGTTTCAAATGAGCCGCCATGCACGACGTGTTGCCAGTGTCATAAGGCTTCCTCATGCCACACTGTCGACAAACTGGTGGTTTTATCTACCACCCTTTTCCCATCTATATATTTAACAGGGAAGCCAAAATGCTCCCACACATGAGATGCTGGAGGTTTCTCGAGCTCGTCTACTCCTTCAGTTGGACCGCTAGCGTTGGCCATGACTATCGCTTGAAAGACTGACCATGCGCAGATTGCGCAGTAAAACTTTTTTTTTCTTTTTCGAATCTTCGAATCACGTGCGTACCGAACCGTGGAGAGGGATCGGTTTGGATCACGGATCAACAGTGATCCGTTGCACCTCTAGTGAACAGTTATGGGGATAAATTCCATCCTGTTCTTCATGGTAGGGATCGTAGGGGCAGAGGAGGACATCAGTTATAAAACCTGGAAAGCTGGACAGAATTTTCTTAGATAGAAATCTGATACTTTGTCACAAATGTCTGCGATTTTTTTCTTTTTGCTGTCTTATCATCATTTTCTCTCTGTTTGCCTCATCGTCTTTGGCTTGATCTAGATGATTTATTTTATTCAGTTGTGCAGCAAACAGTATTTTTATTCATATAGACGGTTGGAAGGGTGTTTCAAAATTTGTAGAATACTATCAAAACAATTAGTTGCACACTCAGAGAAACAAACGGATACCTCTGTGACCTATGACTTGCACAAACTAGGGCTGCAGCTTTGTATTTTCTCCATATAAAACTACAGGGGAGGGAGGATTTTTGGATCCTCTGCCAGTTTGTTCACTTACAAGGAAATTACTTGACTGTATAAGAATTTTATTCACTACAACCCAGCCAGAATTCTGCCCCCCACGGCTGCAACACAGAATTACAATCAATCAATCAATCAATCAATCAATCAATCAATCAATCAATCAATCAATCAATCAATCAATCATAGATACTCCAGTTCTGAACGTGTGTAAAAAGCACATCTGTTCACAGAATTAATTTCTTCCATTCCGGTCTCTCCACCACCATGGTCACGACCAAAGAGCTGTCAGAGGATGTCAGGGACAAGATTGTAGACCTGCAAAAGCTCGAATGAGCTACAAGACCCTCAGAAGAACCTCGGTGAGAAGTTGAAAACTGTTGGTGTGATAATAAGATAAGACTTAGTACAATAGTACAATGACACTGATAAACTGTCCCACTTCGGCAGTAGCCACAGCCAATCACGACTAAACACAACACAATAAACTTTAAAGTGGAAATGTTTATTGCACATTACTGTCCCCCCAAAAGTTCAGGGAGGTAGCCAGTCAGGTCAGCTGTTAGCACTTATTAGGGCTGTTGCCCTGTTGTAAAAGCTGTCTGTTTGTTGAGTCTGTTTGTCCGGGACCTCAGCAGCCTGAATCTTCTGCCAGATGGCAGCGGCTTAAACACCCGGTGTCCTGGGTGTGTGCAGTCCCGTAGGATGCTGCGTGCCCTCTGGAGACAGCGAGTGCTGTACAGGTCCTTCAGGGAGGGAAGAAGATGCCCAATGTCTTTTTTGAGACATATTTATGACCCTTTGAAGTGGCCTTTTGTGTGCCATGGTGCAGCTGGAGAAACACACAGCGATGCCGTATGTCTGCACACATTCAGTGGAGCAGCGGTAGAAGATGATCAGAAGCTCCATCTTCAGGTCATTTGGAAGATTCTCAGAAAGAGGAGATGCTGTTGGGCCTTCTTTACAACCTCTGAAATGTTTGAGCTTCACTGGAGGTCTGTGTCTATGTGCACATCCAGGAATTTGAAGCTGGACACGCTTTCCAAGCATTGGTGCTGATGGGCTGCAGCTCAGACTTCCTCCTTCTAAAGTCAACTACCCGCTTATTTGTGCTGGTGATGTTAAGGTCCAGGTTGTTGTCTACACACCAATCTGACAGCCTCTGAACCTCAGCTCTGTACGCCGTCTCGTCTCCCCCAGAGATGAACCCCATCACGGTGGTATCATCTATGAAGTTAATGACTGCATTGTCTGGGTGGGTACTGACACAGTCATGTGTGTACAGAGTGTACAGTGGGGGACTCAGCCTTGTGAAGAGCTGGTGTGAGGCTGAGGAAAGATGAAGTCCTACTCTAACTCTCTGTACACGGTCTGACAGGAAGTCTCTCATCCAGCAGCAGGCGGTAGGAGGAAGCCTGATATCCAACAATTTTTACAATCAAAAAGCATAGCTAAAGTCAACGAAGAGCAGCTTGGTGTAATGTGTAATATAATTTGGAAATAGAAGAAATATAAAATGGGCATCAAATGCCCTTTTCTGGACCTCCATCATATGGTGAAGATGATCATGAGGAGGGTGGTGGATCAGACCAAAATTACATGGGAGGAGTTACTTAGAGGCAGTTGGGACCACAGTTCCCACAAACACCACTGGTAACACACTACACTGTAATGGACTGGAATCTTGCAGCAGCTACAAGGGCCCCCTGGTCAAGAGGGCAGATGTACAGGCCTTTTAAAATTTACCAGTAAGCAATAATTCGGAGAAGGCTTGGTCACACGACACCAAAATGAACCTGTTTGATATCAACTCAACTTGCCGTGTTTGACGGAAAAGAAATGCTGAGTATGACCCAAAGAACACCATCTCCACAGTCAAGTGCAGGTGTGGAAACTTTGTGCTTTGGGAATGTTTTTGTGGTAAGGGTACACGGTGACCTCACTGGGCCATTTACATAAAATCTTGGTAAACAAAAACTTCTTCCCTCAGCTACAACCCTGAAGATGTGTCGCTGTGTCTTCCACCATGACAATGCCCCAAACACACTGCAAAGGTAACAAAGGACTGGCTAAAGAAGAAGCACATCAGGGTCATGCTGTGGCTGAGCTAGTCTCCACACTTGAGTCATAAAGAAAATCTGTGGAGGGAGCAGCAGCCTAAACCTGAAGAGTTCTGAGATTCTGTAAAGAGGAGTGGGCCTAAATCCCTCCTCAGGTGCAAACCTGGAGACTAACTATAAAAATATCTTACCGCTGTGCTTGCCAGCAACGGTTGCCAACAGTCACAGTTCACTTATTTCACTGAAATGTAAATCAATTTATAACTTTTATGCAATGTTTTTGTCTGGATCTTTGGCTGATATTCTGATTCTAACCATTAAGATGAAATTACCATAAAAATGTAACTAAGCAAATTCAGCAAGCGATGAAATAATTATTTCTTCCACAGTAGCTCCTGTCTCACTTTTATATACTTCCATGAATGTACTGTATGTTTCTGAGAACGCTGAAAAGTTTTAATTTTGAATCATATTACATATTTTTTCCAAGGTAAGAGGAAAAGAAACACGTCTCAGAAAGATTTAGAAACAGATTGAATTTATATATCTTTCATTATATTGATTGAAAGTCTGAATATGCTGAATTTAGCTGCTGAAGGTCATCTTAAGCTTCAGTGCGTTCAGTCTTTTGTGATGAAACAGTGAGTAAATTTCATATGTAGTTCAATACTGTGGTTTTTTTTTAGGACATTTGGTGTTGCTAAGCTAGCCAGTGCCTTCCTACTTTTTAGGAATGTACCAGATTATTGATCTGGTTACTGCAAAGCTCTTTACTTTGAGTTTTTCAGCATAAAGTTGGTGTGCCATCCTTTTTTAAAACCCATTGAAATATTGCTGAGTTTGCACTTGGATCTCATATTCATGTAAAAATCCACTGTGTCTGTGCACATAACCAAAACTTTTGTTATTTGTGTTAAATTAGAGCTGATTATCATTGTCCTGTCATTTAAAACCACATTGTAGATATGACACATTTTCACAAGAAGCAATATGCCTGAGGAGGTTGAGCATTTTCATGCCAAAGACTCCCAAAATAGAGCCCTGCTTTGCCAGGTCCCCCCACCACTCTAACATAAGCCATCATACACCCACATACTGAGCAAGAATCAGCACCATCTGATTTAATAACTAAGATGCTCCCACAGCACCTTTTATTGTGTTTAGTTTCTTCACTTTGTAAGAATACAGTTACCAATTCATTATGCTGGTTATGAACCTTTTAGAAGACTTCACCCCTGCAGCCTCATCAACTATGCAGACCATGCATGTGACAGCGAGCAGATTCAGATCTGTACTGGCTGCGCTCAGATTCTGTTAGATGCGATGGCTTCAGGAGGCGCGCAGAAATGGTTTAAGGTCTTTTGCTTGATTCTTCATAACGCTGTGTTCATTTGTGTGGCACTGACATTAAATGTCCAATGCTAAAATGTAATTTCATATTAAGTTTTCAGTCTGGATTGCTCTGCTCTGGAGAGGAGGATAAGTGCATGCAGTGCGTTGGTCTGATCTCAATGACTAGCCATCTGATTCATTTCAGATTCAGCAGGTCTCCGATGCTCGTCCCTTGTTGCCAGGCATCATTATTAACCCTCGACAGAATTTTATTAGAAGGCTTATGTCCAATAATTCTGAAACAGGGAAAATCGGACAAACATTTTAAACACCTAAATGCAGCAAAATTGATTTGTACATTTCTTCATTTCATTCTCTATATCTTATTATCCATTTCTCCTCCTCTTCTTTCTCTCCCTCCAGCACGGCGCTCTCCTCCCTCATCTCCACTTTGTCCTGCTCACCTCAAGCCTCATCTCATGAAATAAAGTCAAAGCTCTAATAGCTGAAAACGTCTATAAACATATTTACTTATTCCAAACATTGTGGAAGTTACGGATTTTTTTGAACACATCAGACATGCACCCTCCCTCTCCAAACAGCTGACAACAGCTGGTCAAACAACAGCTGGTTATGAGCTAACATTATGCCAGCTAATGTTAGGATCAAGCGTCCTAAAAGTCACCCTCTGATAAAGAGTTTGATTACATTTACACATTACAGTTTTTTCTTCTTTTTTCTTTTTTTGCTAAGCATTGAGTCGCTAACAACGCTAGTTTCACCAGCTAACAGTAGCTAGCAGCAGCAAAAACAGCAGCGCTTTTTGATGAGAAAGTTCTGGAAATTCTCAACAGCTGACCTCAGTATCACTGTCACTGGACCGAAGTGAGCTTCACCTTTCACAAAGTTTTACAGCTTCCTCCAGAGTTGTGGACACTTCGTACTCATGGCCATACCTGAACACGCCCGATCTCGTCTGCTCTTGGAAGCTAAGCAGGGTTGGGCTTTGTTAGTGCTTGGATGGGA
This sequence comes from Copadichromis virginalis, assembly GCF_057382275.1. Classification (NCBI taxonomy): domain Eukaryota; kingdom Metazoa; phylum Chordata; class Actinopteri; order Cichliformes; family Cichlidae; genus Copadichromis; species Copadichromis virginalis. The sequence goes on from NC_140619.1 coordinate 18,546,662, forward strand.
GACCAGCTGGGAATACCAGGCGCTGTAAGCTTTCGGATGGCTGTAGCTCAGGAAGTAGAGCAGGTTATGTACTAATCGGAAGGTTTGATCCCTGGATCCTCCAGCCTGCATGCCAAGTCTCCTTGGGCAAAATAAAACCCCAAGTTGCTCTCCGATGCATCCATCGGTGTATGAACGTTAGTTACGAAGCACTAAAAAGCTTAGAAGAAAGTGTATGTTGTATAGAGTACTCGCTTTTCTTCAAGTAGAAAGGCGCTGTATAAGAATCAGTCCATTTACACCCAGCATTATGAGCTAAACAGTCATCTGACAGCCTACGCTCACTATATGAACGCAGTCCAGAACATTTGAGGTGACTTTGCATTAAAAACGTAAATTTCACAATTTATTTAATTGTCGCATATCTGTTATCTGTCCCCCTTTTTCCTCGAATAAGCCCGTCCTGTCCAGTGAACAGAATCATGTCTGAATGCTTTGTTGTGCCAAACATTTTTTTAACTCCTGATCTAGTGTTGATTAAAACATGTTCAAATTTAGTGTGTACAAAAAACCTTTTGATACACAAAGAGGAACAGAAACACAGTGGGAACCACCAGGCCAGCCCCAACATATTGGGGTACAAAGGGTTAATGCTTACTGTAGGATGTCATGTGACCTTTCTCATTAATAACAAGAAGGCATATACACTTTGACACTCTCTGATTGTATATAAAAGTCACACTGTCTCAGTGTTGGTTAGTTAAGCGATTGGTCGAGAGGGAGAAGTCGGAATCAATAACTAAAGCTAGCATCTTAAATAAGCAATTCATTCATGAACTGTAACGTCATGTCTGCCACTTAGTGCTAATTAACCCTAAAAATACTTTACGAATGCCTGTCCCACAGAGAAGAACAGATTATTTTAGAGATCACTGCACATCATTACAAAACAAGACTTGAATTCTAATTCTATTCTATTCTATTTATCCAAAAAGGTATGACAGAAAACAGCTTTTAGACTTCCTTTGTGCTTTGTGCGAGATGTTTTTTCCTCCTCCTTAATTAATGAGTGGCTTTCTATTGTGTCTATTATAGAAATATGACATTAGTATTTGTTTCAATCACTCAGCAGCGCAGACTGGGCCAGGCTCATGTCGATGCCTCTGCATTCATTTGGTGGCTGATCCAGAGTATTAAAGCCACTGATTATTTAATGCTTCTTTATGTAAAAACTGCTGACATCAAAGAGCACTCTATTACAGTGTGCAGAGAAAATGTATTTCCACCCTTGGTAAATGCCAACAAGGACGTGCTTTGACAGAGGAGCTTCTTTTTTCTGCCACTGCCATCAGCAGAGCCAAAAGGCCTCCTGTCGCTCTCCTGCTGCCTCCACCTCCTGCTGCAGCACCTCCACACAGGGAGGGACATTGATCAAGTGTCAGCCGTGGAAGAGGGCCCAGCGGATCAAGAGCTGCTGGAGGAGGCCATAAAGCTGGAGCCCATCCACCTTTCTGTCTTTAAATCCTTTAGGCTGTTGGAGGCCGCTGGGTGTATCCTCTCCCATCCGGTGCTGGCTGCTTTGTCTTCCCACTGTAAGCCCAATCATCTGAGAGTCTAGTCCCTTTCCTGGCTGCAGTTCTGATCCAAATCCCAGCCGATGCCTTGCTCCTGGCCTCGGTGCAGTCCAGATAAGAGGATTTTCTCGGGCAGCGTTTTCCCCACTTCAGGAGCCAGCTGCTGACAGCACTGAGGTGAGGCTGTCAAATGTAGTTTCACAACAATGTCATGTCTCATCAGGGGGTGTCATTTCTCTTGTACCATTTTTTTCACTTATTCTCGGTACTACAGTGTCTGCCTGAGATAAGCAGCAGGCGACCAGCTTGATGGTGTTCACAAACACAATGAGGATTAGAAGAAATCTTGAACTTTTAGTTAACTTTTCCTCACATTTACTACTTTACCTGATTCTACATTAAAGTCCTGTAGTTCCCATTAGTGCTGGTCTTATGTGTGACACACAGCAACTCTGCTTATGTGTGGAGGTGTAACCCAGTGAGTTTACACGACTCAGTAATGCACCACAACATGTTATTGTTAATTGGGATTTATCATTACTCTGTTAATCACTGAGTTGATCAAAAATAAATCAATAATAAAAGATAAATACTATAAATATAAGAATAAAACCCAAAGAGTATATTTAACACCCCTACTGGTTAGGAAGGAACAAGCCCCGCCTTCCCCTGCTCTGTACCGTCACGTGCTCAGACACAGAGAGAGACGGAGGTGCACGAGACCATCACTGATTTTCACCGCCAAGCTTTTCGCTGGAAAATAACTATTAACTTGATAAATTGAGCAAATATCCATACCGGAGATCTGCATGGACCTTGGAGAAACGGACCTGATTTATTGTGAACATTTCGGACCTTGAAACCATCGCGGTGAGTCAGAAGCTGTTAAGCTAACCTTGAAGCTAAAAAGCTAACAAGAAGTTAACAGGGAATATAATGGCCCGATTTCAATGTTGTAGATCTGCGCGGGAGCGGATGAAGTGGACAAGATCCTCTCTGAGAGTTGAACAAGATCCTCTCTGAGAGTTGAACATTAGAAGTGTGCTGGTGAGTTAAACTGGGACTGGGCGAATCAGGCTAATTGAAAAGCTAACTAGCCTAATGCTCATAGCTGTAGCTGACCACGTTTTCACTGTGGGAGAACACACGGGGTTTCTCACTGAGTTCAGCCATTTTGAGCACTCAGCTTGTGTGCTGATGATGTTCTAGTATTACTTGTTGAATATTAAATGCACTAAAATTAGATGATGGAATAAGTTAATGTTGATCTTAAAGGTCATGAATCTACTTTATTTTGTTACATTTGATGCTCGAGCGGCACTGGATAGATGTCCGTGTGTATTCTTACTGTGCTGATACGTTACCACATACTGTAAAACTACAGCCTGTGGGTTTTTGTATATTCTTTTGGTAATTTTATTCTGTACATTGAGTGTAAATAATATATTGCTTCATTGCTATGCAGTGTAAAGCAATGCTCCTGTAATTCAGTTAAAGGGCAATACTGTAAAAAAAATCTACCATAGTTTATGGTAGATTTCTGATTTCTGATAGAAATGTGCACCTTGACGATAGAATAAGCTGATTGTGATTTAAAGATTGCATTCATGATTAAGATGCACTGTATAGACTATAGTTAGAAATTAGAATTAATGTTTTGTGCTTGTTTTGTTATAGCACTTACATTATTTACATATGGCCATGTATATCATTAGAGTGTGAACTGAATTAGTAATAGTCCTGTTGTTTACAGGCTAGGTTTTTTTTATGGGATCGTGAGACCTGGATCTCTTCCTGACGAGGAAGATGGCGAGCCTTTCCCTTTGAACCGAACCGAACCACAGCCATTCTGAGTTGGCCCAGAAGGGCAGGTTGCTCTTCTCTCACGAACAATTGCAACAGTGCGGTAGGACGAAATCGCACCAATCACAAACTTTTGACCTGTTGGATTTGACTTGACTGAACACTGACTATTAAGCCGGCAAGACTGACATATCTGAGCTCAGATAGGATTCTGACTGTTATTATTATTGCTGTCACTGTATTTTATTTTATGTTTTCATTCCTGTTCATAAAATGCTGTTAAATTGTTGCTAAATAGTTTAATACAATTCATAGCAACTTTACCTGTGGCTCCAGTCATTCTTCTCCACGCAACTCCCTTTATCCCTCCTGCGAATCTAGCTATTGGCCCATTCTCTCCATCTTACTTTAATTTCCCCTACCCTATCCTGTACTTGGCTACAGAAAGTGGCGAGCCAGCCAGGAGGGTTTGCAGAGTTGTTAGTCCACCCAAAATTTAATAAAACGATTAAGAGTGCCTGGAGCTTCACAGTGACTTGTATTTTTTCTACTGGTACTTTTACGTGTCCTAACCATGGAAGTTGTGAAAACAGAGAATGTTAAAGTTCAAAATGCTGTCTTGGTCAGTGGTTTAACTAACACAGACATTGATAAAGAAATAATTGAGTTCTTAGAAGCTTTCGGTCCTGTCAGTAGGCAGATTAAGCTACCAACTGGTGGTCAGATTATTGTGGAATTTCAACATGAGGCTACTGCTAAAGAACTAGAGAAAAGATATTTGCCTTATGACAGACCTTGCACTGTGAAACCTGAAGTTGTCTATCACGTTCGAGACCTAGCCAGTGCGTATAGCATTGAAACCAGCGCATCAGCTACTGTAACTTACCTGTCACAGCTTAAAGATGTGGCAGCACGAAGCAACCGATCGTTTAAAGACCTTTTGATGGATGAACTAGCTAAAATTGGGGAGTCATTGGGAGGGGATGTCCACACAGTTGAGCCTTCCACTGAACAAGAGCCAGTGCCCCACAGTGATGAGGCCCTACCTTCTTCTCCTTTAACACCCAATAGCAACCATGTAAGTGCCTTGAATACTCACCCACCGGCAGAGGCTGAGAAACAAACCCCTCAGATTCCCACCAACCTTTTAAGCACACCTGAAGTGCAGCGGGTTATTGTAGAGCACATTGTTAAAAGCAGTGAAGTCATTCCCCCACCAAACTCGCAATACAGACTGAAACCTTTTTCAGGGAGAGTTCCACATCCTCCTTTCGAAACTGACTATGACACTTGGCGCAGCAGCGTAGAGTTTTGCTTGACTGATCCCTCGCTCACCGAAACTCAAGTTGTGCGAAAGATTGTTGAAAGTCTTTCATCCCCTGCAGCGGACCTGGTGAAAGCTCTTGGTCCAAAAGCAAACCCCAAAACTTACCTTGAACATCTTGATTCTGCCTATGCAACTGTAGAGGACGGTGACGAACTCTTTGCTCGCTTCTTAAACACCAATCAGAATGGAGGTGAAAAACCCTCACATTACCTGCAAAGATTGCACACAGTGCTAAACCTAGTCATAAAAAGAGACGGAATTGCTTCTAGTGACATCAATAAACAGCTCCTGAGACAGTTTTGTAGAGGGTGTTGGGACAGCTCATTGATTGCAAACCTTCAACTTGAACAAAAGAAAGACGACCCACCTCATTTTGCAGAGCTACTCCTCCACCTACGCACCGAGGAGGACAAACAGGCAAGTAAAGCAACCCGCATGAAACAACATTTGGGGATCCAAAAGACTCGTGTTTATTCTAACGTGCAAACCACACGCTCTCAAGGTAGGAACGATTATGAGCATGAAATGGACAGCAATTCGTCTGACCTCCAGAAGCAAATTGCTGACCTCAGGTCTCAAATCGCACAGCTCAGAGCTGATAAAACAGAGAAAAGATCGCAGAAACTTCAAAAGGAAGCAAAAAGGAACCCAAGTACCAAAACTCAGAACAAGCCGGGACAGATACCACAAATTGCTGCAGTGTCAGCCAAACCCAAACCTGGATACTGTTTCAAGTGTGGAGAAGATGGTCATATCGCTTCCAGCTGTAGTAATGATCCCAACCCAGCATTAGTAGCAGCTAAAAGGAATGCCCTCAGACAGAAGCAGCGAGAATGGGAAATATCCAGACCAGTTGATGAGTCATTTAATTTAAACTAGAAGGAGCCCCTGTCGCGGGACAGATGGGTGCTAAATCTGAACCAAGTCCCACTGAGAAAAAGACAACAAAAGCCCAATGTGAAACAGCTAATGTTCACTCAGTGCCTAAACTTCCCAAAAGACTTGTGGGTAGAAAATGCACAGCCAGAGTTGTTATCAATGGCGTTGAATGTAGTTGCTTGCTCGACTCAGGCTCTCAAGTAACCACTATTGCCAAATCCTTCTATCAAGAACACTTACCTGATCATCCTATAAAACCCATCAGTGATCTCCTAGAGGTCGAAGGTGCGAATGGTCAGACAGTCCCTTACTTGGGATACATTGAGACGAGTATCATGTTCCCCAAAGATCTCGATCAGTCAGAGCTTGAACTATCTACTCTTGCCTTAGTTGTCCCTGACATTCGCTCAAACTCAGACACACCTCTACTAATTGGCACAAATACACTTGACCCCTTATATGAGCATCTTTGTGAGAACACCTTACCTGACTTTAAGGTACTCCCTTATGGATACCAACAAGTGCTAAAGACATTAGCATCCAGAAAAAGACAAAGTGACAGTGGCAAGATCGGCTTGGTAAAACTTCAAAGTAGAACCCAAGAAGTCCTTCCTGCAAATCAAAAGCTACTAGTGGAAGGTTTTATGCATGCTAGCCACGCTAAGCCTGAACAGTGTGCACTTATTGAACAGCCCACTACCGGCTCCCTACCTGGTGGTGTGTTTGTAGATTGTTGCCTTATATCTCTGCCAAAGCACGGACCTTATAAAGTTCCTGTGTTGCTGAGAAACGAGACTAACCATGACATTACATTGCCCACTAACTGTGTAATTGCTGAGCTAGTTGCCCCTGACTGTGTCATGCCATGTCCTGAGCCTGAGAAAGGCGACCAAAAGGTGTCTGCAACGTGTAACTCTCAGCAGCAGACTTCAACCTCAAGACCCCCTCTCAGTTTCGACTTTGGTGAATCACCACTATCTGAAGAGTGGAAAGAGAAGATAGCTGAAAAGCTAAACACCTTCTCTGATGTTTTCTCACACAATGATCTTGATTTTGGGCATGCCACACATGTAAAACATCACATCAACTTAAAAGATGAAACCCCCTTCAAACAGAGATCTCGCCCGATTCATCCCCATGATTACGAGGCAGTTAAAAAGCACTTACAAGCCCTCTTAGATGCAGGCATAATCAGAGAATCTGAATCTCCATTCTCATCACCGATAGTGGTGGTCCGCAAAAAGAATGGTGATGTGCGGTTATGCATTGATTTTAGGAAGCTTAACTTGCAGACCATCCGCGATGCCTATGCCTTGCCAAACTTAGAGGAGTCATTTTCTGCTCTTGCAGGATCTCAGTGGTTCTCTGTGATGGACCTTAAGTCAGGGTACTATCAAATCGAGATGTGTGAAGAAGATAAGCCAAAGACAGCCTTCGTGTGCCCCTTCGGCTTCTACGAATTTAATCGTATGCCCCAGGGAATAACAAATGCCCCAAGCACTTTCCAAAGGCTTATGGAAAAGTGTATGAAAGACATCAATCTGAGAGAAGTGTTAGTCTTTTTGGATGATTTGATAGTCTTTTCCAGTTCCCTTGAAGATCATGAGACCCGACTCATTCATGTTCTTGAGCGACTCAGAGAGTACGGGCTGAAACTCTCGCCCGACAAATGTCGTTTCTTCCAAACATCAGTCCGTTATCTAGGCCACATTGTATCTAGAGACGGCGTAAAGACTGATCCCGAAAAAACTGAAGCACTCAAGACTTGGCCGAGACCCCAAACCTTAAAAGAACTCCAATCGTTTCTTGGTTTTACCGGTTATTACCGGAGATTTGTCAAAGATTACTCAAAAATTGTCAAGCCCCTCACCTCCCTCACAGCTGGCTATCCTCCGAGACGAAAGCATAGTAAAAACCCACCCAGTGATCCAAAGTATCTGAACCCCAAAGAGCCCTTTGGTGATCGTTGGGGACCAGAGTGCCAGAAATCGTTTCAAACTATTATTGAAAAACTCACCACCTCACCAGTCCTTGGGTATGCTGATGCAAAGCTACCTTACCTGGTACACACAGATGCCAGTACAACCGGACTTGGGGCAGCTCTTTATCAAGTGCAGAATGGAACCACACAGGTTATAGCCTATGCAAGTCGTGGTCTATCCCGTAGTGAAGCTAGATACCCCGCCCACAAGTTAGAATTTCTAGCTTTAAAGTGGGCCATAACTGACAAGTTTCATGACTATTTATATGGAAACACATTCACAGTCATCACCGACAACAACCCATTGACTTACCTTCTGACCACAGCAAAGCTTGATGCCACGAGTTATCGTTGGTTGGCTGCATTGTCCACCTATAACTTTGACATTAAGTACAGAGCTGGGAGACAAAATCTTGATGCAGATGGACTATCTAGGAAACCACATGACAAACCTGAAGACGATCCAGTTTTTACCCAGGAATGTCAGCGCATTGATAAGTTCAGATCCCATCTCTTGTCCTCAGTCAAAGATGTCGAGCTCCAACTTCAATCCGATACCGTGATGGCAGCCTGTCAAAGATATATGGCTATGGATCAGACTGAACCCTCTTGTGCTCTAGTCCAGTCACTTGCCATGTCTGCAGGTGCCATTCCAGACATGTTTCAAGAAGAAGGCAATGATAACAATCTCCTAGCCTTACCCAGATACACCCATACTGATCTTGTCAACCTGCAGAGAAAAGATCCAGCCATTAGTAAAGTCATCAAGCTGCTGGCAGCTGACTCACGTCCACCAGCCGATACTAAGTCTGAGTCTCACGATGTTCTCTTATTTTTAAGGGAGTGGAAACGTCTTGACCTCCAAAATGACTTACTGTACCGGAAACGCCAGTTGGGGCCAGAGACCTTGTTGCAGTTAGTCCTTCCTGATTCCTTACGCCCTACAGTTATGCTTAATCTTCATGACAACATGGGGCATTTAGGGGTCGAACGCACACTGGAACTCATTCGGTCACGTTTCTACTGGCCAAAAATGGCAGTTGATGTCGAAAAGAAAGTGAAAGCTTGCGAGAGATGTGTCCGTAGAAAAGCCCTGCCAGACAAGGCTGCTCCTCTGGTAAATATTAAAACTTCCAGGCCCATGGAGCTAGTCTGCATGGACTTCCTCTCAATAGAACCAGACAGTAAAAACACTAAAGATGTCCTAGTGATCACGGATCATTTTACAAAGTATGCTGTGTCCATTCCAACCAAAGACCAGAAAGCCACCACCGTTGCAAAGAACTTATGGGAGAACTTCTTAGTTCATTATGGCTTTCCAGAGCGACTTCATAGCGACCAAGGGAGAGACTTTGAATCGCGTACAATCAAAGAACTGTGCTCTCTGCTCGGTATCCGCAAAGTCCGAACAAGTCCTTATCATCCTCGTGGCAACCCTGTTGAGCGATACAATCGCACATTACTCAGTATGCTTGGTACCTTGAAAGACACCGAGAAACATCACTGGCGTGACTTCATAAAACCACTTACTCACGCTTATAACTGTACAAAAAATGATGTAACAGGCTATTCTCCTTATGAGTTAATGTTTGGTAGACAGCCTCGCTTGCCCATTGATATTGCCTTTGGCCTGCCACAGCCAAACAAGCCACAGTTGACTCACTCTCAATACGTCAAGCAGTTGAAAAGCTACCTCGAACAGAGCTACGAAATAGCCATCAAAAACTCCCAGAAAGTAGCAGACAAAAACAAGAAACGGTTTGACAAAATCATCCGTGAATCCACACTACATGTGGGAGACCGAGTCTTGGTTCGAAATCTCCGCCTGAGAGAGAAGCACAAATTAGCGGACAAATGGGAGCAAACAGTGTATATTGTTACCAAACAAATGGAAAACTTACCAGTATACACTGTAAAACCAGAAAACGGAGATGGACCCAACAGAACGCTCCACAGAGATCTGTTACTTCCCTGTGGATTTCTCTCACCAACAGAGCATGAACCCGAGCGAGTCACAAAAACTAACAGACCACGCACAAGACAAAGTTCAGCTTTGGAAGTTGACTCCGACCAAACACTTGAGGAAGAGGAAGATGAGTTTTATTACCCTGAACCTCCACAAGTGAAAGACAGACATTTCTACCAAGTATGCGCCATGCCGCCAACACAAGGATTCAAACAAAACAAATATCCTGTAAATGATGACGAACAACCTAACACATTACCGGACATGACAGACTTACCTGAAAAGGAAACTGAGAACGAAACTGAAACATACTTACCTGAAGGCGAAATTGGAAGTTCAACTGACACCAACTTACCTGAAATGGACCGTGAAACAGACTTACCTCAGACAGAACGTGAAAGTGAAGCAAACGTATCACCAAGTGAAAGTGACACAAGCCTACAAAATAACACACCAAGTGAGTCTGAAACAGACACTCGAAAAGACAAAAATGTTTTGTCGACCAGTTTGTCAGATTCACCGTTGTCAGAGAACTCAACTCATCAACTTTCACCTGAAAGACAAGTTGAAAACGATGATGAACCTGAAACCTTGCAAACAGAAACACAGATCAGAAGATCTGAAAGAATTCGCCAACCATCCCAAAGACTCACTTATCCTCAGCTAGGTAACCCACTAGTAACAGTGGTTAAATCACTCTTTCAAGGATTGAACAAAGCTTTCATCGACTCCCTTGCTCATGATGTTACCTATTCCCCCAGAGCCATGCACGGGGACGTGCATGAGATTTAAGAGGGGAGGATGTAACCCAGTGAGTTTACACGACTCAGTAATGCACCACAACATGTTATTGTTAATTGGGATTTATCATTACTCTGTTAATCACTGAGTTGATCAAAAATAAATCAATAATAAAAGATAAATACTATAAATATAAGAATAAAACCCAAAGAGTATATTTAACACCCCTACTGGTTAGGAAGGAACAAGCCCCGCCTTCCCCTGCTCTGTACCGTCACGTGCTCAGACACAGAGAGAGACGGAGGTGCACGAGACCATCACTGATTTTCACCGCCAAGCTTTTCGCTGGAAAATAACTATTAACTTGATAAATTGAGCAAATATCCATACCGGAGATCTGCATGGACCTTGGAGAAACGGACCTGATTTATTGTGAACATTTCGGACCTTGAAACCATCGCGGTGAGTCAGAAGCTGTTAAGCTAACCTTGAAGCTAAAAAGCTAACAAGAAGTTAACAGGGAATATAATGGCCCGATTTCAATGTTGTAGATCTGCGCGGGAGCGGATGAAGTGGACAAGATCCTCTCTGAGAGTTGAACAAGATCCTCTCTGAGAGTTGAACATTAGAAGTGTGCTGGTGAGTTAAACTGGGACTGGGCGAATCAGGCTAATTGAAAAGCTAACTAGCCTAATGCTCATAGCTGTAGCTGACCACGTTTTCACTGTGGGAGAACACACGGGGTTTCTCACTGAGTTCAGCCATTTTGAGCACTCAGCTTGTGTGCTGATGATGTTCTAGTATTACTTGTTGAATATTAAATGCACTAAAATTAGATGATGGAATAAGTTAATGTTGATCTTAAAGGTCATGAATCTACTTTATTTTGTTACATTTGATGCTCGAGCGGCACTGGATAGATGTCCGTGTGTATTCTTACTGTGCTGATACGTTACCACATACTGTAAAACTACAGCCTGTGGGTTTTTGTATATTCTTTTGGTAATTTTATTCTGTACATTGAGTGTAAATAATATATTGCTTCATTGCTATGCAGTGTAAAGCAATGCTCCTGTAATTCAGTTAAAGGGCAATACTGTAAAAAAAATCTACCATAGTTTATGGTAGATTTCTGATTTCTGATAGAAATGTGCACCTTGACGATAGAATAAGCTGATTGTGATTTAAAGATTGCATTCATGATTAAGATGCACTGTATAGACTATAGTTAGAAATTAGAATTAATGTTTTGTGCTTGTTTTGTTATAGCACTTACATTATTTACATATGGCCATGTATATCATTAGAGTGTGAACTGAATTAGTAATAGTCCTGTTGTTTACAGGCTAGGTTTTTTTTATGGGATCGTGAGACCTGGATCTCTTCCTGACGAGGAAGATGGCGAGCCTTTCCCTTTGAACCGAACCGAACCACAGCCATTCTGAGTTGGCCCAGAAGGGCAGGTTGCTCTTCTCTCACGAACAATTGCAACAGTGCGGTAGGACGAAATCGCACCAATCACAAACTTTTGACCTGTTGGATTTGACTTGACTGAACACTGACTATTAAGCCGGCAAGACTGACATATCTGAGCTCAGATAGGATTCTGACTGTTATTATTATTGCTGTCACTGTATTTTATTTTATGTTTTCATTCCTGTTCATAAAATGCTGTTAAATTGTTGCTAAATAGTTTAATACAATTCATAGCAACTTTACCTGTGGCTCCAGTCATTCTTCTCCACGCAACTCCCTTTATCCCTCCTGCGAATCTAGCTATTGGCCCATTCTCTCCATCTTACTTTAATTTCCCCTACCCTATCCTGTACTTGGCTACAGAGGGATCTGGCCATACTTGATTATCCAGATGGCAGAAAAGCGTATGGCCACTGGAGCCACAGCAAAAGTTGAAATAAAAGTTTCATGGAAACAGGTGGGAACGTGCTTGTAACAGAGGTGTGGAGTACATTTCCTAATATGTCACATTGGCACATTATTTAGTTAACACATTGATATAGAAACAATAGTTCCTCAAAGGCAAAACCTACTGGTGCTATAGTTAATAGGTCACACGTTTCTGAGAGTCAGCCAGCCGTTTAGATGGTCTAGGTTTTTTCCTTTTCTTTTTTTAACTTCTTGGCTTCATTTTCCTAAAACCAATTCACAATAACAATCCTTTGATGATGTTTTCTATAGTGAGGTGAGGACCCTACGATAATTGAGACAATCAACAATCAGATGGCACAAGTGGGGAGGAAGAACGATCTTTTAACAGGAAGAGACCTCCAGCAGAACCGCACTCAAAAATGAACATTTTCCACTGTAAAAAAGATGGAGGCTGAAGCAAAAGAATGGACAGAAAAGGGGAAAGGAGACAAAAAGCAAATAGCAACAGGGGCCAGTCCTCACTTGAGGTTCTGGGCTGGTGGGCATGGGGGAGATAAGATAAGATGAGACTCAATAGATCCCTGTGGGGCAAATATGTGAAGGGTGGTCATGTCTCCCAGCTCGCAGCAGTGTGTTACAGCCGGACGCAATGTTTCCTAATAAGTACACATTTGGTTGCACCATGTAAACTCTCCCATACTCAGCAGTGTTATCTCCACCACATCTGGGTTCATCCAAGCCAGTTTGTACCAACGGCTCCCATCGCCAACATGCTGGAACACAAACATCACTAATTACTCATATCTCTGTCACTAACTACTAATCAAGGCTGATGGTGATAACAAAGACACACACACACACACACACGCACACACACACAGCTGAGGGGATACACCACCAGAGTAACACGTTACTGTAATTAGATTACCGTTACTTTCCCGTAGGAACGCTGCGTTACTCCGTTACTAAAACCGTGATTTTTTGCGAGAATGTCTCACGACAGTGACGTAAGCGAGTGCGCCGTTAGTGACAACAGCTGTGTGCAGATCAACAGTGGATCATATATCGAGTGTGGGAGAGAGTATGAGCGTGCAGCGTTTGAAGTGTGGAAGTACTGACCTTTGAGTTTGATTCCATAAAAAGTGACAAAAACATTAGCGTCCGTTGTGCGTGGGAAGAAAACTTCTTTTTACAGCGAAAAAAGCCCCTAAACTTCCAAGCAAGCATCGGGAGTGCGCAACGACTTAATGGGAAACTCACAGAGAAACTTGCGGATTCTTCAACTGACCGCGGCACACCTGCACCAGGGTAAACCTCCGCCTACGCCAGTCCTGCTTTACAGGTGAAAATAGAGCAACAGGACCGCTGAGTCTTTGACTTTATTTATTTTCTGCTGTGTTTTACTTGCATCTATTTGAAAGAGTGAGTGTAAACACAAAAAATATTTTATTTTATGTGCTGGAATGTGCAGAAAATAGCTTTAAATGTTAAACTAATTTATTCAAGTCAGAGAATGTTGCATATAATTAAATTTTTGCTTGATGCATAAAGTTAAAAGATTAAAACTGATAAAACAAGTTAAAAAAGACTTTTCCATTTGATTACATTTTGTATGATGGATTATGTAGAAAAAGTAGAATTGGGCTGAAAGATCTATCGCTTTATCACCTCTTCAGGTTGTAAATAGTGTTTTTAAAAAGTAACTAAGTAACTAAGTAATTAATTACTTTTGAAAATAAGTAATCAGTAAAGTAACGAGATTACTTTTTGGGGGAAGTAATCAGTAATTCGTTACTGATTACTTTTTTCAAGTAACTTGACCAACACTGTACACCACCAGTATGAAGCTTCGGTACTGGCTTGGAGAGGCCTGAGGACCTCTCTGACACAGTTGTTTTTCACAAATAAAATTAACTACATTCATTTTACATTCTATTATTAAAGTCTCATATCCGGAGTTTGAGCTGTGGTGGTTTTTAATTTTTAGATGTCTTTTTAAGAAAGTGCAAACCTCAAACTGTTCAGTGTCATAAATCCTCTTTTTCATGAATGCCTGGATAATATTAACATCAAGTGTAGTTTCCTGAACAGCTTTTAGTTTATTTGATATTTGATTAATATTATAATTTTTGATTTTAAAAAAATTTAATTGAAAACTCCTATTGGAGTGAAACATTTTGGCCCCATGTAAATGTGACTAAACGTTTGGTAAATAATATAAAAATGTCTCTATATTACATAGAGTAATATAGAGAACGGTAGAATAACAAATATTTTAATAATGGAGATTGTAATGCATTTTAAACCACTTGGGGACAGTAAATGTCCCAGTCCTGCACTGGTTTGCTGTGCTGAACACCTTTTGGAGTCCAGGCTGGGCTGAGCAGATGTGACCCCGTCAGTTCTGGTCAGTTCCTTCCTGAATGTTCACCTTGCTGCAATCTAAACTGGTGAAAAAGCAAATAACTCTTAGCACTCTGTTTCTGTGGAATCTATTCTGGACAACTTTAGACTTTCTCCTTGTGACCACCTCATCCTCCCAGAACTTCCAGTATAGCAGTTTCTGACCTGACAAACCTGGTTTTTGCATTCAAGGCCCCTGTTATCATTTCTTGGTCTATGACAGTAAGTGAGTTCTATGGCAGAGAAGGATACATATGCATAGAGACAATTCTCAAGCTGTTCATGGGATTTATTGAAGAACACAATATAGTATATCTTTCATTTTAAGAAGTCACACCTTTTCAGGTCTTATCAGTGTCCTTGTTTCAGGTATTTCTTGTGTTCAATCACAGTATGAATGTATGTTTGCTCTGTTCAGTGGAGTATATATGCCATAACATCCCCTTTAAAAGCATGCCATTAAGTACGGGGGCAGTAAGACTACAGGCCATAAAAGTCATCATCTGTCTGCACTTTGAACATGCAGCCAACTTCACATGCCTGCTACACTCTCTTAATGTATAGGCATGAATATTCAGAGTGGGGAATGCTTTGAAAGAACACTTTGATCGTCATGGGCACCTATCCAGGAAGCATGTTAAAGAGATTTAAGGATGTCTAACTTACAGAGTACTGATGCTGGCTTACCAAAGACACATCATATCATATTTAAAATGTACAGCATACTGATGTTAACATTAAAATGTTATCAGCGAGAAGCAAAAACTCGTATGCCAACGGGTTTTCCAAAATGAAAAAGATCCTGTGATTATCCAGTTTCTTCCAGGTGGATGCTGTTTTCTCTCCTCTGTGCCATGGATTAGTTTTGCGTTTGCACCCTATTGATGCCTTTTCACTCTAGATCTCCATTTATTCTGATTTTGAGGTAATAAATTAACCTTTTACATGATTATTTGATGAAATAAAGAAGGAATTCCTCACAGCTGTCAATAAGAGAGGTGGGTAGAAATGGAAAAAGCTGTGATTCCTACAGACCTGGTTGTGCTTACCCTCCGATAAAAGCTGCATGTTCGGCCCCAGTTTATTAGATAAATGTGAGTTGAATATTCACAGTTCTTTTTTCGGCTGGTCCTATTAGGATCAGCCACAGATGCCTTGGGCTGACTGATCCTGTGTGGACTTATTTTAATTCATGTACTGATATCGGTCGTTTGGCTAATCAACAAAAATAAAGAGTGTTTGTGTCCATAAATTCACAGCCCTCGCTGTAAAGGATATTTTAGTTGCATTTCACTCATTACTGCACTGGAAAAAAACTAGAATGAGTCGCGAACGTTATACGTTTGTATGATACGTTAGAAAGTTCTGCATCTGTTCGGTTCCAATCAAAGGTTTCTGTTAGTAAATTGGCCATATTACAGTAAAAAGGTGAGTATAGGTAGCTATACTGTACGCTGACTTATCAGATCTCATCTCCTCAAGAACACATTCAGTGACACTCAAAACAACACATACATGTACACATCAGGTGCTTTGTATCGCATGATGCAGAGTGACTTGTAAACTAACTGGTTAGTAAGTTGGTCATTCCTCTTTTTTCCCTCTTTCCATGGTCGACTTCCATCTATCCAGTCTGTGAGTCAGTATTTCAGAGCCACGGGGAGTCTGGCAGGCCGTCTGCCACTTCATCACTGACCTTCTTCCCTCATCTCCTCCTCTTCTTCCTCCCACACTACACTTCTCCCTCCTTCCTACCTTCTCTTGCTCATTTGCTTGCTGTCTCCTGCTAACCTCTCCCGTCTCCTCTCCTTTTCCTCCCAACTCTCCCACTCATTGTCCTGCACCTCTCCTCTTTATTCCTGACTTCTTGCTCTGCCCGTTTGTCTCTTTCTCTCCCCCCTCATCTCCACCCCTCCCTCCCCCCCCCTGCATGTTGGTGAGTATAGCTTGTTGGCTCTCACAATAACTTGTTCATTTTCACATAAAGTGTTCTGCAGCTTATGTGTAGCAGAAGAAAGGAAGAACATATTCCCCAGAGTTTTATGAGTGGATATTTATGAGAATGTATCGTTAGTTCAGAGAAAGAGAAGAAGGCAGCAGATAAAGCGAGAGATCGAAGCCACCACAGCAGACAAAGCCACGAAATATGGCGAGGACAGCAGAATGTACCGTTACAGTGAGCAGACTTACAAGGTGGCTTCAAATACTCTGTTAAACTTTTGACTCGCAGTAAGTTTGGCAAAGCCTTTCTTTACTGGATCTGCATGGCTCTGTAGGTTATTTTAATAATGTTGTGCAAGTGCTGAAGTTGTAATAAGAGACTTTTTAAATCATTCCTTATTTCAAAGTAATGTCAGCACTGGATCGTGGTTTAAAATAATGGCAACTTTATTTGTTGAGCACATTTTCAAACATGCAGTAACATAAGTCTGTACAGTTTGAACAAAAGCACAGACTCAAGGACACATGTTACAGAATCAAGCACACAGTCTTACGATGATCACAACAAACATGTTACATGTAAACTATGGCCACAGTTCATGGAAGAAAGATGAAGGTGAAGATGAGTTTCTGTAGTTTGAGGTTGTAGCTCCTCGTAGCCTTCCTCCATCTGTTAGGTCAGCTGGATCAAAGGCGCGGTTGCCTCCGGTTTTAAAATGAGAGCAAAGAACGGAGACTCTGATCAGATGATCTGGGACGCTGCAGTTATAAAGTCTCAGTATCTGTGCTGTAAGCAGGATGTGATCTTTCTGAAGAAGCGGGCTGATGTAATGACTGACCACCTCAGAGAAACTGTCAGGACCAAAGACAAAAACTTCAGTTTGGCCAGAATTGAGATGGAGATGACTACATGCCATTATTATGGAACTGAAGCATTTGTTGGGGTAGAAGAAGCTGCTCACTTACTGGAAGCTTTAACAGAAAAAATACAGCTGGGCAGCATCGACACAGCAAGGTTACAAAATTCAATTCAAATTCAGTAATGCAGTTTCAGTGCTGTGGTTATGCAGGTAAGAGGATTGGAATTTCTAGCTTTTAGCTCAGCTCATGAAGAAGGACTGATTTATTACGAGGAGAAGGCAGGTGACAGGCAGCGTGTGAGAGTACATCTGTCATGTAAATCAGTATAAACACTGACAACAGAACTCGATGAGACACTCGGGCAGGTTGAGAAGATCCAGACTTGAACTTTGACCTGATAACATTCATTTTACAAGCAAAGAAATTTTTCACAGTCATCAAAGGAGGACAGAGGAAGAGGACTTGGGATTAAGTCTGTTAAACTTGGACTGTTTTTATTATTATTATTAAACCGGCAAAATAAGACGTGCTCATATGTTTAATGGCAGAGGGAAGAGAGTCACTGCTTCATCTGGAAGAGACAACATGGAGTTTTAGATTTCTGCATATCTGTTGAGCTTTTCTGCTCTCTCTCCTGTGGTGGTGGTGGTGGTCATGATTGCTGATCCAAGGGAAACGATTAGGACAGACTATCAAACCAATGAACTAAATCACTGACACCCAAAAAATGAGCTGTTGTTATGGGCAAATACAGACTGAGCTGTGTTCTTCTTGGACGACAGCGTTGGCTGTAAAACTGTCAGAAATCATCGGTTTGTGCCAGACACCACTGAATGGAATAGAGGCGGCAATGTTAAGAACCTCTGTGGCTGTACAGAGGAATCATCAGTAAGTAACGAGATGACCTGACCTACCTGAGATAGTTATCCATGTGTCGCACCTTTAAAAGCCATGCGTCTGACAGAGTAAGGCTTGAGGTCAGACTGTACGGGCAGGAGTGGGACTTTGGAAGCGAGCCAGCTGATCTCCTGTTTCTGTCTAGCCGAAGCCAGAGTGTGGTGCTGCTGAGTGCAGGGGAGACATATCCACTCTCACAGCTGCTGTAAATTGTATCTGTTGTATCTGTATGTATATTGTAACTTATCATTAAGGAAATGTACTTGATATAAACAGTTTGATTAAGTAAAACTTTGATTTTACAGGTTTCAGGTGTCTTTTAAACAAAATTATTGCTTCATGTGAAGAAGCTTTTTTCCAGTTTACCATGAAGCTTTGCCCACTGATGCCAGATCATCCATCTGCAATGGCTTCTGTCCTTTTTCTTTAGGCACAGAGCCCAAAGTTGCTCATTTCAGTCCTATATTTGCAGAGCTGTTACTCAATTTTATAAGAGCTACTCTTATAATTTTATATAAGTTATAAATCAGATTACAAAGACAGAAATACATGAAATGTCCAAGGAAACACTGCAAATGAAAAGTTCTTCCACAAAGTAAACAGGCCTCAAACATTAACCGCTGGCTTTGTCAACAGCTTTAACACAACAATATGTAAGCACAACATCTACATGCTCTGCTGCATTTAACATCTCAGCTCAGTACATTCAGGCTGCCCAGAGCCTGTAGCTTGTGCATGTGGAGTTTCCACCATAGTTAATAAATATTCAGTGCTGACTAATAATTTTTGTGAGAAATCCTGTAATTGGCAAGTTAATCCCTTAACGCTCAGTCATACTGACACTCAAAGTTCATCTGCAGCAAAAAATAAGTAGAAGTAAATTTAATTCTGTAAATTTTTCTAATAACACGCACTTCCTCCCTGAGAAATCCACTAACTGTAAATATGCAAATGTTTTACTACACAGAAGATCTCCTTTATTTTGCTGCAGTGGTAAAAGTCTTTATATAGCTTTACTGCTGTAGTCTGTTCTGCATGTATGTGCAGTGGAGGCTTCAGGTTTCAACACTCGAGTTGGCTGCATGTTGGACCTGAACTGGCTTGCATTCCAGTTTATTTGGCACTTCGGATACTAAGACTGTGGCTCATTAGTCAGCTCCTGGCCAGAGTGAGGTACTGCTCACTAAGATGTACACACACACACACACACACACACACACACACACACACACGGGGATGGTTTGCAGTGGAAACACCAATGAACATGAATAAACAGAAATGATTACATGTTTGTCTGAATTATAAATGTTTGCACTGGCCAAAGTTAAAGCTAGAAAAAAAGGTGAAGCTATATTTGTGTCTGCTATTAAAATATTATCCAACTATAAATGTGTAGCAGTAAAGCAGCAGGTCCAGCAGTTCACAGTCTAACTGGTATTGACAACAGGCACTGAGGTAAATGCAAGTAAACCACAGACTGAAATACATCCAGTAGCTTCAGTCAAGCTGAAGTGAAGAGGGCTCCACAACCTGCATTCTTCCTCCTGCCCAGCAGGGGGCAGCTGTTTTGGTTCCAAACAGAAATGTTGTTGCATAGTGGATGGGAAAGTGACCTTCAGGCTCCTTGTTCTGTCACCTCAGTAAACACTTGCCTGAGAGTATGCAAACATGATTGCATCTGTGCTGGACTTAAACTGCCCTTCATCATTTGAATGGTGAATTTACAGTTAGCTTCTCCAGCTTTGAAAATAAGACGCTTTAATCTTTTAAACCTGGAAAAACTTTGAGCACGAGCACAAAAAAAGAAGGTGCCAAAAGACGACTGTGAGTTATGCTGCCTGTGTGTGTGGTCTTAAAAAAAAACGAGCCCGCTGAAGCACTGTCAGTGAGGCTAATATCTCAGGAAGCTGTTATTTACCACTGAGCAATCAAATTAGGGTTGTTGGTGGCGTTCTGTTTTTTTTAATATGCTTTTAACAAGAAAGCAATGTAGTATGAACTACAGCTGAGCTAAATGGAGCTGTGGAGATTTGCTTGTTCATGTTTGTTCAATAAACAGTGAGAAACAGGGAATGGCAAGGTACACTGTGGGAATAAAGCAGAGTGTACTGGATGTACTGAAGTGCAGTGTACACGTCTCTGCACCTTCATGTGCCTGCTAGAAAGTATCTGTGACATGCACGAGTATGCAAAGAATAGGATTAGGAAGTACACGGTGTAGGAAGGAGCAGGCCATTTGTCCTGAACAGGCTGTGAGTCCTGTACAGTTTAGCTTAATGAAGCATCAACAGCCAAAACATGCTGCTGATAACTTACATTTCACCTGATTTCTGGTTTGCTGACTCTCTTGCTTTTCTCCCCCACAACCCCCCCACCGCCCACCATTCTGACTCCCTGTACGCATCCCGCACCCCCTTGCTGCCTCTTTCTCCTCCTCTCCATCTAAATCGTGAGGATAGCTTGCGACAGCTTCATTCCTCTTTCTCCGCTAACCGTATCAGGCGCTTAAACCTCTGATGTGGAGAATGTGTTTATAGGCAACAATTATGTAAAGTAAGTTAAGCCCCAGCCAATTGTGCTTTGCTCCTCTATCCCCTTATGTGCTGCAGGTTTAAGTCACTACCCTTTTTTTTGCTGCGGGAAGAATGCCAGACTGCAAAGGCACAAGATTTTGTGGGGAAAACAAATATTTTCACTGAGTGCAAAGAGATGAGGAATGACAACGCAACAGAGATACCTAAACACAACAGGGTGTTGGATGGGGAGCAAGGGGGAGAAGTGATGGACCTGAACTCTCCAAGAGGTACCAAACAGCATTTTGTTTTCTTTTGTTTACAGCTCCTCTCTAAAGGACTATGACCACATATTCTCCAGCTGTGAACTCAAGAACTTCCACAAAGACGGAAAGCCCTTCCCAGGCCTTATCTGCCCGAGTAGATGAGACAGCTGTGGCCTGTGTGACAGAATTATTACTAGGCCACTTGCTTTTTGTCTGATGTTGGTTTCTTGGAGAAATCCTACAAAAATCCTTCGTCTGCCATTTAGCAGAAGACATAAAGGGTGAGAGATGTGCACTGGGAGGATTGCACACCATAAACACTGGGTGCAACGATACACAAAATTCACGGTTCGGTTCAGTTCGATACTTTGGTGTCACGGTTCGATATTTTTTCGATACAAAAAAAATGTTCATGCCTTTTTAATTTGTCATTTATTAAAATTATAAATATATATTTATAATTTTAAACATATCAGGTCCTCATAAGGAGAATCATGTGCTAACGGCTGTCTAAATGACTCGGGTAAAGTTTGTAGCATGCGTGCTTGTTGTTTTTGTCTGCTTCGACTTGTCTTTGCACTAGGATGATGTCGGAGTAAATGTGCAGTCATATTCGTTGTGTTCCCACTAGTGCTGTCAGCGTTAATCTCGTTGAAATGACGTTAACGCCACAACACGGCAAATCTCCGTTAACGAGCTACCGCGGATCGCCCCGTGCGTGGGGCTGGATGGCCAACACGTTAACGAGCTAACTGCGCTAACACACTAGTTCCCACCCATGTAATTGAGCATTGCATGGCGCATCCAACATACTGTTTTACTTTTGTCCATGACGTGCTTACCTTCAGGGTCATACGTCACATGAAAACCAAAATAGTTCCAAACGCCAGATCTGAATGAGGGTGGGGGAGGTTCAATTTGCCATGTTGCAAGGAGAGCTTAACTTCTGTCTCGCTAGCTTGCCCTGCGCTCAGTGAATCTGCATTCGAGTACTCCGCCTAGGCTGCACTGTCGAGCGCAGATCCACTGAGCGCTCAACACAGACAGCATCGTCAGAAGGAAAGTTAATAAAATAAATTTAAAATGTTGTATTGTTCGATACATATGCGTACCGAACCGAAAGCACTGTATCGAACGATTCAATATCGATACGAATATCGTTGCACTCCTAATAAACACCCCTGTGGATACAACAGTGAAAACAAAGTGGCTGTCCATTTGCATTAGCTGAACTTTATTCCACTATTTTCTTTATTTGATATAAAACAGGAAACCTTTAAAAGCTTGTCAATATCAAGAAGCTGCAATGAACGCTCTGATATGAAGCACAAATACTGCCTTTACTATGCTTGATGAGTTTAGTTTTATGTTCTCATAGCTATTTTTCCCTGTCGCTAATTTATGCAGTAAAAGTCTGAAGCCAAATTATCATGTTGTTACTTTAAGACACCAAGATGGAAAATTAGGCTTTTTAAGGAAGTTGATCATTGCAGCTTGAAACAGCAAAAGGCTTCAAATATTCACCTATTCTTTATTTTTCTTTCTTTTCTTTTCTTTTTTTTTCTTTCCATTTTCATTTTTCTTTTTTTTCTTCTCTTTTTTTCTCCTTTTTTTAGAGAGAGCAAGGGAATAAAACTTTTACCCGAGCCACAAAAATAAGAATACAATTGTTGTTTTTATGTGTGAGTTTGAGTTTTGCATTTTGACTTTTGGATTATTTTACTTTAAGCCGTTATTGGATTCTTTACGTTCTCTGGCTTTGTTAGTATTAGTACAGGTAATATTACTGCTCATGATTACAGTTTGTTCATATTTATCCTTTTCAGTTTTACTTCCTGTGTTCTTTCTATTCTTTCTGATCTCTGTAGCTACTTTGTCTTGTGACTTCCTGCTTTATTTTGATAGTCATTGGTCTCTGGTACTGTGTTGCATTGTGATGTAGTTCAGCTGTGTCACCCAGGTTTTTCCTCTCTGCCCCGATCACCTCTCTCATAGTCGCAGTGAGAGTGTTTGTATTCACAGCCATCCTGCTGCACTTGAACAAAGCTTGTGTGTTTTGTATTTCCACACACCTCGGCAGGTTGTGTGTGCAGCTCAAAATAAACTTAAAGCTGCCAACAAGTTTTAAGCCGTTTTCTCATATGTTGTAGATCTGTATTACAATATCAGTATGACTAAAGTGTCCATTCAGTCTTCTATTTTGCAGGCATACTTTTTTTTTTTTAAATTATGTATTTATTTTATTTTATTTTCGGTTGTTACAGACGGGACAGACATGACTGGGGAATAGGACAGGGAGACAGAATGAAAGAAAGAGAGGGAGAGAAGGAAAAACAGAGGAGAGAAGAGATGGTGAGAAAGGGAAGAAAAAAAGAAAAACAAACAAAACACCTGGATCACCTGTATTGAGATAAGAAAAAACAGAAGAGAAAACAAACAAGAAAGAGCAACATAATAAATACGACACCATCACAATAAACTAGCTAACAATAGATAACAGTAGATACTAAATATTACATGTTATTGTGCAGCACGCAAGATCGACAGCGCACAATGTGCTTTGAGGTAGCAGCCAAGAAAGGTGTAGTTGGTGTCTCTGAACATCCGTGTGAACACCTGTGTGGATCAGCATGTTTGTATTCAAAAGGTTTCTCCATGTAACGATCTGCTAGGGAGTGTGGGGAGCTATAGCCCCGTCCCCCAGGGCATGAAGCAGGTATGGAGGAGATCCAGGCCCCAGACATCCAGAGGCCCCAGAATACGAGGACCCAAGGAGGACCACCAGGGGGGGCAACCGTGCCACCCTCCTGGGAAGAGCTGAGGAGAGCCCCAAACGAGAGGTCACCCCGCAGCCACGGAGCAGAGGCCAGAGGGGGTTGCAGTGACGTGCCCGCGGGCTCTGCTGGCAGCCAGCTGTGCCCAGAGGCCTGAGGCCCGGTCACCACCACACTCCCTTGTGGTGAGGGGAGATAGGCTTCCATACCTCAGAGAGCCTGAGATGTTCCCATAGAGGTGGAGCCTAAGACCCAAGCTGACATATACACATATAGACACAGACGAACAGGCACACGCAGACACAAACGTGCATTCCCACTCCCATATACACAAACAAATACTTGGCACTCACCCGATGTGGAGACAGACATATGTAGTGTTGTAGTGTTGCTGCGTGCTGTTCTAAAGTGCATTTTATATATTCACTTATTCTTAATGTAGCCAACTAATGTTTTTGGATGATTTTTCAGATTGTTCACATTTGACTAAGCCAATCTGACTAATCAGATCAGATTGCATTTAGCAATAAGTGCACTTGTAGCTCAAAACAACACACCTGAACTAAATCATACAATTATATGGAAATATGATTTTACCTCAGACACATTGATGCACCTCTCTGCCTCCTCAGACGAGAGTCCAAATTTGCCAACAAAACCTGAAACTGCACCACCAGCATCCTGAAATATGTATGATGGGGTGGGCAGACGGACCCATAGTCCTGATATTGATGCTTATTTTTGTATTGGATTGATACTCGTATGCTCTGTTGGGTTTAGCTGTGCTGTGGTCATGTGACTCAGCATCACTCCACTGAGCAGTGACATGCTGCAAATTTCACCTCTCAAGCAGAGTCGACTCACGTTGGTTCTTCAACAGCACTTAATGTTAAAGTTTTAGTGGTCTTCATAATTGTTACTTTAGTGTGGCAGAATCTCCATCACACGTTTCTCTCCTGGACATTCATTGGGAGCAAGTGGTCATCTTTACATAGAGTCCCACTCCAAAGCTCTGGCTCTGGCTTTTCCTTCTTTCCTTCAGTGCAGTACACGTATGCAAACACTCAGAGCTTTAAACAGAAGGAAGTAAATGCTTCACCAACATGACTTTGCTTTTATGAGTTTTAATTACCAGTCAACACTCAGATGGGAAATAGAAAGAATGCTTCTACACTGGGAGTGCTTTCCAGTTTCATTTCCAAACAGGGAACACACACACACACATGCACATGCAAAGCAGCCTGGATGTTTGTAAGTGTGCACATCTGTGAATGTAAGGATGGTAATTTCAATCTCAGTGGGAAACCTTTGAATGGACTTTGGCATCCCTCGTTGAGTCCCAGTTTTCTCACAGCAGGGTGCGCACACACACACACACACACACACACACACACACACACTTAGTGCAATAAACAGCAGAGACAAGAAAAGGGACTCGGGGAATTCACAGAGTAAAGATGGGTAATTACTCTGTAGGCTAAGAACGCATGCTGTTCCAGCCCCTGGTGTCAACTCCATGACATGATGCAAACAAATATTTTTGCAGCTTACTCACCTTTGTTCTGAGAAGCAGTCTGTAGACTGTCAGTCAGGCTGTCATGTATTAGACACGTATGAGAGACGGTGGTTTGGGTCTTTGTGCATTTAACAAATGTGATCCTAAATGGTGAATGTGAAATAGGCTTAAAACTTGGCATTTTTTATTTTGTTGGCTTTAACTTGAGATAAAAACGCGCTTCTTGACTCTACAACAATTGTGAAAAAGAAAGTTTTCAGGGGAGTCTGTGGAGTCCTGTCAAAATGAAATATACACACTGCTTTCATAGGAATTAAGAGTGTAAGTACATCTAGGTCCTGCTAATCAAATGTAGTTCATTAGCTTGTCACCAGGAAGTGTTCCGATTAGTATGACGTTTACATGTGTGTGCAGAAGCATCCAGGCATGTTAACTCAATACTACAATTCTCCCTGGAGGACGACCCAGCAGTTTCAGCACAAGATCAGACCATCAATGCATCTAGACTCTGCAGGCCTCAGTTAGCATGTTAAAAATGTTAAAGTTCATGACAATACAATGAGAAAAATACTAAACAAGTACGGCCTGTTTGGGAATGTTATCTGGAGAAAGCCTCTGTTCTCTAAAAAAGACATGGCAGCGTGGCTTATGTTTCCATGAACAAACCGAGACTTCTGGAGCAATGTCCTCTGGACAGACAAGACCAAAGTGGACATGTCTGATCATAATAGAGCACCATTGTTGGTGAAATGCAGCACAGCATATCAGCAAAAACACATTCTACAAGTCAAGTATGGTAGTGGAGGGGTGACCTGTACCTCGCACTCATTTAGTTGTGACTACGGTCTCTTGGCCGCTGAAAGACTGGTTCTGTCATGGTCCTGGGTCGGTGACCCAGTGTTTCTGAGTTTTGTACATGTTTTGAGTTTAGATTTCCACCGTAGTGTTTTTTTTTCTCACTGTGTCTTGCTCCCTAGCCTTTAAGTGTGTCCTGAGTCCAGTTTTAGGTTTTGTTATGTGGCTTCCCTGTGTTCTGTATTTCCTGTTTTACTTTGATAGTCCCTGTCCTGTGTGTAGTGTGTCTGGTTTTGCTTCCTCCTGTCTCTCATCCCCTGATTGCTCCCTCTGTGTATTTAAGGCCTGTGTTTCTCTGTGTCAGTGGTGCGTCGTCGACGTCTGCTCACCTTCATACTGCGCTGTGTGTTCTGTTTACCTGCTTGCCTATATGTTAGTTTATTTCTCCCCAGTATAGCTAGTTTTCTGTCCAGTCCGCAACCCACAATAAAGCTGTGCATTTTGAGTTCACCTATGTGAGTCCTGCATTTTGGGTCATTTTCCCTGCCTGCCTGCCTGCAGCCATGACAGGTTCCTGTAAGCCTGTTAATCACACTTCACATGTACATTAAGCAGAATGCAGCCGTGTTCCAAACATTTCAGCCAAAAACAGAAATCTGAGACAGCAGTGAGGAAAACCTAATCTGGTCCAGCTAGCCTGGCATGATGAACCCTCTGCTGGGGTGACAGATAAAATGCTGCTCCTCAGTCATGGCTTTAATACCACTACCATTCATATCAATGTGACCACAATTTAGCCATCAAATAATGGCTACTTGCAGTGTGATAACACACCATTTCAAGAAGAAAACAATCTTAGACTGGTTTCATACCTATCACAGTGGACTGATAGACCATGGCACCAGTGAGCTAAGCACTACATCTGCCACATGACTCTCTGTGCATTTCTTTACTGGAAAAATAACATTGTTTTCACAAAGACCTTTTACTGTACTACATAATATTCTGCATGCAGTCATTTTCCCAAAGACATTTCTTAGATATTTCTGTTAAAGGGACCCCCAGTCAATTCATTCATTCAGAGTGTGACAGATCAAAGACCAGAGTGACACTGAGAGGATGATAAAGGCAGAAAATGATTAACTGTGCGAGAAAAACCACAAATAAGAGAAACGCATCAGTAGATTCAGCTGGAATAAGAAAGTCAGCGGTCTTCAGCCTGAGTGTGCCATCTGTGTGGAAAGATGGCAGATACTAGCTCTGCAAAGGCACCAAGAAACCCAACATTCCTTCTTAGAGAAACACCAAAAGAATGCTGCGTCTGAACCACATGTGGCTAAGTCCCGATGATGGAGCTAGTGGCGCTGCACTGCTTGAGATGAAAATGTAGGTGCACTGCTATGTCCATATGAATGTAGGTATTTCATCAGCCTGCCATTTAATTTGTCTTATTTACAACTTAGACATCACTGCTTAGGAATTCATGATGGACATGAGGCCAACTCAATGTGTCGGTATATTCTGTGAGCTAATTTTTACAGTAAAATAGAAAAGCCAAAGATCTGATAAAACCTCAACCATATGGGCTAAAAGTAAATGAAAACTGAAGGCTTGACTTCGTAAAAGGTTTTTAATATCAGTAGGAAACCTGTAATTTCAAACCTATTGTCTTCTGACAATCAGTCAAGTGGTCGTGCTGCACAACAGGACTTGTACAACTATCACGATACAATCGTTGACAAAGGAGTAAAGCTTCTTCTTCCTTCAGAGTTGACAGACGTCAGTACGAGGAGGTCTGGCAGTGCAGCATGGAGATCCTGTCACGACGTGGGTCTGTACAGAAAACAAGGCGCGGCTGTTTTGATGCATGTGACGTGCCAGCACTGCCCGTCTACAAAGACCATTCTCTCTTGTCTAATGTGAGTCATGGCCTGCTGCCCCAGTTGGGAAATTTTGCCTATAAAACTGACAAGATGCCAACAACTTGTAAATATAGAAGTCGATAAACCAGAATATTTGTCATGAAACGCTGCGTGGCAGGCAGGAGATGAGGACTCAAAATGCAGGACTCGCAGACTCGAGGGATGAACTCAAAACCACAACTTTATTTGCTGGTCGCAGAAAACCAAGCATACAAAGTAAACTAAATTAAATTGGGGACTAACACACTAGAGACACAGGGCAATCCACACAGCATGAGGGACAACACAACACTGACTCAGCGAAACACAAGGTTTAAATACACTGGGAAGTAACGAGGGGAATGAGACACAGAAGGAGGGCACAGCTGGGAGAAATCAGGACTGACGAGACAAGGAAGCAAAGCAGGACACATTCACATAAGACACAGACCTTCAAAGTAAAACAGGAAGTATGACACAGAGACGCAAACTTGGCACAGTGGAGACAGCAACTAAGAAACACAGAGACATAAACCATAAGGCAGAGGTCTAAGAACCAAAATACACAGAGGGAAATACTAAGCTTTGAACAGAAGAAACTAGACTCGAGCGAGTAACAAAAGACCAACCATGAGAACATAATGCACAATAAAGAGTGACAGAAAAAAAGAAACTCAAACATGCAAAGACACAGACTTACACAGAACAGAGGGGGCACAGAGAAACATGAAGGGCAAGGGATCAAAACTAGAAACCATAGAATAACTCACAAGTACAATAATACAAAAACCACAAAGAACTAAACACGCTGGGTCAGGAGACCCAGGACCCTGACAATATTGCTCTATTTCAATAAGTTTGACTCAGTGCAGCTTGAAACTTACAGTTTTTATAATTTTACCTTTGCAAACCACTGAGGATTTGAAATGAAGCAACGTGATTGAAATGAGTCTGACGGGGGTTAAATCCCTTTTATTTAAGGATAGCATCAAAGAAGAAGGCATTAATGTTTGTGGGGATTACATGCATTTAATTTTCTCTATTTTCACAGGAGTTAGACTAACTAACTCCTGTGAGAGAGTGACATTTATAAGTATTATCTTTCATACTTAGATGAAAATCCTTTGCAGACAACAACTCCCTCAACTCTGAAAGCCATGAACATCATCAAATACTGTTTTCAATACGACACTTGTTTTTTGGCCTTCTTGTCTCTAAGTTTAAACAAACAAAACAAAGTAAATCTCATCTCACATGTTGTTTATCGACACATGTCCACACACACTTTTCCATCATTCTGCTACACGTTCATCTTTGTTCAGTCTGTCTAAAGATCTACTTTGCAGAATCATGCAGCTTCTTTTGATTTGCTGTTACAAAGTCTAATCTGGCCTTCGTGCTGCAGAGAAGAATGAGATCTTATTTTCCATGATATTTTGGTCCTTGTGGGGTTTTTTTTGTTATTTTTTTAAAGAACTTGTTGATTTAATCCTGAATGTTTTGCTTTATGGCTGGCATATGCTCCAGCTCCCCTGCAACAAGTGGAATAACAGATGGCTGGATGGAAGTTCTTTCTATCTCTCTGATAGATCTGCTTTTGTTCTTTTGTGGTGCAGTGGTCTCCTGGCTGGACGGGGCTTTCTGTGTTCCTGTTCTAATTTTCCTTTTAGCTCATTGCTGATTGTAAACCACCAGTTAGGTGTGGATGCAACCCTGATGGTGGGCCTAAGAGCGTGGAATAAAGTGCTGTGAGGGGTTATTATGACTACAGTGAATGCCATTCCATTCTATTCTTTTCTCAATAAGCCTAATGCACAATGAGCCACAAACAAATGTACAAATGCAAATTCAAGAATTATCATAAACACCAAATCTTCTTTCTCCTTCACTCAGGAAGTAACAAGGAAATGGACCATGCCACACTGTACACATCATTTTTCTTTCTTTCTTAGATATCTGAGTGTATGAACGGAGGAACTCTGCAAAACTATACTAAAGAAAACTCTTAAATGTTAAAGTAATATTTTTGTTAAAAGTTTTAAATAAAAAACAAAATAAAAAATGAAATCACAGATTTCAGACATGCACTAATTGTCTCTATGCTCTATGCCAGTGTACAGTGGGAAAATGATAAAAAATGTCACTCTCCACAGAAACTAAATGGATATGAGTGCAAATTAGATTAAACTTGTAAATGAATGCTGTGCTCTTAGAAGCTGATGTAAATGAACCAAACAGCATAGCTGAGAGGGAGAAATGAAAGAAATATGTTATGCTTTTGCTGATTTTATATCTTCTTTAAAGCGTTTGCATATTCACAGGGTTCAGTGGCATTTATTTCTTGATTGACATGATTGTTTATCAGGAACATGTGCTTATGGAAATTATTCAAAAGAGTTCGATGGCATAATGCATACTGTAATAGCTATTAAGTTTGTGGGTGTGTGTGTGTAGAGGCACACTGCCCAGAGACATCACTAAATGTTTTAATGGCTTTTGGCACAGTGTCATAACAAAAGTTTACTCCTTCCTCCCTTCAATGACTCTCTCTTCACTTCCCTCTGAAGAAGTAGAGCATCTCTAATTGACATGCTGTATGCATGGTCAGCTTCATGGCATCGGTGAACCGCCCTCCTGTCATCATTTCCACCCAGAGAGGCTTCTGACCTGGGCAACACCAGCATTACGCGGGTCAGTGACAAAGCGCAAGGGCAACACTTCCATTTCTGTCAGGGATTCTGCTGTGAAAGGAAGCAGGTGAGCGTGGAAGCTTTTATAGATGGAAATACACACACAGACGATCACTTGGAGAACAACAGATGGTTATGAGATCGCGGTGTAGCAGGGAGGAGCTGGTCAGGACTGATAAGTCCAGTTTATATATGACAGTACCGCCATTTATTTATTTCTTGCTGAAGTGCTACGAGACATCTTGACCAAATTATAACTTAAATAACATCTTATTGCTTTTCTAATCTTGTACTTTTTACATTACAATCCATGTTACACTGTGAAGCCACAGTACAGCTGCTTGTTTGAGAATAAATCTAAGCGTAACTTCATCGTATAGCTTCAACACTGATTAAGGAATATGCAGCTGTTGTGCATCACCACTACGTATTTCCTGTGATCTGTCAAATGGGTGTGTATATTTAATCTCAGTCTTGTGTCGCTGCATTATTAATGATGCAGTTTTCACCAGAAGCCACTACAATGGCACTTGTGTTTATATGTGTGCGCGCGCATTGTGTCACTAGAGCTGTGGAACTAACTTAAGCTGCACTAAACTGCATGTGTTGTGATCAGTGTGCTCCATGTGGGTGTTGTGACTTTACTTTTTGGGGAAAAAAAAGTAAAGTCACAAAAGATTTGTGTGTGGACTTAGCCAAAAAATACGTGGGAAACTGCACTCAAGTTTCAAGTTACAAGTATGAATTTTGACCCTGTTTTTTTTCCTTTAAGCTGCTTGGTCAATTTTTTTTGAACTGCAGGTCCTTGAAGGGTAATACAGTTTGAAGCTGGAGGACACAAAATTGGTCCAAAAACCTCTCATGTTCAGCTGTTTTTTTGTAAAAAGATAACAATGTTAGCCTTTTCTGCAGCTATGGGGCATATATGGTATCACTCTTGGCTGGAAGCAGTGCTTGGAAAAAACACAAACTTTGTCCAAAAACCTCTCATGTTTAACTGTTTTCCACTTTTTCTTTGGTCATTTTAGCCTTTTTGGCCAGGGTGAAGGGAGTATCTGCCATCAAACAAGAAGACAGCCGCATGTAGCTATGATGATGTTTGCTAATTCACCTTACATGCATTAATTTAATAACGTGGTTAGCCTACTCAACGTAAATTACACACGAACAACATTAAGCTACTCACGCAGAGAAGAATGGCTGCTGCTGCCATCATCATCCGTCATCATTTCTGCTACACTGGCAGGGCTAGGGGCCAGGACTCTACTCTTCGGGTTTTTGGAGGATGTTGCAAACTCGGGGTCCGATAACAGGCAACCCACCCGTAGTAGATGTGCACGGTGTGGGGTCTCGCAGGAAGCTATCAAATACGGTGCATTTCTTGGCTTTTAAAAAAAATGCTATGCGTCGCCAGGTGTTTCATCAGATTCGAGAAGTTACCTCCTTTGCACAGTATCACCTTAAAGCACTTGTTGCAGGCTGCTGAGTTTGCATCTTTTGCTGTGAAGTACAGCCAGACTTTTGACCGCTTCGCCTTGGGCATTTTTAATCTGTAGCTCTGCTCTAAAAGAACATACGTACCTGGGCCCGCCTACTATCCTCGGAAACGTAAAATGATTGGCTAGAATCTAAAGTGTATCACACCTCAGGAAAAAAAAGCACCGCAATAAAGCACCGAAATTTGCGCTGCTTTTCGGTCTGGTTACTACCGTTTATGTCAGAACCGGTGCCACCATGGCACCGGATACCGGTACCCATCCCTAGCTAACTGCTAACTAAAAACCAAGGATCCAGAATTTGTTGCGCTGGCTGCTGGGCCCTGTGTGTTTTTGCAGCAGCTCTATCTGTACTAGATGCACCTGCTCCTTGTCGTTTCTATCTCTGACTTTATGTCCTCTACAAGAGTTTCAGTTTTTTTTGCTGGTTCTTCAAATGTTCAATAAAAACATGTATGCTCATTCATAATGAAGAAAGCTTTGTAACCATCCCCACTAGTGAAGACTGTCATTTCCACCACACTGCCCCCCCTAGGTCCGCAGCGCTGTTGAAAAGGCTGTGGAGGTCCCTGTATTAAGCACGTAAACCTGTGATACAAAAATCCCAAAACTCAGACGACCACAGACTGTTTTCCTTCGTGGTGATGAAGGAAAACGCTGGCATGTAAAAGGGCATTTATTCCCTTCAAGGACCTGAAGCTCCATAAAGCACCCTTCCAAGAGCCAAACACATCTGTTCTCTGATTGGATAGTTAAATTTGTGATTGACATTGGCCAGTCAGATAAAAGGAAGAAAAATAGGGTCAAAATTCATACTTGTAACATGAAACTTGAGTGCAGAGTTTCACACGTAGTTTTTTGGCCACACACAAATCTTTTTTACGCACACACAAATTCTTTTTACACATATAAATCCTGATTTACAAGTACAAAACATTTATGATCACAATTTGAGCCCATAGAGAAGTAAGTGATCATTCAAATTTCCTAACAGAAGTGCTGGGATGTACTTGCCAGGGTGACAAAATAAATAAAATATAGAAAGTTAAAAATAGACTATATTACCAAAAGTATTTACTCATCAGCCTTCACACATATGAACTTGAGTGACATCCCATCCTTAGTCCATATGGTTTCATATGATGCCCACCCTTTGGACATATAACAGCTTCAGCTTTACTGCGAAGGACTTCGACAAGGTTTAGGAGAGTTTATGGGAGTTTTCGCTCATTCTTCCAGAAGCACATTTGTGAGGTCAGACACTGATGCTGAATGGGAAAACCTGGCTTGCAGTCTCCGGTTTAATTCATCCCAAAGGTGCTGTGTTGGGTTGAGATCAGGACTCTGTCCAGGCCAGCCAATTTCTTGTACACCAAACTCGCTCTTCAACGTTTTTATGGTGCTTGCATGTTGAAACAGGAAGGGGCGAGCAAGAAATGACAAGGCTAAGCAGAAGAGAATGGATGAATGGATCTCTGTTCTAAATGTTAAACTACTGAGCTTGGTAGGTTTTGTCTTTGCCTTGTATGCCTTTTTGAGATTGTTTTTGAGAAAACTTTTAGTGAATTTTGTTTCAGTGGATAGAACCTTTACATATTGAGAATTTTCTTTGTACCTTTACTGTAACTATGTCAAGAGTGTGTGGGGGAAACGTTTTCTAGCTTTCTCTGTCAACGCTACCCATATGGAAAAGAAATAGTAAAAACTTATATGTGATTACTCATGAAAGTGGCCACTTTCTCATTACTTTCATACATTGTTTTAGTAAGTATCCAAAACATACAAGTTTCATTATATAATTTTTCAAAGGATCTTATATCCGTTTTCACTCTTATATGCCTTTCATACAAGTTTTACACAAGACAGATACAAACTTTATAAGATTTATATATATCTTTTCCATATGGGTAGAAAGCTTTAGTTCTGAGGATTTGCAGAGCCTGCCACTGTGTCGGTTCATTAAATCTACCCCATGTTATACCCCACGTCATAGAGAATCAACATGACGCTCCTAATTCCTGTATTAACTGATTTACTTCAGTCTGCAAGCAGCTAATCTAAATCTGCTATGGACTGTAAAAAATTAATGTTCCAAGCATCAGTTTAGTTTAATCTTTTTTAGTCATTTTTGTCAGGAGCCATGTACTGTACAAAAACAGTACTTACACCATCTGGACAGGGACTCAAATTGTAACACTTGTCTCTAGTCCGCTACTCTAATTATTCTATTATTTCTGGATGCTGTAACATAGCAGGCTAAAAGCAGCCTTGTGGGGGACGCATTCTTACTAGAATGACTACATGCAAGCAGCACAGACCCATTACCGCAGGGCTTTGTGAAAGGATACGCTTGTGTGGGAACTGTCAGTATGCGTCCTGCTGTGCAGGGACTCAGGACTGGGAGGAACTGTAAAGTCACTCCAAATATTGCATGCTGAGATACAATTTGCATCTTCACATATACGCAGAGTTCTGTTCTTTTTCAATGTCAGTGATATATTCTCTGCTTGACTTTCTTACACATTTATCATATATATTTTTATATCTATATTGTTGATCTCTCTCTCATACATGTATATAGAGAGAGATTACATGGCGGATTACTGTATATAAAGTGTACAAATGCAATTCTTTTCTTTTTTGTTTAAGTTATCATTTGCTGTATAATCACTCTGAAAAAAAGAAAAACACAGAATTTCCAGAAAAATCCATTTCTTCTTGTGTTTGTCTGCACACTGGATGATCCTGTTGCAGGAACTTGTATAATAGCAAATGTGGAGCAGCCTAATTTCCTCCTGGTTTTCTAAGGGATATCAACCAAGCAGCAATATTCTGTTCGAATCCTCCAAGAAGCTTCTCAGGACAGAATTTTGCACTGAGCTCTGGCTCCAGGTGAGAGAAGATGGTTCTTCAAACCAACAATCCGAAGATGAAACTCATATGTTATTATTATCAAATGGCTTTGGATGCATTTTCACTACAACCATGTATTTTTGGAAAAATAAAAATAATGGGGTCCAAACATGAATAAATATCTCAGGTGCTGTATAAACTGACAGGAGACTGACTTGTGATTCAGCAAAGTTAAAAAATGTAACTAAAATCCTATTCAGACAGGATTAATCTGAAATTGTTTATGCACTTCAAGCTAATTTAACCAGGAGACTTTGCCAAATCACGGTAGCGAAGCATATGTTGGCATATTTACACATTCAGCAGGAAATCCTGAATCCCTGTGGAGCTGATAACTGCAGGTGAATGTGCCAAAAACTACCACAAGTTTAACTGCATATCACATTTTCTTCAGATTATCAATAATTTTAAAGTTCTTAAATTATTATATACATTTCTTAAAACAAAATACAATTTTAATTACCAATTTTGCTCTTGTCACAAAGGTAATTAATGTTTCCAAAGATTTTTTTTACCTCTAAATCGGGATTTACTCCAAACCTTAATACGCCTACGCAAAGAATTCCTTGTCCATCCATCCATAACACTGAGCTAACAAATATGATATTTGGTTTACCTATTATTTACAGTTTGTCTGACAGTACAGTACACTGTTGGACACACCATGGTTTTCCTTTATTTTTACTACTTTCTACATTGTAGATACAAACTGAAGACAGGAAATATATGAAGCACGATATATGGAATTATGTAGCTGCCACACAATTAAAATTTTTATTTGTCTTATAGTCATATGAAATTTATGATTTTCACTATTTGTGTTTTTAGAACTTTTTCATGTCATTGTTTTAATCTGCTGTGGACTTGTTGGACAATTGATAAATTAGTTAATAGTAGCCACCTGTTGAGTTGTGGGTGTTTCCTGAGAGGGCCTATCAGCCCCTGAACGGACCTGTTAAAAAAGCTGGCTGAGCACCCAAAAAGGGAAAAAGCCCAGAAGTAGCATGTAGAAGCCAGGCACGAGAGAGACGGTCATGCTGATCGTCAGGTGAAACTGGTCGCGTGAAGACGGTCTGATCAGTGCAATGAGGCGTCCCATTTCCCGCAACAGATTCGGTGACCAGTGGGAAACAACACGTGTGATCGATAGCAGGGCATAGGTGAACCTCTGCCTGCATCTGTAAATATTGTTTTCCACTGTCATTCTCCATGTGCAGCCATGTTGGGCGAGGGTCCCAGTGGAGATTAACCAGGTTGCCTCATAGACAATGTTTCTGGACAGTGTCTGTTTGTTTACAGGGCGGTGCCACAAGGGAGGCCATTGTTGCAGTGAGCCACTACCAAGATTACGTGAAGTACCCTCAGAAGGTCTGCTAGATGATGTTAATCCAGCACTACGGACAATACCTACAGCCACCATTACCGAGACTAACAAGCTGATCTACACTACGGCAGCAGTGATCAGTGAGATGCTTGGATATAAGTTGAACAGCAACAAGGGGCAGTACTCTCCATGGAGAGGGAGGCTAGAGGCTAAGATCAAGATCAAGACCAACTATCAGAGCTGCAGAAAGGCGCGATGAAGAAGGTGCCTAAGAAGTACAGGAAGCTGTCCACACCTGAGCCTTGGAAACTGCTAAGCAATGACTCACAGCCTTGGCCAGCCGCTTAAAGAGGTACACCAGAGAGATAGAAGGCAGGAGAAAGAACCGGCTGTTCTCCACAGAACCAGCTAAGGTGTACTCTCAGTGGCAAGGGAACAATAAGAGAACAGCACCACCACAGCAACCTCCCTGAACAAGGCCCAGTAACCATCACAGTGGCAGATATCCAAGAAAGGGTGTCCAATATGAAGAGTTGGACAGCACCAGGGAGCGACATGGTTCACGCTTACTGGCTGAAGAAGCTGACTGCACTCCACAAGCGTCTGGCAACACAAATGAACCAGCTGCTAGTTGACGAGAGACACCCGGAATAGTTAACTGAAGGCTGGACAGTCCTGATCCTCAAGGACCCCCAGAAGGGACCGTTCCCATCCAACTACGAACCAATAACCTGCCTCAGCATCACATGGAAGCTCCTGTCACGCATCATAGTGGCTAAGGTGAACAGGCACATGGGTCAATACATGAGTGGGGCACAGAAAGGGATGGACAAGAAGCTACTGCAGACCGAACAATCAGCTGAAACTGCAAGACCAGACTGACCAACCTGTGCACTGCCTGGATAGATCATTGACAAGACTGGCTACGGATACCGACTACAGAATGGAGCAGTTGTCAGCCACCTCCTGTACATAGATGACATCAAGCTGTATGTCAAGAGTGAACAAGACATCGATTCACTGATCCACACCACCAGGATATACAGCAATGACATCGGGATGTCGTTCGGGCTGGAGAAGTGTAGTCGGATGGTAACAAAGAGAGGGATGGTAGTCAGAATGGAGGGGATCGAACTACCAGAAGGCAACATTGCAGACATAGAGGACAGTTACATGTACCTGGGGATCCCACAGGCAAATGGGAACCATGAAGAGGCCGCTAGGAAAGCTGCAACCACCAAGTACGTGGTACGTACCAAGTATGCCACTGACATCAAGACAAGAAAGCTCCTTACCATGCATGGAGGGTTTCACCATAAATTCAGGACCCTGAGGCTGTACGCTAAGCGGAAGGAAGGGGGTCGGGGACTGGTGAGTGTCAGCACCACAGTCCAAGATGAGACAACAAACATCCATGAATACATCACGAAGATGGCTCCAACTGACAGCGTGCTCACTGAATACCTCAGGCAGCAGAAACCCAAGAAAGAGGAGGAAGAGGAGGAACCATCATGGAAGCATAGGCCCCTGCACGGTATGTACCATATATATATATGTATATATATATATATATATATCCATCCATCCATCCATCCATCTTCATCCGCTTTATCGGAGGCCGGGTCGCGGGGACCCTGAGGCTGTACGCCTAAGCAAACAGGCCCAGACCTCCCTCTCCCCAGCCACCTCCTCCAGCTTATCCGGGGGAACACCAAGGCGTTCCCAGGCCAGCCGAGAGATATAATCTCTCCAGCGTGTCCTGGGTCTGTCCCGGGGCCTCCTCCCGGTGGGACATGCCTGGAACACCTCACCCAGGAGGCGCCAAGGGGGCATCCTTGTCAGATGCCCGAACCACCTCAGCTGGCTCCTTTCGATGTGGAGCAGCAGCTGCTGTACTCTGAGCCCCTCCTGGATGGCCGAACTTCTCACCCTATCTTTAAGGGAGAGGCCAGCCACCCTTCGGAGGAAGCTCATTTCTGCCGCTTGTATCCGCGATCTCGTTCTTTCGGTCACTACCCACAGCTCGTGGCCATAGGTGAGGGTAGGGACGTAGATCGACCGGTAAATTGAAAGCTTCGCTTTTACACTCAGCTCCCTCTTCACCACGACGGACCGGTGCAGCGTCCGCATTACTGCAGCTGCAGCCCCAATCCGTCTGTCAATCTCCGGCTCCCTTCTCCCATCACTCGCGAACAAGACCCCGAGATACTTGAACTCCTCCACTTGGGGCAGGAACTCATCCCCGACCCGGAGTGGGCACTCCATCCTTTTCCGGCTGAGAACCATGGCCTCAGATTTGGAGGTGCTGATCCTCATTCCCGCTGCTTCACACTCGGCTGCGAATCGTTCCAGTGCGAGCTGGAGGCCCTCACCCGATGAAGCCAACAGAACCACATCATCCGCAAAAATCAGAGATGAGATTCTGAGGCCACCAAAGCGAAAGCCCTCCGCCACTTGGCTGCGCCTAGAAATCCTGTCCATAAAAATTATGAACAGAACCGGAGATGAAGGGCAGCCCTGGCAGAGCCCATCACCCACCGGGAACCAGTCCGACTTATTGCCGGCAATGCGAACCAAGCTCTAAATCGGGATTTACTCCAAACCTTAATACGCCTACGCAAAGAATTCCTTGTCCATCCATCCATAACACTGAGCTAACAAATATGATATTTGGTTTACCTATTATTTACAGTTTGTCTGACAGTACAGTACACTGTTGGACACACCATGGTTTTCCTTTATTTTTACTACTTTCTACATTGTAGATACAAACTGAAGACAGGAAATATATGAAGCACGATATATGGAATTATGTAGCTGCCACACAATTAAAATTTTTATTTGTCTTATAGTCATATGAAATTTATGATTTTCACTATTTGTGTTTTTAGAACTTTTTCATGTCATTGTTTTAATCTGCTGTGGACTTGTTGGACAATTGATAAATTAGTTAATAGTAGCCACCTGTTGAGTTGTGGGTGTTTCCTGAGAGGGCCTATCAGCCCCTGAACGGACCTGTTAAAAAAGCTGGCTGAGCACCCAAAAAGGGAAAAAGCCCAGAAGTAGCATGTAGAAGCCAGGCACGAGAGAGACGGTCATGCTGATCGTCAGGTGAAACTGGTCGCGTGAAGACGGTCTGATCAGTGCAATGAGGCGTCCCATTTCCCGCAACAGATTCGGTGACCAGTGGGAAACAACACGTGTGATCGATAGCAGGGCATAGGTGAACCTCTGCCTGCATCTGTAAATATTGTTTTCCACTGTCATTCTCCATGTGCAGCCATGTTGGGCGAGGGTCCCAGTGGAGATTAACCAGGTTGCCTCATAGACAATGTTTCTGGACAGTGTCTGTTTGTTTACAGGGCGGTGCCACAAGGGAGGCCATTGTTGCAGTGAGCCACTACCAAGATTACGTGAAGTACCCTCAGAAGGTCTGCTAGATGATGTTAATCCAGCACTACGGACAATACCTACAGCCACCATTACCGAGACTAACAAGCTGATCTACACTACGGCAGCAGTGATCAGTGAGATGCTTGGATATAAGTTGAACAGCAACAAGGGGCAGTACTCTCCATGGAGAGGGAGGCTAGAGGCTAAGATCAAGATCAAGACCAACTATCAGAGCTGCAGAAAGGCGCGATGAAGAAGGTGCCTAAGAAGTACAGGAAGCTGTCCACACCTGAGCCTTGGAAACTGCTAAGCAATGACTCACAGCCTTGGCCAGCCGCTTAAAGAGGTACACCAGAGAGATAGAAGGCAGGAGAAAGAACCGGCTGTTCTCCACAGAACCAGCTAAGGTGTACTCTCAGTGGCAAGGGAACAATAAGAGAACAGCACCACCACAGCAACCTCCCTGAACAAGGCCCAGTAACCATCACAGTGGCAGATATCCAAGAAAGGGTGTCCAATATGAAGAGTTGGACAGCACCAGGGAGCGACATGGTTCACGCTTACTGGCTGAAGAAGCTGACTGCACTCCACAAGCGTCTGGCAACACAAATGAACCAGCTGCTAGTTGACGAGAGACACCCGGAATAGTTAACTGAAGGCTGGACAGTCCTGATCCTCAAGGACCCCCAGAAGGGACCGTTCCCATCCAACTACGAACCAATAACCTGCCTCAGCATCACATGGAAGCTCCTGTCACGCATCATAGTGGCTAAGGTGAACAGGCACATGGGTCAATACATGAGTGGGGCACAGAAAGGGATGGACAAGAAGCTACTGCAGACCGAACAATCAGCTGAAACTGCAAGACCAGACTGACCAACCTGTGCACTGCCTGGATAGATCATTGACAAGACTGGCTACGGATACCGACTACAGAATGGAGCAGTTGTCAGCCACCTCCTGTACATAGATGACATCAAGCTGTATGTCAAGAGTGAACAAGACATCGATTCACTGATCCACACCACCAGGATATACAGCAATGACATCGGGATGTCGTTCGGGCTGGAGAAGTGTAGTCGGATGGTAACAAAGAGAGGGATGGTAGTCAGAATGGAGGGGATCGAACTACCAGAAGGCAACATTGCAGACATAGAGGACAGTTACATGTACCTGGGGATCCCACAGGCAAATGGGAACCATGAAGAGGCCGCTAGGAAAGCTGCAACCACCAAGTACGTGGTACGTACCAAGTATGCCACTGACATCAAGACAAGAAAGCTCCTTACCATGCATGGAGGGTTTCACCATAAATTCAGGACCCTGAGGCTGTACGCTAAGCGGAAGGAAGGGGGTCGGGGACTGGTGAGTGTCAGCACCACAGTCCAAGATGAGACAACAAACATCCATGAATACATCACGAAGATGGCTCCAACTGACAGCGTGCTCACTGAATACCTCAGGCAGCAGAAACCCAAGAAAGAGGAGGAAGAGGAGGAACCATCATGGAAGCATAGGCCCCTGCACGGTATGTACCATATATATATATGTATATATATATATATATATATCCATCCATCCATCCATCCATCTTCATCCGCTTTATCGGAGGCCGGGTCGCGGGGACCCTGAGGCTGTACGCCTAAGCAAACAGGCCCAGACCTCCCTCTCCCCAGCCACCTCCTCCAGCTTATCCGGGGGAACACCAAGGCGTTCCCAGGCCAGCCGAGAGATATAATCTCTCCAGCGTGTCCTGGGTCTGTCCCGGGGCCTCCTCCCGGTGGGACATGCCTGGAACACCTCACCCAGGAGGCGCCAAGGGGGCATCCTTGTCAGATGCCCGAACCACCTCAGCTGGCTCCTTTCGATGTGGAGCAGCAGCTGCTGTACTCTGAGCCCCTCCTGGATGGCCGAACTTCTCACCCTATCTTTAAGGGAGAGGCCAGCCACCCTTCGGAGGAAGCTCATTTCTGCCGCTTGTATCCGCGATCTCGTTCTTTCGGTCACTACCCACAGCTCGTGGCCATAGGTGAGGGTAGGGACGTAGATCGACCGGTAAATTGAAAGCTTCGCTTTTACACTCAGCTCCCTCTTCACCACGACGGACCGGTGCAGCGTCCGCATTACTGCAGCTGCAGCCCCAATCCGTCTGTCAATCTCCGGCTCCCTTCTCCCATCACTCGCGAACAAGACCCCGAGATACTTGAACTCCTCCACTTGGGGCAGGAACTCATCCCCGACCCGGAGTGGGCACTCCATCCTTTTCCGGCTGAGAACCATGGCCTCAGATTTGGAGGTGCTGATCCTCATTCCCGCTGCTTCACACTCGGCTGCGAATCGTTCCAGTGCGAGCTGGAGGCCCTCACCCGATGAAGCCAACAGAACCACATCATCCGCAAAAATCAGAGATGAGATTCTGAGGCCACCAAAGCGAAAGCCCTCCGCCACTTGGCTGCGCCTAGAAATCCTGTCCATAAAAATTATGAAC
This sequence comes from Copadichromis virginalis, assembly GCF_057382275.1. Lineage (NCBI taxonomy): Eukaryota > Metazoa > Chordata > Actinopteri > Cichliformes > Cichlidae > Copadichromis > Copadichromis virginalis. Next base: position 18,588,970 of record NC_140619.1, read on the forward strand.
AGAACCGGAGATGAAGGGCAGCCCTGGCAGAGCCCATCACCCACCGGGAACCAGTCCGACTTATTGCCGGCAATGCGAACCAAGCTCTTACAACGGTTGTATAGGAATCGAATGGCCCGTAGCAATGGGCCAGACACCCCATACTCCCGCAACACCTCCCACAGGACACCCCGAGGGACACGGCCGAATGCCTTCTCCAAGTCCACAAAACACATGTAGACTGGTTGGGCAAACTCCCATGCACCCTCAAGTATCCTGGAGAGGATAAAGAGCTGGTCCAGTGTTCCGCGACCAGGACGAAAACTGCATTGATCCTCTTGTATCCGAGGTTCGACTAGCGGACGAACTCTCCTTTCCAGCACCCTGGCATAGACTTTCCCAGGGAGGCTGAGGAGTGTGATCCCCCTGTAGTTGGAACACACCCTCCGGTCCCCCTTCTTAAAGATGGGGACCACCACCCCGGTCTGCCAGTCCACAGATACTGCCCCTGATCTCCATGCAACATTGGAGAGGCGTGTCAACCAGGACAGCCCTACAACGTCCAGAGCCTTCAGGAACTCGGGGCGGACCTCATCAACACCAGGGGCTCTGCCACCAAGGAGTTGTTTAACTGCCTTAGTGACCTCGCCCCCGGAAATTGGCGGGTCATTCCCCTCATCCCCAGACTCTGCTTCCTCCTCGGAAGACGTGTCAGTGGGATTAAGGAGGTCCTCGAAGTATTCCTTCCACCGCCTGACAATTTTCCACAAAAAACCAGTTGAAGTAATATGTGATTGTCATTATAAGTAGGCCTTTAGATGGACCAAAGATTGGCACCAACATACATTTTGACCTGCCATTATTTTTTTTGCATTTTTTTTGCAATTTAAAAATTAAAACTTCAAGGCCCTGAGTCTTCATTGACATCCAAGAAAAGAAGAAAAAATAAAATCATATGATGATAATTTGGGGTTGAAAAATAGCGTTTATAATGGAAGTCAATGGGCAGAAAATGGTCCCCAGGGTGATGGGTGTGGGGATTTCTGCTGCTCAGCCATTTTAGGCTGATTTAAGGAATTCACACTGGAATATTAACATTGACAGGTAAAAACTATCCTGTGGCAAGTTTGGTTATATTCCACTGAACACAGTGGAAATGGCAGCCATTTAACACATAGCAGTGGCACAAAAAGGTCCCAAGAAGGTTAAATATATATATATATATATATATATATATATATATATATATACACACACAGTATATATACACCCAGCACGCCCATGCGGGCGGTTTATCCTTCAAGCTCGGGTCCTCTACCAGAGGCCTGGGAGCTTGAGGGTCCTGCGCAGTATCTTCTGGACAGAGATCTCCGATGTTATTCCCGGGATCTGCTGGAGCCACTCTCCTAGCTTGGGAGTCACCGCACCTAGTGCTCCTATTACCACGGGGACCACCGTTACCTTCACCCTCCACATCCTCTCGAGCTCTTCTCTGAGCCCTTGGTTTCGCCGTCATTGTGGATGTTGGGTATCGAAGAATCCATAAGTCCCTCATCCTATTCATGTAGCCCCTTCCGCCGGGGTTACTTGCATAGTAGCATTCCAACAACGCCCTGTTTTCGTCCCTTGCCCACCGATGCCTTCTTGTTCCAGTAGCCCACTTTTCGTCAGGGTGCCCTGGTTCCTCAACACCTGACGCGGACCTTGTTGATCCGGGCGACATCCGAGCCGGCATGCCTTCATATTTATCTGTCTCGCTCATGTCCGCGGTAGGCTTGCTTAGCATAGGGGGTCTAGCCTTAGGACCCTTACTGGATACAGACGCCCCAGGCAGGAATCGAACTTGCGATCCTCTGTTCCAAAGGCGTGTAGTCTAACCACTTGTCACGGCGGGGTGCGCCGATGTGAATGGAAACAGGACCCAAAGGCAGATGAAGACGAGGAGTTGTAAGTTTAAACAGAAAGCGATCCTTTATTTGGATGATTGCAGGGCTAAAACCAGGAACCTAAAGCAAACTGACAAAAAACCCCACTAAGAAACAAAGACTATGACATACTATGACAAAGACTGTAACTATGACTATGGTGGAAAAACAGGCGAAGACTATGACTGTAACTGTAACTCTGGTAAGATAAACAGACGACCCGACCATGACATGCAGAAAACAGAAGGCTTAAATACACACATGAGGTGATCAGGGGAAGTGGAGACACATGAGGAAACAGCTGACTGACATGAATCTAATGACAGGACCAGGAGGAGTGAAACTAAATACAATGACCAAAGAACACATGACACTGTCAGAATAAAACAGGAAACACTAAAACTAGACATGACAATACAAACTTAACATACCAAATACGTGATGAATAATGCAAGAACTCAAACATAGAAAACCCAGGAACAATAACTGCCTAAACTAAAGGCAAATAGGAAATAACACAAAACTAACAACATCTCAAAAAATAAGAACAATACAAAGAAAACTCAAAGTGCTGGGTCGGAGACCCAGCCTGTGACAGAGCCCCCCCGTAAGGGCGGATTCCAGACGCCCGAAAACAACCAGAAAACAAACACAAAACCACAACAACCCACCCAGGGCGGGCAGAGGGGGACCAGGAAAGGAGGGCCAGAATCAAAACCACAAAAAACAAAGCATCAGAAGCACACAGGCCAAAAACAACAAGGGCACAAAAGTCCGAGACCCAGCTTCAGGAGGGCGACCATGAACCCGGCAGAACAGGAGCGAATGGCGAAGCGAGTCAGGTGGCCGCCCCGGAGGTCGACAGCAAAACAAAAGGAAGTTCAAACGTTCAGGAGGCCGACCAGGAGGCCAACGGTCCAGCAGTCCAAAATCCATGAGCTCAGGAGGCCGACCCGGAGGTCGAGAGCACAGCAGGTCACAGTTCATCAGTTCAGGGGGCCGACCCCGATGGCAATGAAGTCCAGCTGACGGCCCGGAAAACGGCCGGCGATTCCGAAGGGCAAAACGTGGCTTGGGCGGCGGCAACACAGCCGCGGGACCAAGCGAGGCCGACACAGAAACAGAGGCCGAAGCCGGACCAGGCGAAGATGAAGACACGGAAGCCGGACCGGGCGAAGCAAAGGCTGGAGCTGCAGCAGGCGAAGCACAGGCTGGAGCTGCAGCAGGCGAAGCACAGGCTGGAGCTGCAGCAGACGAAGCACAGGCTGAGGCTGGACCAGGCGAGGCTGAAGACTCAGAGGCTGGACCAGGCGAGGCTGAAGACTCAGAGGCCGGACCAGGCGAGGCTGAAGACTCAGAGGCCGGACCAGGCGAGGCTGAAGACTCAGAGGCTGGACCAGGCGAGGATGATGATGGAGCTGCGGCAGGCGAGGATGATGATGGAGCTGCGGCAGGCGAGGATGATGATGGAGCTGCGGCAGGCGGCTGAACGGGCCCCTCGGACCCTCCAGCGGAGACGGGAGGCTGAACGGGCCCCTCGGACCCTCCAGCGGAGACGGGAGGCTGAACGGGCCCCTCGGACCCTCCAGCTGACGAGGCATGAGGCTGGTGTGGTTCTCCGGAACCACCAGCCGACGAGGAAGGCTGCTGGACGGGCCCCTCGGGCCCTCCAGCTGACGTGGCATGAGGCTGTGTAAGTTGCCGCAACACACAGTCTATATTGGGTGAAATGAGTTTATATGTGTTCTCAGACTGAGGTGTGACAGAACCAGGCGAGGCGTCGTCCTCAGGCTGAGGCGTAGAAGCAGCAAGCAGTTGTGCAGCAGGTGGTGGTCCTGCAGGTGGCGGCACGGGAGCCGCAGGAGGTGGCGCTGCAGCCACAGGTGGTGAAGCAGAAGGTGGCTGAACGGGCTCCTCGGGCCCTCCAGCTGACGTGGCGTGTGGCTGAACGGGCTCCTCGGGCCCTCCAGCTGACGTGGCGTGTGGCTGAATGGGTTCTCCTGAACCTCCAGCAGACGAGACATGAAGCTGGCTGGGTTCTCCCGAACCTCCAGCAGACGAAACATGAAGCTGGCTGGGTTCTCCCGAACCTCCAGGAGACGAGACATGAAGCTGGCTGGGTTCTCCTGAACCTCCAGCAGACGAAGCATGAAGCTGGCTGGGTTCTCCCGAACCTCCACCAGACGAATCATGAAGCTGGCTGGGTTCTCCTGAACCTCCAGCAGACGAAGCATGAGGCTGGACGGGCTCCCCGGGCCCTCCGGCTGACACTGAAAAAGGCTGCACAAGCTGCACCTCCGTCCCCGGCTCCAAAACGACCTGGATAGCAGTCCCACAACAGCTTAGCTGAGCCTGATGGCTAGCATTTCCTGTGCAAACAGTCTCTTTACAGCCGGGCTCATGAACCGGAAAAGCAGTGTCAGCTTCTCTAACCTCCGGAGAAAAAACATGAGGAGCCAAAACATAGTCACTCCCTTGCGTTTGTGGTGCGGAGCGTCGGTGGCGCGCACGCCGCTTTTTCTTGAGAGTGGGAGACGGCGGAGCAACGGGTGGAAGTCCCTGGTAACTCCGGGGACCCCCGAGAGCCAGTCGAGTTCCCCGGAAAGGGTGCTCATGCTCTGGAATGAGCCATGGCTTCCACCGGAGCTCCTCCTCCAATAGAGCGCTGAATATTGCCTGACGTTCGTCGTAGTCCAAATCTATGGCGTCCAGCGCTTCCTCGCACTGGACCGTGGCAAGAGTGTGGCAAGACTGTGACGAGGGTGTGGAAACTGATGAGCTGAGAGGTGGTGCCGCTGCGGCGAGTCTCAGCGAACCGACACGAACCGTCTCAGGCTCGCAAGGCAGCGGCAGTGATTCCTGTTCGTGGTTTTGATGCTGCTGCGGTGGCAAAACTGTGCGAACGAAATCCTGCACATCCTCCGACAATTCCGCCGTGTAAACAGGGTAAGCAGACAAGATCTGTCGTAGCTGAACTTTAACTGACTCCTTCTCACTCTCCTGTCTGCATACTGAATAGATTCTCCACTGTCCCTGGAGGATGGTCACACGAGTGCTGAACTCAAAAAAATCCTCGCAGACATCCGCTGGGTCCATACTGGTCGGGTCTGTCACGGCGGGGTGCGCCGATGTGAATGGAAACAGGACCCAAAGGCAGATGAAGACGAGGAGTTGTAAGTTTAAACAGAAAGCGATCCTTTATTTGGATGATTGCAGGGCTAAAACCAGGAACCTAAAGCAAACTGACAAAAAACCCCACTAAGAAACAAAGACTATGACATACTATGACAAAGACTGTAACTATGACTATGGTGGAAAAACAGGCGAAGACTATGACTGTAACTGTAACTCTGGTAAGATAAACAGACGACCCGACCATGACATGCAGAAAACAGAAGGCTTAAATACACACATGAGGTGATCAGGGGAAGTGGAGACACATGAGGAAACAGCTGACTGACATGAATCTAATGACAGGACCAGGAGGAGTGAAACTAAATACAATGACCAAAGAACACATGACACTGTCAGAATAAAACAGGAAACACTAAAACTAGACATGACAATACAAACTTAACATACCAAATACGTGATGAATAATGCAAGAACTCAAACATAGAAAACCCAGGAACAATAACTGCCTAAACTAAAGGCAAATAGGAAATAACACAAAACTAGCAACATCTCAAAAAATAAGAACAATACAAAGAAAACTCAAAGTGCTGGGTCGGAGACCCAGCCTGTGACACCACTACGCTATCCAGCTGCTTGGTGTTCCCGCCCGGTTATATATATATATATATATATATATATATATATATATATATATATATACAGTATATATATATATATATATATATATATATATATATTAGGGGTGCAACAATACTTGTATTGATATTGAATCGTTCGATACAGTGCTTTCGGTTCGGTACGCATATGTATCGAACAATACAACATTTTTCATTTATTTTATCAACTTTCCTTCTGACAATGCTGTCTGTGTTGAGCGCTCAGTGGATTTGCGCTCGACAGTGCAGCCTAGGCGGAGTAGTCGAATGCAGATTCACTGAGCGCAGGGCAAGCTAGCGAGACAGAAGTTAAGCTCTCCTTGCAACATGGCAAATTGAACCTCCCCCACCCTCATTCAGATCTGGCGTTTGGAACTATTTTGGTTTTCATGTGACGTATGACCTTGAAGGTAAGCGTGTCATGGACAAAAGTAAAACAGTATGTTGGATGTGCCATGCAATGCTCAATTACATTGCTGGGAACTAGTGCGTTAGCGCAGTTAGCTCGTTAACGTGTTGGCCGTCCAGCCCCACGCACGGGGCGATCCGCGGTAGCTCGTTAACGGAGATTTAACGTGTTGTGGCGTTAACGTCATTTCAACGAGATTAACGCTGACAGCACTAGTGGGAACACAACGAATATGACTGCACATTTACTCCGACATCATCCTAGTGCAAAGACAAGTGGAAGCAGACAAAAACAACAAGCATGCATGCTACAAACTTTACCCGAGTCATTTAGACAGCCGCATGATTCTCCTTATGGGGACCTGATATGTTTAATATGCTGCTGAGAATATAGCCCAGAAGAAGTGTATAGTATAGCTTTTATTTTGGAAAGAGCCATTTCTCTGTAATAAACTCTTTTCCAAAGATGAGTGATTTCTCGATCAGATAGATTTATTTTTTTTATTACTTTGTTGTTTCAGCAACATTAAATTTAACCCTGATGCACCCGCCAGGGGGAGAGCGGCGGGGTCGGGGGATGCGGGTCCCCCGCGGAGGGAGGGAGGGAGGGAGGAGGTTGGGGTCGCGAGATCCCCCCGAGGGGATGGGATGGGATGGGATGGGATGGCGGGCTCGGGGGGGGGGGGGGGGATGCGGGTCCCCCGCCGAGGGAGGGAGGGAGGAGGTTGGGGTCGCGAGATCCCCCCCGAGGGGATGGGATGGGGATGGGATGGGATGGGATTGGAGAGAGAGAGAGCGAGCGAGAGAGAGAGAGAGAGAGAGAGAGAGAGAGAGAGACGTGAGTTTGACAGAGACCACACGTGCAAGCGTGGACGATAAAGTCTTGTAAAAGGTGGTCGAGAAACACCCCGGCGAAAGCACAGCACGTCGCGCGGCGAGATGATAAGAGCGTGGATGGCAGGTACTAAGCGTGTCGGGGTTACAGGTTACAGAGGTTACAGAGGCAGTGTCCGGGTGCGTGCTGTACAACAACAACAACAACAACAACAACAACAACGGCGACAAGGTGCCAACGAGAAAGAAGAAGACGAAGAAGACAATGTCACGCACTAGACCGTGGGAGCCAAAGAGCACTAAGGTCGGTACAGGCGGATCGCAATCGCCAGCGGTGTCCTCCTCCTCCTCCTCCTCCTCCTTCTCCTCCCGCTCACCATCACCGTCGCCATCGCATTTGG
>NC_140619.1:18601307-18608807 GCF_057382275.1 Copadichromis virginalis
GTACAAAATCATGATTAACTGAACATTTTATCTCAATTAAAACTAATTCATTATTGTCCTTCCTATTATTGTGGTTCTTTACGTATCAAAGCTGGGATAGTTTTTCAGTAATGTGATTGGTGCCTCAAGTATTGCAACAGATTGATGGTATTAGCTTTGATCTCTGAGACATTGTTTTTCTGCTTTGTCTTCTTCTTCAGAAAAGTGGAGAGTTCAAACAATGGCTCTGCATCTTTCTTTGATACAAGCTGCTCAAGTTATCGAAAATTAATCAAAACTGACTTTCAGATCTTCTAACTGCACAGCGTAGGATCAACCATTCAAAGCAACGGCTACATCACCTGTCTTGTGCACCACAAGACAGGTGAAGAAGTGGACGCAGCATGGAGTGGGTGGAGATGAGTGCCATGGGTGAATTGTGACAGGAGGATAGAGGTGAAAGGTGAATGAAATATTGAAAGTGAAAGTTTACATAATGATAGTGAAACCTGCTGTGACTAATTATTTGGAGACTGTGGCATTAACAAAAAGACAGGAGGCAGAGTTTCACTGGGAGTGACCAGGATGGACAAGGTTAGAAATCAGACGTGTATAGTGGTTTAGAAAGAAAGTTAGAGAGGTGTGTTTGAGATAGTTTGGACCTGTACTGAGGATGATAGTGGATATACTGGCTAGAGGATGTTAAATATGGATCTTTAAGACAGGAGAAAAACAGGAAAATCACAGACATGATCCTTGATGTAGTGGAGGAGGACATGCAGAGGGTAAGGAAAGTCACAGACCAAAGGAAACCGTTTTCACATTGACGTTATTGTAGGAGGAATTGCCCCCTGTTGGCGATCAGAAAGAATACAATTTAAGGTATTTCTGAGTTATTTTTCAGATTAGGACGTTGCATCCATCATTTATATTCAGTGTGTCTGTTACTCAGTGATATTTTCACTTGAAGATCAAACTCATTTAGAAACAGGATTTTTGCACAGAAGGACTATAAGATGGATGCTCGTAAATCATAGGTTGCTAGACTCCATCCTTTGGTATTTCTATATAAGCTCCTGGAGGATTGATTTCCATTCTTAAATTACCTATGCCTTAGTTCTTATTTCTCCCAGACTACTTGTTTCGTCTCCCACAGATTGTTTGGTTATTCATTTCGGTTCTTGCATCCATCTTGGTACGCTCCATTAAGCTGTTCTTTTTGGTAACTTTCGTGCATTGTTTTGTTGTTTCCGAGGACATTGAGGTTTATTCACCGTGTCTAAGTGTGTGGCTACATGAATATGTAGGATTGCTGAAATTAGGACATTTAGGAAGTGGTGCTGGCAGATCAACTAAAGCGAAATCTGTAAAGATTTTATGTCTCAACCAACTGAATGGACAGAGAACGGTTGTGGTATCTGCCATTTATCACAAAGTCAGCTAAAATTAGCACACTGTGGCGTAAATTAGACACGGTGAGTCCACGGGTCAAGTTTTTGAGCCATATTATTGAAGGCAGCGGCAGCCCACAGACTGCCAGCCGTGCATACCCCATGCCACAACTCACAACTCTCTCTTCCAAAATCCAGAATCTACACCTTTTAACATTATGAGCCTAAATTAATCATCAACACACCGTATATAAAGCAATCTTTTACAGCTTGATGTAATATGAGGGATTCAGTGTAACATCAGATGCAGAATTCATGGGTCCTGTACAAAAAGGAAACATAACATGAGGTAGCAACTTCTAGCACTACAAAATAAAGGCAGTGTTAAAGTGCAGCCACTTGAGATTGGCTCTAATTACTAACAGACTCCTATATTAAAATGTCAAGTTTATAAAACATTCTCCATTTCACTGTACCTCTGAACCATGACAGATGATAACTCTACAAATATCGTTGCCTGCTTCAACATAGTGGATTTTCAATCACCACAAGTAAAAGACAATTTCTAGGATACAAAAGCTAACGCTAGCAAGGTTGGTTAGCAAGCTGCATCCATAACTATCCATACATATGACAGGTACAATGTTGAGATACAAATACTTAATCAGTGTATAATCAGCTATATAAATAGAAATGAATTGAAGTGAACTAACCTTTATAGGTGGGCTGGTGTGTTTTCTGTGCCTCCTATAAAGTTTACAGTTGAAGAAGACAACTGATTACTCGCTTGCCATTTCCTGACCTTTGTAAGGGGAAAGTCATTAGCATAGCAGGACATGGAAGTTCATTGGTAATCACAGTAGTTGATTAGCATGTTTTTATTAGCATGCATAGATTCCTCCCCATAAAACAGAGAGGCTGAATCATTTGCTACAAGCTCATGCACTGACAGGCTGCCAGGTATTGATTTAAGTGAGACAATTCATTAATGACTGCTGAATCTGAATCTTTACCAGTGCCGCACAGTTTTAGTGAACAAGCACTTCATCTAAGTGCATCTCAGCTGCTGAGTGCAGAGCATGTTGTTGGTGCCAAATCATTCATTGGTTATAATTAATGTTTCAAGTACCTGGTAGACTGTACCTGTCTTTAGAGTTTTGGAATATTAACCTATATTTAGGATTTATGAAGAGGCATGGTGGTAATAGACTGGTTCCTATGAAGTCCTTTTCTACTCGAGCACTCAAAGCACTGTACAACATGCTTCATTGACACAGATATAAAGCATTTAGACATAGAACAACAAGTGTTTGAATGAATCTAACATTCACATACTAGTGAGCACACTGGAGAACAACTTGGATACTTCCCCATGCAGAATAGAGAAGTCAGGAATCAAACCCCCAACCTTCCAATTAGTAAATTTCCTTCTGCACCTCCTGATCAACAGAAACCCCAAGGTGCTTGCCACAAATACCGTTTGAACATTACTAAAACATTTTGGAAATGGAAAAACTGGAAGATCACAAAGGTTTTGTCAGTGGTGAGAGATCCAGATCTTTGATTGATTGATTGATTGAATCTTTATTTTGAACATGTTGAAAAAGTACAACAAAATAGAATTAAAAGAGACAAATGAACAAAGCAAAACAAAAGGAAAACGAGCAACCACAACTCCAAATAACTTTCATGTTCAAAAAGGAGCAGGAATTAATATGTCATGATTGATTGTGTCGAATGCTTTCTTGAGATACAGAAATACTCCAGCTGCATACTGTTTCTGATCTATAGCATTCGTAATCTCCTCAATTGATTCAATTAATGCCAGAGATGTTGATCTTTTTGATCTGAATCCATATTGACTGTCAGAGAGTAATTTATATTTATCTAAGAATTTGTCTAATCGTTTATTAAACAGGTTTTCTAAGATTTTGGAGAATTTTGGTAGTAAAGAAACACGCCTGTAATTTGTGAAGTGGCGTCTATCCCCAGTTTTATACAGCGGCACAACTTTAACTATTTTCATTTTGTTTGGCACTTTTCCCGTCTGAAATGATAAGTTGCAAATATATGTTAGAGGTCCTACAATTCCTTCAATGACCTTCTTGACGATTTTCATGTCAATATCATTATAATCAGTAGATGTTTTATTTTACACATGTGTACAATGTCAATTATTTCTTTTTCCTTCACTGATGTGAGGAACATTGAGTTAGGGTTCCTATCAATCAGGTTTTCACTACAGTCTACTGATGGCAGTGACTCAGGAATTTGTTCTGCCAGTTTTGGTCCAATATTTACAAAATAATGATTAAAGCTGCTGACCTTATCAGCAGTGTTTTCCATAATATTGCCATTGTCGATAAAGTATTGAGGATAACTTTGTTGTCCAGAATTATTTTTAATGATACCGTTTAAAACATCCCATACTCCCTTCATATTATGTTTATTGTTGTTCAATATTTTACTATAATACTCCTTTCTACATACACGTAATATCTTTGTTTTGTTTTGTTTTTTTGTTTTTTTTTTGCCTGTCCCGTTTGGCTCTTTTGCCATCAGAATTGTTGTCTAAAGGCAAAGAAAGATGCCCAATGGATTTACTTTACCAAATTGACCATCCCAGCCTTGCCGTAATGGTCCATTTGATTCACCTTTTATTGTTTATTTTATTTTCACTTACTGGATACGGGACAGACTTGACTGGGGGAAAGAAGGGGAGAAAGAAAGAGGGAAAGAGAAACAGCTGAGAAGAGGGACGGGGGAGAAGGGCAAAAGACAAAAACCAACAGAATGAGCAGAAAAAAAATGCATATATCAATCACCTGGATCACCTGCTGAGAAAGAAAAAAGAAAACAAGCAGAAGAGAACAAGAGTAATAGAATAAACAACATCACAATGATATATGGGAATATGACAGTAAATACTAAATATTAAACATTATTGTGCAGCACACAAGATCAACAGAACACAGTGTGCTTTGAGGTAGGAGCCAAAAAGGGTGTAGTTTGTGGGTGTGATCACCCGTGTGTACACCTGTGAGCATGGACGCGCTTGTTTTTTTTTTTTTTTAAAGGTTCCTTCATGTAATGATCTGCTAGAGGGCCACAGCCCCGTCCCCCAGGGTATGAAGCAGGTATGGAGGAGATCAAAGCTCCAGACATCCAGAGGCTCCCAGAACACAAGAGACCAAGGAAGACCAACAGAGGGGCAGCCGTGCCACTGTCCCAGTAAGAGCTGAGGAGAGTCCCAGATGAGGGCTCACTCAGCAGCGTGAGTAATGTGAATGTCTAAGTTGTGGGATAAAATTGAGGCAGAGGCAGCCAGAAGGGGACAGGGGGGGGGTAGCCTCCTCTGCACCCTGTTGACATACCCCTACTCCAAGGTTGCATGTGTGGGTGGTTGTGGTGGAGCGGGAAGAGGGAGGCAGCTGGAGATGGGGAGGGAAGGAAGGGAGGGGCACGTGACCCCTCCCTGGGGCCAGCTCCCCCGCTGACCCCAGTAGGCACCCCCATACTCCGCGACCTTCCAGGGAAAGGGGGCCCAGGTCCATCCAGACCGGGACCCAGCGCAGCAGCGCCTCCCGGCCCCACAGAGCCCGGGACAGTCCACCCAACCCCACCACAGGGAAAACTGCACTCACCCCACCATCCACTCATCTTCCAGACTACATAAGACAATAAACACCCAGGCTGAGATCTTCCTCCACCTCTCCTGTATCTCCCCCTCCTGCAGAGAGAGCCCCTGAGGAGAGGAAAGCTCCTGCAAGATGTGACAATCTTCCCCACCAGTTGAAGAGCCCCCCAGGTGGCTCGATGCACCGGCGGCACCCTGCTCCAGGGCTGGGCCCCCATGCACCCACCCGCCCACAACCCCGGCAACACACCAACCAGGACCCAAGCCCCCGAGGCCCGGCCCCCAGCCCAGAGACGGAGCGCCCCCAGAACCTCACGCCCATCCTGGACCCACCCAGGGGCAGCCAAGCTACCAGGTCAGTAACCCACGTCCGTCAGCACAGACCCTCCCCTAGCCCCGCTGCACGCAGCCGCGAGGAAACAGTCACCTGAGAGCCAACAGAGCCCCTAACCGGACATGACCGCTACCCCGGGTTGAGCCCTCCAAGGAAGATGCCTCCGGGGAACCCCCCGACGCCCTAAGCTTGTCCCTACCCCCACACCAATCACAACAGTGAAGGCGGGACCAAACTATGACCCCCCACCCCCACTAGGTGATGGAGCTGATCAAAGGAGCCCAGAGCAATTGATCTGATGTGGTGGCAGAGGCTGTATCAAGACTAATGTAATCTAATAGATAATTTCTATATTGGTTAGAAATAAGATTGTTTTTATTTTTCCAGTTCATGAGGACTGTTTTCTTGGCAGTGAAAACCATATGGGCGATATTCTTTTCTGAAGTGACATTATCTAAGTGACATTATCTAAGCTGCCCAACAAACACACTAAGGGGGAAGTTGGAATGTTACATTTCAGACACTTCGATAAGTCTTCACATATCTCGTGCCAAAACTTCTGAACTGGTGGACAGAACCAAAGCGCGTGGATATAATTGTCCGGTGAATTGGTTTGGCAGTGTGAGCAGTTGTTGGTAGACGTAAAGCCCATCTTGAACATCCGATGACCTGTATAGTGCACTCTATGTAATATTTTGTATTGTATTAATTGCAGACTGGGATTTCTAATTAGATGAAAGGTTTTTAAGCAAATCTGAGACCAGAAGTTTAGGTCTAAGTTAACTGATAAATCCGCTTCCCATTTTGCAATAGGAAGTGATATTGATTCATCTGTTTTAGAAAGCATTCTGTATATTTTGGATAGTAATTTGGGGGTTTTAAGAGTAAGAAATTGAACCACACTTGGTGGTGTTTGTAGTTCAACTTGACCCGGTTTAAATGTCTTTTTTACTATGGATTTAATTTGTTGATATTCTAAAAATCTTTTCTTGTTGATCCCATATTGTGTAACTAGTCCGTCAAATGAGATAAATTCTGTTCCTTCTAGTATATGTTCTAAATATTTGATTCCTTTACCACTCCAATCTGAAAAGTTTATCATATTATTGTTTTGTAATATGTCAGGGTTGTTCCAGATAGGTGTACGTTTGCATGGGATTAATGAAGACGCCGTCAATTTTAGAAACTCCCATCATGCTGTCAGAGAAGAGCTGATGTTGATGCTTTTAAAGCATTCATGTCGTTGGATGTTTGAGCTGATAAATGGTAGGTCTGAGATCTCTAGATTATTGCAAAGTGCTTGTTCTACATCTAGCCAAGGTTCATTTAAGAGGGTATGTTTTAGCCATCCTGAGATAAACTGAAGCCTGTTGGCTAAGAAGTGGTGCTGAAAGTTAGGCAGTTCTAGTCCTCCTTTATCCTTGGTCTTTTGTAGTGTTTTTAAGCTTATACGTGGGGGTTTATTTTTCCAAAGGAATTTGGACGTAATATCTTTGAAGTGGTAAGCACCGCTCACCCTGAAATACAAAACTGCATTTTGCGTCACAGAAGCTTCAAATCACACCAGAAGCATTTTTTTTTTTGTGTCCCGTTTGGATCTTTGGCCATCAGAATTGTTGTCTTAAGGCCAAGAAAGATGCCAAGCGGATTTATTTTACCAAGTGGATCATCATGGCCTTGCCATATTGGTCCATTTGATTGACCTTTATTATAATTATGAATTTATTTTATTTTCAGTTGCTACAAACGGGACAGACATGACTGGGGGATAGGACAGGGAGAAAGAATGAAAGAAAGAGAGGGAGAGAAAGAAAACCAAAGGGGAGAAGAAACGATGAGAAGGGGGGGAAAAAAGAGAAAAAACAAAAACAAAAAAGCAAACAAACAAACAAACAAACAAAAAAAAAAACACCTGGGTCACCTGTATGGAGAAAAAAAACAGAAGAGAAAGCAAACAACAAAGAGCAACATAATAAAAAAAAGAACGGCACCATCACAATAAACTAGCTAGCAGTAGATACTAAATAATAAACGATATTGTCCAGCACGCAAGATAGACAGCGCACAATGTGCTTTGAGGCAGCAGCCAAGAAAGCTGTAGTCCGCGTCTGTGAATACCCGTGTGTACACCTGTGTGCATACCTGTGTGGATCAGCATG